>NC_068452.1:23495064-23825064 GCF_023373465.1 Oncorhynchus keta
TTTGGAAAAATCTCCAGGCAGACGAGATACAAAATATGCTATCGTAATGGAATGCTTCACTGAATCAGTCTGAAGGTTTGCGCATACACTGCTGCCATCGGGTGGACAAGATATGAATTGCACCTCAACTCCCATCATTATATGGCCGTACTCTTGCATTTCAAAGATGATGAAAACATTTTTTGAGGAAAACGCACGTGTTTTTGTTTGTATTATCTTTTCCCAGAACTAAGGTGTTATATTCTCCTACATTCATTTCACATTTCCACAAACTTCAAAGTGTTTCCTTTCAAATGCATATGCTTGCTTCAGGTCCTGAGCTACAGGCAGTTAGATTTGGGTGTGTCATTTTAGCCGAAAAAAATGAAAAAAAGGGTACGATCCTGAAGAGGTTTTAAGCACAGTACTGCCTACATATGAAAAGCATTTGTTAAACCGCATCAGCCTTTGTGTCACAAGGACAATACTTTTAGTAAAAGCAAGAGCCATAAAATACAGGGAAAAATAAAAATAAAAAAGTACTTGTGCCTCTCTCTCCCAGAGGATACTGGAGCCATCAGCTGTAATGACATGGCATGCGCTGAAGCTGACTCTGGGAATATTCAATCTGAAGGCCATAAAAGAGTATTGTCAACCCTGTTAACAGCCGGCCCCTAAAAGCAATGTCTGGTTACATGTTAGGAGTTAGTGGATGGAAGTGCTTGCCCTACACACTCCATCTACCCCAAGGAGATTTAGTGTGAAGATAATGCGCCAAGAAAGATGTCATAAATAGTCACAACTTCAGCCTCTCCTCCCTGTACACCCAATGCAGTCTTCTTCTTGAGGCATCTACAAGGTGTGGAGACAAGCTAGTGTTAAGTGTAATACACAGAGACTCAGAGCTCACAAAGTCCGACATTGTCTTTGGACAAAATGTTTTTTGAAAACATTTATCAGGCTGATGATTAAATATAGTTGGACTCATACACCAGTTGGTTTAAACAAACAATCTTTGACAGCACAAACAATCTGTTATCTGGAATACAAAGGTATAGTTAGATTTATACAATGTATCACAATTGTACAGTTGTCATTTCCTAGCACTCTAACGCCACAGCAGTTTAGACATATAAAGTTCTCGCCAATGTTCCATATACGTTTATGTTCTGAGGTGCATTTAACAAGGGATATTATTGGCGAACGTTAACAAAAAATGTTTCCTTTCGTTTCGTGTTAGCCACAAACATTTGCTAACGTTAGCTAATAGTCTGAGAAGGTAGTGTGCTGTGAAAGTGTCTGTTTCTATCAAACACCATTTGGGTCAGTAACTACTGACCCAAATGGTCCAAATAATTCAAACAAGCGTATTGACCAAACAAGACTTGAATATGACTGCACTTCACTTAAAGGGCAACTCTGCCACGTTTCAACCTCATATTCATTATCTCCAGTACCAAACCAGTGTCTACATACTGTACATGAAAACGGCGCATTTATACATTTTGTAGAACAAATATAACAGGTCACCCTGGTCTCAATTCTGCTACCCTGAGTAAATAAAAGTTCATAATAACATTTTCAAAAACAGTATGTGGTCAGAGTATGAAGCCTGATAGCTAGCTGCTAGCTTGGGACAGTAGGGCTATATAGCTAACTGACTAGGTTGCTTAACGTTAGTTCGCTATATATATAGCTAGCTAGTTATTTTTGTGAACTGAAATTGGATTTCAATAAGACAGCAACAAATGGCTGCCTATAATCGTCACATGGAATCCTAAATCATTGCTAAGAATATTGAGAATGATTGCAATTCCTGGTCATTATTTCCAGGCTGGATGCATTGGTGTTAACTAGCTAGGACCCGAACTAGCTACCCCAGAAGTTTCTAATAACACCTGTATCAAAGATATTTGTGAGTGAGTTTGTCATACTGCAAACCGAAGTCAACGTTGTAGGGAGACAGCCTACCTCCACTTTCCAAAACTGTCATTGATGTTGTCAAAATGTATTATTATTCTGTATTTTGACAAGGACAAATCAGGTGCAACTCATTGGTTTGTGGCTGGCTGATGGCAGCAGCAGGACCACCATACATTCTCCCCTGCCTCTGGGATGATTGCATGTTGAGGAAAATGTTGGACTGCCTAGCTGACATTTTCTATCCTGGTCTTATTTCAAATGCTTACACGGTCAAACAAAAGATGGCTTATACCAATGCGGTAGCAATTGGCAACACATCAATAGGGGCCGGCACCCGTGTTCTGTATTCATGGATGCCAAGGAATGCCAAGCTTCCCCAAATATTTGACAAATTAAAAAAGTACAAAATAATTTATCTTTTGTCTCTCTGTGTTTCATAATTTCCCCTCAATTCACAAATGGCTGAATCTATCTCACCGGAGATAGCATCCGATCGAGCAAAAAGGCGAACCTTTGTCTCAGTATGTGATGTATCTGATGCTGTCTGGCCAAAAAGAGTATTACATTGTTGCCAACAGCAGTATTGAATTCAATAGCAAGGGAAGCCAGCAAGCATTCCAAGTTGAACTGAACTGAGTGAGCTCAACTGTGAATGGTCCTGGTGCACCAAATGAAAGTGTCAAAGGAAGCCACTTTGGATTTGGCTTCACGACAATCACATCATTTTAACAGCAAAATGTAATTGACAGAAAAAAAATGGTCATGTTGTTTTCCTCCCATGGCTAACTATCTAAAATCGTCCCCTTCTTAAATTAGCCATGACTGGAGATGGGAATTTGGACTTTGCTGGTTTTATATGATTATAACAGCACTTCTGAGCCAACCATAAATTCAAACATTGTGCCTCTGGCCTGAGAGGTTGGAAGTTCAATATAGATGTAGTAGGCTTAAGGCTAGCGTTAACTAGATGGTTCATTGTTGCCCGTGCAAGGAAGTTAGTCTAGCAAGCATTTTAGCCGGGTAGCCTAGGACAGCAAAAACCAAAAGCGTGTTATCAAGGCTCAGGCTAAGACCCAGATGCAGATGGTACGAGTCTCAGAGTTTATTATAGTACAAGGGGCAGGCAAAAGGTAGGTCAAGGCAGGCAAAGAGTCGTCATCCAAATCAGAGTCAGGCAGGAACAGGCCAGTAGAAAGGATCAGGGTCAGGACAGGTAGAAAGGTCAGAACTGGGAAGACTAGGAAAAACTAGAGCACAGGAAACACAGCAACACACTAGAGGGACTTGATAGAACAAGTCGAACTGGCAACAGACAAACAGAAAACGCAGGTATAAATACACAGGTGATAATAAGGGGAGATGGGAAACCTGGTGGGGAGTGGAGACAAGCACATAGACAGGTGAAACAGATGAGGGTGTGACTAATGTACTGTACAGACCATTATGTCAACACATACACACACACACACACACACACACACACACACACACACACACACACACACACACACACACACACACACACACACACACACACACACACACACACACACACACACACACACACACACACACACACACACACGTCAGTACCATTGCCATTTAGCTTTCATTGATTGGACTAAATCATTTTGGGTATCTTTACAGTTTTTTTTCATCGCTTTGGTACTATTTTCAAAAGTATGTGGACCATTTTTACAACTCTTAGTAACAAACTCCAAACTGGTCACACTTGTAGCACAGCCAGTCTTTCATTCAAAACCTGTCAATGTGCATTCATTTGGATTGTAAACAACTCTCAACACACAGCCAATGATTCAAAATAAAAGTCTGTGAAATGTAATGAGAACATTGGTTTAATCACAAACACAACATAATTATATATTTTCTATTTAGTCATTTTAACTAACAGTTAATCAAATAGAAAAACAATGCAGGATCTGTGTTTCAAATTACCCTTAGTGCTGAAAATATAATGCTACAGTACTGTAAATTACATTGGGCAAGACCCAACAACATTGACAGAAAATCTATAACTTCCATAATATCTATACAATGTTTAATTAAAGGTGTCATCAATGAAGACATCCTTTACAATCGTTCATACAAAATAAATACATTTTATATTTCAGATATAATACAAAACATACGTAGGTGTACTGTCTATAATCAAATGAAAGAAATTAAATTAAACAAATTAAAGTAATGAAAATAAAACACAACATTTAGCACACATTAATATGCATCAAACCTGTCTTGAGCATTTGGCCATAAATTCTCATCCACATCACAATGAATGTCTCTGTTGTTCATGCACCGCGGGAAAAACCTTTTGACATGGCAAATCCAAGCTTGACAGTGGTCTGCATTGATGTCGTCACAAGCCTCATCCCATGGCCAGAAGGAGGATGGCACGCTCATGGGGATGGCGATCGTACACTTTCCACCTCCTTGCTGAAGAAAATGTGTCAATAGGGTTGAGAAAAGGAGAGTATGGGGGCTGGGATGGTTCCGAAAACATGTCTGAACCACCTCTGCATGGTGGAAACTGATATTGTCTCGGACGATGACATAGGTGTCCCCTTCACCTTGACAGGCCTGCTCAATTGAATTGAGAAACACAATGAGGTGTGCAGCGTTGTAGGATCCAAGTAAGAGCCTACGTCCTACCACACCATCTTCATAGATAGCTGCGCATATGGAGATGTTTCCCCACATTGTCCAGGCACTTGGACGGTCGCCCGTTGGCCGAGGATGTTCTGCCCACGACGCCGAGTTTTGGCCCGGTTGAAGCTCGCTTCTTCAATAAAGATATACTTGTCATGGTTCACAGCAGCATCAAAAACCATCACCCTCTAAAAGTATATTTTGGTTAGTTATTTTTTGACAATATAGTTCCAATAGGACATTGTGAAGTCGCATGTGCATCAAATAGTAACAGTAACACAGTATATTCTGCTGTACCTGAACACTCTGCCCGCAGTTGTTTCACCCGGTTGTTGTTTCTCTCAAAAAATGTGTTTCATAGAAACCTGGTGCCTCTTCAAATGGCGGGCAATTGTCGGTATGCTGATGAATGCCACATTGGCAAAGGTGTCACCGTTCTCCTCAACGGTCTGCTTTATTTCGGAAAGCTGTATGTCATTCCTGGCCCTCACCATTTCCACCACGGCCAACTCCGGCTGGTTGGTCACCACACAGCCATGGCCACCATGGCTTCTGTCAATTCTGAGAGTAGGACAGAGTATACTGTCAACAGATCATACTGTAAGAATACTGTAACATGTTTTGTGAATTTACATGCATTACAATATGCAAATGACTGTAAATGTAACGGTAAATTATAGTGCATATTCTGCAGGCTTACCGGTTTTCTTGGCGAAATGTTCTCATGATTGAATTGACGGCTGATCTTTTCAGATTGGGGTGAACTAATCTGGCAGCTTCTGCCATGATAAGGCCTCTGTGTACAACATGGTCAACGACAATGGCCTGGACTTTATTCGACACAACAGTTCTCTGCAGTCTGCCTCCCTCTCGCTGATGTTCACCTCTGACGGGGCCCATGCTCACATTTTTGACCTCTTTAATGGGGCCCATGCCCACCACTCTGATGGGCTCCTTGTCCACGAGCTCTTGATTTCTTCCTCTCTCTCTGATTTCTTCCTTCCTCGCTTCCTCTTGCTGTCTATCCTGCTCCATGTTGAAAGAAATTGCAAGTGTTCACACACACTTTTTAAAATGGTGACCAATTGTGGTGACCACTATGCAAAATCAATGAGCAATTACCCGTAGTTATTATGTATGGTTATCATGTATCATACATGTCATTTAGATGTTTATACTTTACAGTAGTCATTATGTATGGTTATCAGGTATCATACAGGTAATTTAGATGTTTATACTTTACAGTAGTCATTATGTATGGTTATCATGTATCATACATGTCATTTAGATGTTTATACTTTACAGTAGTTATTATGTATGGTTATCAGGTATCATACAGGTAATTTAGATGTTTATACTTTACAGTAGTCATTATGTATGGTTATCATGTATCATACATGTCATTTAGATGTTTATACTTTACAGTAGTTATTATGTATGGTTATCAGGTATCATACAGGTAATTTAGATGTTTATACTTTACAGTAGTCATTATGTTTATCATGTATACATGCCATTTAGAGTACAGTAGTTATTATGTATGGTTATCAGGTATCATACAGGTAATTTAGATGTTTATACTTTACAGTAGTCATTATGTATGGTTATCATGTATCATACATGTCATTTAGATGTTTATACTTTACAGTAGTTATTATGTATGGTTATCAGGTATCATACAGGTAATTTAGATGTTTATACTTTACAGTAGTCATTATGTATGGTTATCATGTATCATACATGTCATTTAGATGTTTATACTTTACAGTAGTCATTATGTATGGTTATCATGTATCATACATGTCATTTAGATGTTTATACATTACAGTAGTTATTATGTATGGTTATCATGTATCATACATGTCATTTAGATGTTTATACTTTACAGTAGTTATTATGGTTATCAGGTATATACAGGTAATTTAGATGTTTATACTTTACAGTAGTCATTATGTATGGTTATCATGTATCATACATGTCATTTAGATGTTTATACTTTACAGTAGTTATTATGTATGGTTATCAGGTATCATACAGGTAATTTAGATGTTTATACTTTACAGTAGTCATTATGTATGGTTATCATGTATCATACATGTCATTTAGATGTTTATACTTTACAGTAGTTATTATGTATGGTTATCAGGTATCATACAGGTAATTTAGATGTTTATACTTTACAGTAGTCATTATGTATGGTTATCATGTATCATACATGTCATTTAGATGTTTATACTTTACAGTAGTCATTATGTATGGTTATCATGTATCATACATGTCATTTAGATGTTTATACATTACAGTAGTTATTATGTATGGTTATCATGTATCATACATGTCATTTAGATGTTTATACTTTACAGTAGTTATTATGTATGGTTATCATGTATCATACATGTCATTTAGATGTTTATACTTTACAGTAGTTATTATGTATGGTTATCATGTATCATACATGTCATTTAGATGTTTATACTTTACAAACATACTTTTTTTTGTAGTTCTCAAAATCCACAGATAGATTTTGAACTGGTTGGTCTACTGTAGGTTTCCCAAACTGTTAAGTGATTAACCAGTAAGCGCAGTTGGATTAAGTGATGGTCAAATGTATTCAAACAAATGAGTTGAGAATCTTATGAAAAGTATTGTGAGCATTGCATTGTGAAAGGCAATTACTTTATATGAAAGGTATTTCTGGATGAAACACTGATTAGGTGTGGTGAAAAAGAGACTGTGTGATTTTGTGTATCGTACTTAGTCAATTGAAAATGTGCTTAAAGTTTAGAACAGCCTTTTTGATCATCTGTTTTTAGAGTTGTGAAATTTTACCACATATAGTGTTGTGGAAAGGTATTTGCCACCTTTCTGATTTTCTCTATTTTATACATATTTTACTGAATGTTATCAGATCTTCAACCAAAACGTATCATTAGATAAAGGGAACCTGAGTTCACAAATAACAATTTATTTAATTAACAAAGTTATGCAACACCCAATTCCCCTGTATGAAAAAGTAAATGCACATTTACACTCAATAACTGGTTGCGCTACCTTTAGGTTAATGACTCCAACAAAATGCTTCCTGTAGTCGTTGATCAGTCTCTCATATCTCTGTGGAGAAATTTTGGCCTGCAGAACTGCTTTAACTCAGCAACATTTGTGGGTTTCTTTTGTTAGAATTTTACCCAATTTCGTAGTATCCAATTGTTAGTAGTTACTCTCTTGTCTAATCGCTACAACTCCTGTACGGGCTCGGGAGGGATGAAGGTCGAAAGCCATGCGTCCTCCGAAACCCACTGCTTCTTAACACAGTGCGCATCCAACCCGGAAGCCAGCCACACCAAAGTGTCGGAGGAAACATTGTGCACCTGGCGACCTGGTTAGCTTGCACTGCACCCGGCCCGAGATGAGACAAGAATATCACTACTGGCCAAACCCCCCCTAAACCGGACGACGCAAGAGTTGCCACCAGAGTCTCTAGACCACTGCGCCACCCGGGAGGCTCATTTGTGGGGTTTCAAGCATGAACTGCTTGTTTCAAATCCTGCCACAACATCTCAATTGGGATTAGGTCTGGACTTTGACTACGCCATTCTAAAACTTCAAATTTGTTTCTTTTTAGCCATTTTCATGTAGACTTGATTGCTGCACTTCAGCTTCAGCTCACAGGCGGATGGCCTGACATTCTCCTGTAGAATTCTCTGATACAGAACATAATTCATGGTTCCTTCCATTAAGACAAGTTGTCCAGGAACTGAGGCAGCAAAGCACCTCCAAACCATCACACTACCACCACCATGCTTGACCGTTGGTAAAATGTTCTTACTGTGGAACGCAGTGTTTGATTTTTGCCAGGTATAATGGGACCCATGTCTAAAAAATATTTAAAAAATCTTCTTCTCATGGACCAAATTACACCTTCTGACATAAGTTGTGTACTCATACAATTAACATAGCATTATAATTGTATAACCTCAGTATTCAACTACTCAATGGCCTTTGGGTAAATTGATCTGTAAAACAACACCTGGGCCTCTGCTTTATCAAGTCCTTTCAGAGTATTTGAATGAGAAAATACTAAAGGTGCTATGTATATTTGAACTCTATAATGAACTAAAAAACATTAATAGAAGCATATCACAGAACGGCAAAACAACCTGCAATATAATTCAGTCAAACACAGATTAAACTGCAAGATTGATGATCATCAATAATAAGTGCAGTAAAATACAGTATGGTAGAATTACTGGTATACTAAACATTGTGATGATGTTACATTAAGAATCTACACTGAGTGTACAAAACATTAGGAACACCTTCCAAATATTGATTTGCACCCCCTATTACCCTCAAAATATCCTCAATTCGTCGTGGCATGGTCTCTACAAGGTGTGAATGCGTTCCACTGGGATGCTGGCCCATGTTGACTCCAATGCTTCTCACAGTTGTCAAGTGGCTGGAGGTCCTTTGGGTGGTGGACCATTCTTGATACACACGGGAAACTCTTGCATGTGAAAAACCCAGCAGCATTCCAGATCTTGTCACACTCCAAATGTTGCGCCTGGCACCTCCTACCATACCCCGTTCCAAGGAACTTAAATAAATATTTTCTCTTGCTCATTCACCCTATTCACCCTATGAATGGCACACATACACAATCCATGTCTCAATTGTCTCAAGGCATAAAACATGTTTTTTAACCTGTTTCCTCACCTTAATCTACACTGATTGAATTGGATTTAAAAGGTCACATCAATAAGGGATCATAGCGTTCTGTTGGATTCACCTGGTCAATCTGTCATGTAAAGAAAATATTAGTTAGATAGAAAAGACATTCAAAAAGCTACAATCTACAGGGGAAAAAACAAACACAATTAATTTAGCCTCTCTCCCAGAGGATACTGGAGCCATCAGCTGTAAGGACATGGCCTGCGCTGAGTCGGACTCTGGGATTACTCAATATGAAGGCTTAAAAGAATATTGTCAACCCTGTTAACAGCCAGCCCCTAAAAGCAATGTCTGGTTACATATTAGGAGTTAGCGGGTGGAAGTGCTTGCCATACACACTCCATCTACCCCCAGGAGATTTAGTGTGAAGATAAGGCGCCAAGAAAGATTTCATAAATAATCACAACTTCAGCCTCTTCTCCCTGTAAACCCAATGCAGTCTTCTTCTTGAGGCATCTACAAGGTGTGGAGACAAGCTAATGTAATACACAGAGACTCAGAGCTGACATTTTCTTAGGACAAAATGTCTGATGATTAAATATGATAATTAGATGCATGCAACAGTTGGTTAAAACAAACCATCTTTGACAGCACAAACAATCTGTTATCTGGAATACAAAGGTACAGTTAGATTGATAAAATGTATCACAATTGTGCAATTGTCATTTCCTAGCACTCTAGATTTATAAAATGTATCACAATTGTACAATTGTCATTTCCTAGCACTCTAACGCCACAGCAGTTTAGACATATTTGTTCTTGCCGACGTTCCATATATGTTCATGTTCAGGTCTTGATCACAAAACACATCAAATGTCCAACTTAAATAGAAAACAATGAATGGTACCTAAACCCTGTTTTGAAGTATGTGACTGGTAATGTAGACTGAGACATTGCATGCAAAAGTTGACTTTGTCACTGTGTAAGTCACCTCAATGCCTTTGTTAGACTGAGGACAGTAAAACGCCATAAGTATGGATTTAAATGTATCTTTCCTTGACAGGGTTATTTCATGTGGTCACTGGGGAAAGGGGGATGTCAGCACACTGTTGTCAACCCAACATGTAAACAGATATTTTACATGCTGTCAGACTGGGGCTAACGCCAGGAGACCGCACGAGAGCAGTGGCAGCTGCCTCAGGATCACACAACAACACTTCTAATATTAGCTTTAGAACAAATACATCAATCAGTTTTATTCAATGTTGCACCTTCACAAAAGCACTGCTACAGAAATGGTGCCTTGCTCGTCACAGAAATGGGATTGCAAGTTGACAACAGGTCATTTAGATCTGGAACCTGGAGATAGCTGATATTCATTATGCAATAAAATAATGTCAAAGAGTGACAAGGAGTTGAAAGTGCAGAGGAGTTTTGGATACGCTGACTCATATGATCAACCATGGCTTTCCTTTCAGACTGAAAATGCTCTGGCCTGAGTGCTTTCTCAGGCTGGAAGCTGTCTTAGAAGCAGTTTGTCATCGTACTATTCATTTTGGGCTTTTATGTGAAATATTGGTGCGGGGGTTGTAAATGACCTTCTCCGGAGGAGGGCAAGAAAATATTGTCTGCTAAAGAAGGCTTTCAGTGCTAGAAACTACGATATGCAGTACAATTCAGTGAATTCATGTCCTTGCAGCCTCAAAACTGCTCTGCATGCTGGCTATTGATCAATGGTAGCAGGCGCACCAATCTGGCCAGACTTAAAATTCTGAATACATTACATCATATCCTTCAGCTACATAAACCTCCTATTTAGGTGCTTTTCTGATGTTTTACTTTCCCCTAACTAGGAGTACAGAACACATTTAGTATAGGAGGTATATGTTGTCCTGAGTCATAGTAAGTCAACTGCTGTATGTCCCCACAAATACACTAGGGAACTGGCACGGGAAGACACAGATTATGAGAAAGTACATGCAGACAGCACTGTCCATATCCTTGCCGTTTTGATTTCAATTCCCATGCACTACTCGGATTTTCAAGGTTTGGAGTCGTTTTTGAATGTAAGCTCCGATTCTGGCTCTGGGGGTTAACAGGGGAGTTCCACACTCTGTTCAACAATTCAGACCATGCTTCCCCCACGTGAGTGTGCATGCAATAGTGCCTCTGCACTTGGTTATATCTGTGGATGAAGCAGCCCACTGGCCACAAATTAAGCATTCAGGCTCGGCTGCCCTGTTGTGCTCCAGGATGACGTGTTAAGAGTACTAAAACTGACTCTACACACTAGGTGCACCACAAGCTTGTTGCTGACTGCAGGACGTTTTGAAGCCATCAGACCCTTTAAAATGACTTCAGTTCTTGGTTCTCTCATTTCATCAACAAATGTATTTGGTGTCCTTTTTTAAATGTTTTGATGGAGAGAAGTACTGGTTTGAATTGTTTACAAATAAGGGGTGCAGGCCTGTGACACATATGTATATTTTACATTGCTCAAAGTGGCACTATATCCCAATTTATCTGTATCATACGAACATACAGGGAGAGCAAACACACGGTTTAAAAAAAAAACATGGTTCCTAAATCATTGACCCGTGTAACCTCATTATTATACAAAACATTGCCCCATACAGTGCATTTGGAAAGAATTGAGACATCTAGACTTTTTTCCACATTTTGTTACGTTACAGACTTACTCTAAATTTGATTAAATCGTTTCCCCCCCCCATCAATCTACAAATAATAACCTATAATGACGAAGCAAAAACAGGTTTTAACAAACTTTTGCAAATGTATTAAATATGAAACAATTAAATATTACATTTACATAAATATGCAGACCCTTTACTCAGTACTTTGTTGAAGTACCTTTGGCAGTGATTACAGCCTCAAGTCTTCTTGGGTATGAGGCTACAAGCTTGGCACACCTGTATTTGAGGAGGTTCTCCCATTCTTCTCTGCAGATCCTCTCAAGCTCTGCCAGGTTGGATTGGGAGCGTCGCTGCACAGCTATTTTCAGGTCTCTCCAGAGATGTTTGATCGGGTTCAAGTCTTGGGTTCAAAGACATGCAGAGACTTGTCCCAAAGCCACTCCTGAGTTGTTTTGGCTGTGTGCTTAGGGTAGTCGTCCAGTTGGAAGGTAAATCTTTGCCCCAGTCTGAGGTCCTGAGTACTCTGGAGCAGGTTTTCATTTAGGATCTCTCTGTACATTGTTCTGTTGATCTTTCACTCGACCCTGTCTAGTCTCCCAGTCCCTGCTGCTGATATTGCCACCACCATGCTTCACCACAGGAATGGTGTTAGGTTTCCTCCAGAAATAACGCTTGGCATTCAGGCCAAAGAGTTCAGTCTTGGTTTCAACAGACCAGAGAATCTTGTTTTCGTGGTCTGAGAGTCTTTAGGTGCCTTTTGGCAAACTCCAAGCGGGCTGTCATGTGCCTTTTACTGAGAAGTGGCTTCCATCTGAACACTGTACCATAAAGGCCTGATTGGTGGAGTGCTGCAGAGATGGTTGTCCTTCTGGAAGGTTTTCCCATCTCCACAGATGAAATCTGGAGCTCTGTCAGAGTGACCTTCGGGTTTTTGGTCACCTCCCTGACCAAGGTCCTTGTCCCCCGATTGCTCAGTTTTTGGTGTTTCCAAACTTCTTCCATTTAAGAATTATGGACGCCACTGTATTTTGGGGGAACTTCAAAGCTGCAGAAATGTTTTGGTACCTGTCACGACTTCCGCCGAGGTTGGCTCTCCTGCCCGTTCAGGCGGTGCTCGGCGGTCGTCGTCACCGTCCTACTAGCCACTACCGATCCTTTTTCGTGTATCTGTTGGTTTTGTCTGATTGGTTTCACCTGTGTGTTGTTTAGTTAATTAGTGTCTGTATATAATGTAGGTTGTCCCGCCCTTGTTTTGTGCGGGATTGTTTATTTTGTCATTCATTTCGTCTGTCGGTGTTATTGTGTTTCTTATTCTCCGGTTAGTCTGTTATCCTGTGTTGGATAATTTCACCCTGTGTGTATTTGGGTTGACCGTGTTTATTTTGTTCACCGGAGAATAAACTTTATATCGCTATCTGCTCTCTGCGCCTGATTCCACCCACCTTGATTAGACGTGACAGTACCCTTCCCCAGATCTGTGCCTTGACACAATCCTGTCTCGGAGCTCTACGGACAATTCCTTCGACCTCATGGCTTGGTTTTTGCTCTGACATGTATTATCAACTGTAGGACCTTATATAGACAGGTGTGTGCCTTTCCAAATCATGTCCAATCAATTCCATTTACCACATGTGGACTCCAATCAAGTTGTAGAAACATCTCAAGGATGATCAATGAAAAGAGGATGCACCTGAGCTCAATTTTGAGTCTCATTACAAGCGGTCTGAATACTTATGTAATTAAGGTATTTCAGTTATTTACATTTTAGAATTAATAAAAATTGTATAATAATTTAACACTAAATTGATATTAAACCATTTCACATTTAATTGTTATTTTGAAAGAAACCTCTGCAGTTTGTACACTTAAGTATTTTCTTAGTTTGCTTTCAACTTCTTTCCTGAAAGTGTATTGAATAAAAATATTAACAACGAGCATACGTTTCCCTTAAGCTCTGAGCCACTTAAGGTTAATGGACTCTATTATAATGTTTCCAAGGTAATGCAAAAAGCATGGCGACTTTGATGAATGAAAAAGTAAGCACAATAAAATCAATCAAAATGAAATTTGCCTTAGAGTAAGGATCTGAAACCTTTCATTTACAGATACTGAGGCTGAGAAATTCACCTGCTGAAACAGAAATGTCAGTCAAGAAATGAAGATCAATGCAGTGGAAAGCTCCTCTCAAATCCATATCAACTCTAATTCTCCACACACACCCTCAAATCACCCTCTATGGGCTAATTCACCATCCATCATCTTCATCTTAAAGTATGACAACAAGACATCTCTTTCTCAAGCTTTTTAGCCTCCTCCAAGCAAATATCTTCTAAAATGAGATTGCATTGGGGTATTTAGTTATACTCTGTGTCAATGAGAAGCATTTTCTTGCTATTGTCAGATGAATCTAGTCTGAACGTATCGGTCTTGTAGTTTTCAAACTGGTAATGCCAGGACGGTTTTCATAAAGTGAAAGTCATTATTTTACACTAAACGGAGAATGCACCTTTAAACTTACATTTAGAAATGCAGGCATGGGGATCAAGAGAAAATCCTCATCATCAAGTTCCAGAGAAAACCCTTATGACAACCTATTGTACACTACCATTCAAAAGTTTGTGTTCACATAGAAATGTCCTTGTTTTTGAAAGAAATGCACATTTGTTGTCCATTAAAATAACATGAAATTGATCAGAAATCCAGTGTAGACATTGTTAATGTTGTAAATGGCTATTGTAGCTGGAAACGGCAGATTTCTTTTGAATGGAATATATACCTAGGCGTAGCGAGGCCTATTAACAGCAACCATCACTCCTGTGTTCCAATGGCACATTGTGTTAGCTAATCCAAGTTTATCATTTTAAAAGGCTAATTGATCTTTAGAAAACCCTAGTAACTGAAGATCTTGTACTATGCTGTGTACTATTTCCTTCACAGAACAGCGCAAACTGGCTCTAACCAGAATAGAAAGAGGAGTGGGAGGCCCCGGTGCACAACTGAGCAAGAGGACAAGTACATTAGAGTGTCTAGTTTGAGAAACAGACGCCTCACAAGTCCTCAACTGGCAGCTTCATTAAATGGTACCCGCAAAACACCAGTCTCAACGTCAACAGTGAAGAGGCGACTCCGGGATGCTGGCCTTCTAGGCAGAGTTGCAAAGAGAAAGCCATATCTCAGACTGGTCAATAAAAATAAAAGATTAAGATGGGCAAAAGAACACAGACACTGGACAGAGGAACTCTGCCTACAAGGCCAGCCTCCCGGAGTCACCTGCAATTAGGGCTCTAGCATTGTACACCAATCAATGCAGAGGGCTCTCCATAAAAATGTCAATACCTGAAGCACAGACTCCTCCAAACAGATACAGAGAACCTAAAGATGATACTGCATCTCCCACGTGTAGTCGGCTAACAAGTTTCTCCTTTGAACTTATTTCCTTTGTGAAATAACCAAAGCATTGATTAAAGCATTGATTCATTTTCTTGAAGTTGTGCTGCACCCGATCTTTGAAGAGGAAAACAATATTCAAAGCAGAGCTTTGGCATTACCCAGTATGTAGACCTTTGCTCTGTAAGAGGCATGCCTAGTAAAAGGCTGCATACAAATGAAGTCTTAGGCAAAGCATGAGTATAAAACTGAAGTAACCACTCTTGCATAATGATGTTTTATTTTTTTTAAACAAGTCACTCATTACTTAGTGCATCTAGCCTGCTTTGAGAGCTTAATTAACGAGGACACTACACCAGTAAATTAAACATACAATGTTTCTGAAATCAAATAAGACCAGAACCTTCATCAATAAATAGATTCCTGGTCTTGTATGTATGGTGTTTGGAGGAAGGGTCACCTGAGGTTAGTTATTAGCAACTGCATTATAATAGGTTAAATGGAACTGAATTTCATGTCATTGAACAACTCATTACATGCACTCTGAGACACCTACACACGTTGTACAGGTTTAAAACAATATACAATAGGTTGGTTCTGATTACACTGAAAAATGGAACATAAATGTGGTTTTTCATAGAAAATAAAGGTGCTATCTAGAACCTATAAAAGGGTTATTCGGCTGTCTCGATAGGTGAACCCTTTGAAGAACTACATTTTATTTTGAAATTCTGTAACCTTTATTTGATCAGGGAGTCATACTAAGACCAAGGCTTCTTTTACAGATGAGCCCTGAATTACATAATGTACCGAAAATACACACATGGATATAAATACAAAATGCAAGCAGAAAGAGAAACACGGTCATAAAAAAAACACATTCTATCAATAATAATAATGTTAATGTAGACATTTATTTTATTACAAGAGATATGCTTTTCTGCATCTCTGCTAACATCTGGGTAAAACATTGAAAGAAATATGAGTCTTATTCAGTACATTTACATGTAATTACTGCTTGCTTTTCTAAAATCTACCAACCTTGCCAGCAGGCATGTGTCGTGATTTTACTTTCATTCATCTGATGACTGTTATTTATTTAATCCACTAACAAGTTTAATTGTTACCAGATTAAATTAATCATGTAACAATTAACTCATTAGGAATTTGGGGCACCACGGAAAAGGGTGTTTAAAGAGTTATCATCGCCCGAATTAAACTCTTCAACAAAATGTATCTATTTCATCGATAAAAGGTAATCTTATTAATCATTACCTCTTATCATATCATCATTATGAACAGTCGTAACCTCATGCATCTGCAAAAAACCCAACCTTACTCATGATTCAGTACTTCATCAATTGGTTTAATGACTTATTTACTACCTAACTAAAATGAGAAAACAGGAGAACACACACATGAGAAGAAAGTCCCTATGACCATATGACGGCTTATTACACAGAGATGGAGAGGGGGGAAAATAGAGAGATTGAGAAAATGGGACACTTCTCATGGATACTTTTAAGGACTATTCTCACATTAATCATATGCTTTGCGCACGACCCTCCGCCCATTTGGAATAAGAAATCATGAATGTATTTATGTGGGAATGCCGTTTGCCATTTCTCTGTCGGAACGAGCCCTCCTTCGGGAAGAATGTTGGTTTGACCTTTCAGCGGCACGCTTGTAAGGCTCTGATTGTCCAAAAGGGGGGTCCCTCCTTTTCCATCTTCTTCCGTCTGTTCACTCTGGACGATGCTCCTAGGGTGATGGTTAACCTGCCGTGTCGACGGTTCCCCCTTGGTGATGAGATTAGGAGCATGCGGTGATCTGAGACTCGTAGTAGGATAGGATGGTTTGAAGCATAGTATGATGGTCCCTCTTAGATTTGCTTTCCTCGATAGCTGTCTTAATTCAGATTATCAGCCTTATCGGCCAGTGATTGTCTGGGAGGTAGAGCTTCTAGCCTAAACCTCATATTGATTATTCAGGCTTCAAGATTCAGAGCACTTTACACGCATAACAGCAGTCTGGCAACGATCTGGTCTGATATGTTAATTCTTAGCCAGCCCTTTTAAGCATTCTAGTTGAAAAGGATGGTTCCATCACACTGACATGGTCTTCTGACCTCACTTGGGGCTACTTACTGTGCAAAGGATATGATTAGAAGTTATCTCTTATTACTCCTAAGATCACATTCATATCTTGCCATAACATGGACTTGGTCTTTTACCACATAGGGCTATCTTCTGTTTACCAACCCTAAATTGTCAGAACACAACAGATTGTCTCAAACACATTAAGAAGGAAAGAAATTCCACAAATGTACTTTTAACAAGGCAAACTCTTAATTGAAATTGTATTCCAGGTGACTACCTCATGAAGCTGATTGAGAGAATGCCAAGAGTGTAAAAACCTGTAATCTAGGCAAAGGATGGCTACTTGTTTAACACTTTTTTGGTTACTATATGATTTCATATTTGCTATTTCAAATTTGTGATGTCTTCACTATTATTCTACAATGTATAAAATGGTAAAAATAAAGAAAAACCCTTGAATGAGTAGGTGTGTCCAAACTTTTGACTGGTACTGAATATATATACACTGCTAAAAAAAATAAAGGGAACACTTAAACAACACAATGTAACTCCAAGTCAATCACACTTCTGTGAAATCAAACTGTCCACTTAGGATGCAACACTGATTGACAATAAATTTCACATGAAGGTTGTGCAAATGGAATAGACAACAGGTGGAAAATATAGGCAATTAGCAAGACACCGCCAATAAAGGAGTGGTTCTGCAGGTGGTGACACAGACCACTTCTCAGTTCCTATGCTTCCTGGCTGATGTTTTGGTCACTTTTGAATGCTGGCGGTGCTTTCACTCTAGTGGTAGCATGAGACGGAGTCTACAACCCACACAAGTGGCTCAGGTAGTGCAGCTCATCCAGGATGGCACATCAATGCGAGCTGTGGCAAGAAGGTTTGCTGTGTCTGTCAGCGTAGTGTCCAGAGCATGGAGACGCTACCAGGAGACAGGCCAGTACATCAGGAGGCATGGAGGAGGCCGTAGGAGGTAAACAACCCAGCAGCAGGACCGCTACCTTTGCCTTTGTGCAAGGAGGAGCACTGCCAGAGCCCTGCAAAATGACCTTCAGCAGGCCACAAATGTGCATGTGTCTGCTCAAACGGTCAGAAACAGACTCCATGAGGGTGGTATGAGGGCTCAACGTCCACAGGTGGGGGTTGTGCTTACAGCCCAACACCGTGCAGGATGTTTGGCATTTGCCAGAGAACACCAAGATTGGCAAATTCGCCACTGGCGCCCTGTGCTCTTCACAGATGAAAGCAGGTTCACACTGAGCACATGTGACAGACGTGACAGAGTCTGGAGACGCCATGGAGAACATTCTGCTGCCTGCAACATCCTCTAGCATGACCGGTTTGGCGGTGGGTCAGTCATGGTGTGGGGTGGCATTTCTTTGGGGGACGCACAGTCCTCCATGTGTTCGCCAGAGGTAGCCTGACTGCCATTAGGTACCGAGATGAGATCCTCAGACCCCTTGTGAGACCATATGCTGGTATGGTTGGCTCTGGGTTCCTCCTAATGCAAGACAATGCTATACCTCATGTGGCTGGAGTGTGTCAGCAGTTCCTGCAAGAGGAAGGCATTGATGCTATGGACTGGCCCACCCGTTCCCCAGACCTGAGTCCAATTGAGCACATCTGGGACATCATGTCTCGCTCCATCCACCAACGCCACGTTGCACCACAGACTGTCCATGAGTTGGCGGATGCTTTAGTCCAGGTCTGGGAGGAGATCCCTCAGGAGACCATCCGCCACCTCATCAGGAGCATGCCCAGGCGTTGTAGGGAGGTCATACAGGCACGTGGAGGCCACACACACTACTGAGCCTCATTTTGACTTGTTTTAAGGACATTACATCAAAGTTGGATCAGCCTGTCGTGTGGTTTTCCACTTTAATTTTGAGTGTTACTCCAAATCCAGATCTCCATGGGTTGATACATTTATTTCCATTGATAATTCTTGTGTGATTTTGTTGTCAGCACATTCAACTATGTAAAGAAAAAAGTATTTAATAAGAATATTTAATTCATTCAGATGTGTTATTTTAGTGTTCCCTTTGAGCAGTGTATATACAGTGCCTTGCGAAAGTATTCGGCCCCCTTGAACTTTGCGACCTTTTGCCACATTTCATGCTTCAAACATAAAGATATAAAACTGTATTTTTTTGTGAATAATCAACACCAAGTGGGACACAATCATGAAGTGGAACAACATTTATTGGATATTTCAAACTTTTTTAACAAATCAAAAACGGAAAAATTGGGCGTGCAAAATTATTCAGCCCCCTTAAGTTAATACTTTGTAGCGCCACCTTTTGCTGCGGTTACAGCTGTAAGTCGCTTGGGGTATGTCTCTATCAGTTTTTCACATCGAGAGACTGACATTTTTTCCCATTCCTCCTTGCAAAACAGCTCGAGCTCAGTGAGGTTGGATGGAGAGCATTTGTGAACAGCAGTTTTCAGTTCTTTCCACAGATTCTCGATTGGATTCAGGTCTGGACTTTGACTTGGCCATTCTAACACCTGGATATGTTTATTTTTGAACCATTCCATTGTAGATTTTGCTTTATGTTTTGGATCATTGTCTTGTTGGAAGACAAATCTCCGTCCCAGTCTCAGGTCTTTTGCAGACTCCATCAGGTTTTCTTCCAGAATGGTCCTGTATTTGGCTCCATCCATCTTCCCATCAATTTTAACCATCTTCCCTGTCCCTGCTGAAGAAAAGCCCAAACCATGATGCTGCCACCACCATGTTTGACGGTGGGGATGGTGTGTTCAGGGTGATGAGCTGTGTTGCTTTTACGCCAAACATAACGTTTTGCATTGTTGCCAAAAAAGTTACATTTTGGTTTCATCTGACCAGAGCACCTTCTTCCACATGTTTGGTGTGTCTCCCAGGTGGCTTGTGGTGAACTTTAAACAACAATTTTTATGGATATCTTTAAGAAATGGCTTTCTTCTTGCCACTTTTCCTTAAAGGCCAGATTTTTGCAATATACGACTGATTGTTGTCCTATGGACAGAGTCTCCCACCTCAGCTGTAGATCTCTGCAGTTCATCCAGAGTGATCATGGGCCTCTTGGCTGCGTCTCTGATCAGTCTTCTCCTTGTATGAGCTGAAAGTTTAGAGGGACGGCCAGCTCTTGGTAGATTTGCAGTGGTCTGATACTCCTTCCATTTCAATATTATCGCTTGCACAGTGCTCCTTGGGATGTTTAAAGCTTGGGAAATCTTTTTGTATCCAAATTCGGCTTTAAACTTCTTCACAACAGTATCTCGGACCTGCCTGGTGTGTTCCTTGTTCTTCATGATGCTCTCTGCGTTTTTAACGGACCTCTGAGACTATCACAGTGCAGGTGCATTTATACGGAGACTTGATTACACACAGGTGGATTGTATTTATCATCATTAGTCATTTAGGTCAACATTGGATCATTCAGAGATCCTCACTGAACTTCTGGAGAGAGTTTGCTGCACTGAAAGTAAAGGGGCTGAATAATTTTGCATGCCCAATTTTTAAGTTTTTGATTTGTTAAAAAAGTTTGAAATATCCAATAAATGTCGTTCCACTTCATGATTGTGTCCCACTTGTTGTTGATTCTTCACAAAAAAATACAGTTTTATATCTTTATGTTTGAAGCCTGAAATGTGGCAAAAGGTTGCAAAGTTCAAGGGGGCCGAATACTTTCGCAAGGCACTGTATATATATATATATATATATATATATTAGTGCATTCGGAAAGTATTCAGACGCAAATACCTTTCTAACAGTTTGCTTATTTTGTCTTATTCTAAAATTGATTACATTTTAGACATTTATATTGTTTTGTTCATTTATAAAACATAAAGACCTGAACTATGACATTTACATAAGTATTCAGACCCTTTACTCAGTTCTTTGTTGAAGCACCTTTGGCAGCGATTACAGCCTTGAGTCTTCTTGGGTATGACGCTACAAGCTTGGCACACCTGCATTTTGGGAGTTTCTCCCATTCTTCTCTATATATTCTCTCAAGCTCTGTCAGTTTCGATGGGGAGCGTTGCTGCACAACTATTTTCAGGTCTCTACAGAGATGTTTGATCGGGTTCAAGTCTTGGCTGTCGCTGGGCCACTCAAGGACATTCAGAGACTTATCCCGAAGTCACTCCTGCATTGTATTTGCTGTGTGCTTAGGGTTGTTGTCCTGTTGGAAGGTGAACCTTCGCCGCAGTCTGACGTCCTGAGGGCTCTGGAGCAGGTTTTCATCAACGATCTCTCTGTACTTTGCCTGTTCATCTTTCCCTCGATCCTGACTAGTCTCCAAGTCCCTGCCGCTGAAAAACATCCTCACAACATGATGCTGCCACCACCATGCTTCACCGTAGGGATGGTGTTAGGTTTCCTCCAGAAGTAACGCTTGGTATTCAGGCCAAAGAGTTCAATCTTGGTTTCATCAGACCAGATAATCTTGTTTCTCATGGTCTGAGAGTCTCTAGGTGCCTTTTGGCAAACTCCACACGGGCTGTCATGTGCCTTTTACTAAGGAGTGGCTTCTGTTTGGCCACTCTAACATAAAGGCCTGATTGGTGGATTGCTGCAGAGATGGTTGTCCTTCTGGAAGCTTCTCCTATCTCCACAGAGGAGCTCTGTCAGAGTGACCTTCGGGTCTTGTTCACCTCTCAGACCAAGCCCTTCTCCCCCATTGCTCAGTTTGGCTGGGCAGCCAGCTCTAGGAAGAGTCTTGGTGGTTCCAAACTTCTTCCATTTAAGAATGATGGAGGCCACTGTGTCCTTGGGGAACTTCAATGTTGCAGATATTTTTTGGTACCCTTCCCCAGATCTGTGCCTCGACACAATCCAGTCTCAGAGCTCTACGGACAATTCCTTCAACCTCATGGTTTGGTGTTTGCTCTGACATGCACTGTCAACTGCGAGAACTTATATAGACAGGTGTGTGCCTTTACAAATCGTATCCAATTAATTGAATTTACCACAAGTGCACTGCAATCAAGTTGTAGAAACATCTCAAGGATGATCAATGGAAACAGGATGCACCTGAGCTCAATATCGAGTCTCATATCAAAGGGTCTGAATACTTATGTAAATAAGGTATTTCGGTTTTTATGTTTAATAAATTAGCAATACATTTTTTTTTTTTTCGCTTCGTCATTATGGGGTATTGTGTGTAGATTGCTAAGATTTTTTTAATATACATTTTAGAATAAGGGTATGACATAATAAATTGTGGAAGAAGTCAAAGGGTCTGAATACTTTCCACAGGCACTGTATATATAAAAACATTTTTTTTTTACCTGACAAATCTGAGGGGGCACGTGCCCCTGTGCCCCCATGGGCATGATGACTCTTTGCTTCCATGAGTTCAGTGATCTGAAACCATTGAACAATGGTTGGAAATGTGCATGTTAACCAATGTGTCATTATGTAACTTTGTTAATTTTATGGAGCTGTAGGAACCTGCCACACTAAAATCCCTTAATCTTGAGCAACCTGTCAACAGAAGTGCATTGGAAAGCTTATGCAAATTCTCTGAAAACATTTACACATAATGAAATATATTCAAGGAAGGTCATATTACAAACCAGACCAAATAATTATTAAGCTCAGCCATGAGCCCAGCCTTGAGGTTTGAAGATAGTCCTTGTTGGAAAATCATGTTAGCACAAATGAAGTGGGCTTTGTTGTAACAAAACATTAGTGGTATTTAGTATGCTTGTTTTGAGGCACAACAAGGACGAGCTGAAGAAAGAAACATACTAAGCATATAAATTAAAGCTCTGTCTCAGAAACTGTGAT
This sequence comes from Oncorhynchus keta, assembly GCF_023373465.1. Classification (NCBI taxonomy): domain Eukaryota; kingdom Metazoa; phylum Chordata; class Actinopteri; order Salmoniformes; family Salmonidae; genus Oncorhynchus; species Oncorhynchus keta. The sequence continues at coordinate 23,518,227 of NC_068452.1, forward strand.
AGAGTGTGATGGTAAAATGTGCCTAGTCACTTCCCTCCAGACAGCAGCTCTGTGTGAGCTCTATGACAACAGCCATGCATCTAATTGATATAATCAGACACTCTCCTGTAGAGATTTTTACAGAAGCGCACAACATATCAATCATAAGCAGTTTGGTGTTTGCATACATACAACAATCAAATAACGCCATATCAGGTGACACACATCGAAGGAATTTAATAAATATGCTAATAAGCGTTGAGCTTGTATTTAATTAATAATATTTAAGAATACAGTACATTATTCGTTTTGGGAAAAGAATATGGGTAAATATTTAATGAACAAATAAATCATTCCCCAAAGCGGTCCAGTCCATTCCTCAATGGAGTATAAGATAATATTTAAAGAAGAATATAAATGGAATCAAACAGTAACCCTCATTACCAAGATATTACGGTGGAATTATGATGAAACACTACTTACAAGACATTTAAAAAAATGTTTGTATAAGTAAAACAGGTCAAATAAAGCAAAAAACATGAAGAATTGAAGTAGTTGAAAAATATTACTGTATGTATCTAGATGCAACGTGTAAATCGCAGAGTAGACAGTCTTGATATTACATTGTGGAACTGAGGTGTATAGAGGAGGCCTTGACTGCTGAGCCTGATGGCCAACCCGGTGCAGAGGTGAGCATGCCAACAGCTTGTGGATAGTGCTGAGATGGGCGGGAACACATCAGTCCACGGCAATTCCCTGGATCTCCTAGGGTAATCAGCAACACCTGATGCAAAGCAATCAAAAACAAAATGGAACACTGTCTGTGTGTATTTTCATCAATTTGAATCAGCAGATTCATTTTCCCTGTCCATTTGTTGAACATGTGTGATTGAAAAGCAGGGCAGCTCTCCCTCTTCAACCGTAAGACGGTAAATAGATTCCGAGACAGAGGTGGGTATGGCACCCTTTTTGCTTTCTATTTGATTAGCAGCCAAATGCTCTGTCTTCAGTCAGACTTGCCAGTGTGGCTACTCTCATAGCTGAAGTGGTCTCGCTGTGGCCCAAGGTGGCCTCAACCTTACTCCCCAACCTCTCTCAGGAGCGTAAATGGAGCCAGACCTCCCATGGAAATAGAGAGTATGATCATGCAATCATTTCCAATTTGACCTTTTTGTCTGCTGTTTTGATTGAATAATATACACAACACGGCTCACCCGAGGTAATGGAAAAGCTGTCAGTTATGTTATGTCATCATAACCACTCACCCTATGTCTACATTCCCCCTCCATTTCTTGACATGGAACTAATGTATCAAATAGCAGTCTACAAAATGGAATGTTTTCAAAATGACTTCCCTCCATAGGAATTGGCCTTGTAGTATCAGAAACCAATATACACTTGATCGGGTTCAAGTCTTGGCTGTCGCTGGGCCACTCAAGGACATTCAGAGACTTATCCCGAAGTCACTCCTGCGTTGTATTTGCTGTGTGCACATGACCAAAAGTATGTGGACACCTATTTGTCGAACATCTCATTCCAAAATCATGGGCATTCGTATGGAGTTGGTCCCCCTTTTGATGCTATAACAGCCTCAACTCTTCTAGGAAGGCTTTCGATTAGATGTTGAAACATTGCTGCGGGGACTTGCTTCCATTCAGCCACAAGATAATTATTGAGGTCGGGCACTGATGTCGGACGATTAGGCCTGGTTCGCTATAGGAGCATTGTCATGCTGAACTAGGAAAGGGCCTTCCCCAAACTGTTGCCACAAAGTTGGAAGCACATAATCATCTTGTTTGCTGTAAGATTAAGATTTCCCTTCACTGGAACTAAGGGGCCTAGCCCGAACCATGAAAAACAGCCCCAGATCATTATTCCTCCTTCACCAAACTTTACAGTTGGCACTACGCAGATAGCGTTCTCATGGCATCCGCCAAACCCTACCAGATGGTGAGGAGTGATTCATCACTCCAGAGAACGCGTTTCCATTGCTCCGGAGTCCAATGGTGGCAAGTTTAACAACACTTCAGTTGATGCTTGGCATTGCTCATGGTGAATTTAGGCTGCTTGGCCATGGAAACCATTTCATGAAGCTCCCGACGAACAGTTATTGTGCTGATGTCGCTTCCAAAGACAGTTTGGAACTCAGTAGTGAGTGTTGAAACTGAGGACAGATGATTTTTACGTGTTACGTGCTTCAGCACGCAGGTGTTCCATTCTGTGAGTTTGTGTGGCCTACCACTTCGCAGATAGGCTGTTGTTGCTCCTAGACATTTCCACTTCACAATAACAGCACTTAGAGTTGACCAGGACCGCTCTAGCAGGGCAGAAATTAGACTTGTTGGAACGGTGGCCTCCTATGACGGTTCCACGTTGAAGGTCGGTGAGCTCTTCAGTAAAGCCATTCTACTGCCAATGTTTGTCTATGGAGATTGCATGGCTCCCTGCTCGATTTTATACACCTATAAGCATTTTGTTACAGGCTTATTCTAAAATGGATTGAATAAATGTTTTCCTTATCAATCTACACACAATACCCCATAAAGTGAAAACAGTTTTTTAAAACATTTTTGCAGAAACAGATATACCTATACTTTATAAGTGTTCACACCCATCGCTATGAGACTTGAAACGGAGCTCAAGTGCATCCTGTTTCTATTGATCATCCTTGATGTTTCTACAACTTGATTGGACTCCACGTGTGGAAAATTCAATTGATTGAACATGATTTGGGAAGGTACACACCAGTCTATACAAGGTCCCACAGTTGACAGTGCATGCCAGAGCAAATAACCAAGCCATGAGGTCTAATTCATTTTCCGTAGAGCCCAGAGATAGGATTGTGTCAAGGCACAGATCTGGGAAGGGTACCAAAACATTTCTGCAGCATTGAATGTCCCCAAGACTACCGTGGCCTCCATCATTCTTCAATTGAAGAAGTTTGGAACCACCAAGACTCTTCTTAGAGCTGACCATCCGGCCAAACTGAGAAATCAGGGGAGAAGGACCTTGGTCCTTGAGGTGACCAAGAACCTAATGGTCACCCTGACAGAGTTCTAGAGTTCCTGTGTGGAGACTGAATAAGGGACTGGGAGACTAGTAGCAGCAGGGACTGGGAGACTAGTCAGGATCAAGGAAAAGATGAACAGAGCAAAGTACGGAGATACTTGATGAAAACCTGCTCCAGAGCACTCAGGACCTCATACTGGGCCGAAGGTTCCCCTTCCAACAGGACAACAACCGTAAGCACAAAGCCAAGACTACACAGGAGTGACTTTCGGACCAGTCTCTGCATGTCCTCGAGTGGCCCAGCCAGAGCCCGGAATTGAACCCGAACAAACACAACAAAATAGTTGTGCAGCAACGCTCCCCACCCACCCTGTCAGAACTTGAGAGGATCTGCAGAGAAGAATGGGAGAAACTCCCAAAATGCAGGTGTGCTAAGCTTGTTGCGTCATACCCAAGAAGACTCAAGGCTGTAATCGCTGCCAAAGATGCTTCAACAAAATGCTGAGTAAATATTCTGAATCCTTATGTAAATATCATATTTCATTTTTTTTTAAAGACATTTGCAAAAAAAAAATGGTTTTGCTTTCTTATTATGGCGTATTTTGTGTAGATTGATAAGGGGGAAAAAACAATTTAAGAATTTAGAATTAAGGCTGTAACGTAACAAAATGTGGAAAAAGTCAGGGGGTCTGAATACTTTCCGAAGGCACTGTATAAATACTGTATATAATCCACATCTTGTTATGTTACAGCTTTATTCTAAATGTACTAAATTGTTAGTTGTTGTTTTTTACAGAAAAAGGTGCTTGCCTTTCCTTTTTCAATTGAATTTACCACAGGGGGACTCCAAGTTGTAGAAACATCAAGGGCAGTACATCAGTATTTTAAGACATGAAGGTCAGTCAGTTCAGACAATTTAAAGAACTTTAAAAGTTTCTTTAAGTGCATGCGCAAAAACCATCAAGCGCTATGATGAAACTGGCTCTCATGAGGACCGCCACAGGAAAGGAAGACCCAGAGTTTTCTTCTGCAGAGGATAAGTTCATTAGAGTTACCAGCCTCAGAAATTGCAGCCCAAATAAATGCTTCAGAGTTCGGAGTAACAGACACATCTCAACATCCAGAGGAGAATTGCTGCAAAGAAACCACTACTAAAAGACACCAATTTAGAAAAAGAGACTTGCTTCGGCCAAGAAGCACGACCAATGGATATTGGTTCCAACTGCTGTGTATTGTGAACAGATTATCTCCTCATGTGTGGTTTCCACCGTGAAGCATGGAAGAGGAGGTGTAACGGTGTGGAGGTGCTTTGCTGGTGACACTGTCTGTGATTTATTTTGAGTTCATGGCACACTTAACCAGCATGGCTACCACAGCATTCTGCAGCGCTACACCATCCTATCTAGTTTGTGCTTTGTGGGACTATCATTTGTTTTTAAACAAGACAATGACCCAACACACCACCAAGCTGTGTAAGGGCTATTTGAACAAGAAGGAGAGTGATGGATTGCTGCATAAGATGACAAGGCCTGCACAATCACCCGACCTCAACGCAATTGAGATGGTTTGGGATGAGTTGGACAGCAGAGTGAAGGAAATGCAGCCAAAAAGTGCTCAGCATATGTGAGAACTCCTTCAAGAAAAGCATTCCAGGTGTTGGAAAAGCATTCCAGGTGAAGCTGGGTGAGAGAATGACAAGAGTGTGCCAAGCTGTCATCTAGGCAAAGGGTGGCTACTTTGAAGAATCACAAATGTTAAATATATTTTTATTTGTTTAACACTTCTTTTGGTTACCACATAATTCCATACGTGTTGTTTCATAGTTGTGATGTCGTCCCTGTTATTCTACAATGTAGAAAATAGTCAAAATAAAGAAAAAACATTGAATGATTCGGTTTGTCCAAACTTGTCACTGCTACTGTCTGTAAATAAAGGTATTTCTGTTTTTAAAAATGTATACATTTGCAAAAAATTCAAAAAATCTGTTCTTGCTTTGCCATTTTGGTTGTTTTGTGTGCAGTTTGCTGAAGGTTCTGAATACTTTCCGAAGGCACTGTACACTCTTGGAAGGACTGTATACGATATATTTTCAGTGCATTTGTCTTTATCAAGACACTGCTTCACACATACAAACATGTTAACTTATTCAATGAAAAGATCACACTATATGCACGTTGACAAGAGGAATGTAAGAGGAGTTGTGTTGTTGAACAATGTGTGAATGGAACAAAGACAAGGTCCCAGTTGTATGTCACTAATCTCTTTCCACTGGACTGAAATTGCAAAACACCTATTAAGCACTTTGCAAGGATCCGGAACACAACTCTTGTCTTGAACTCAGGGTTATGCATCAGTCCCCTTGAGGACAAGCAGTGAGCAGATATTTATTTGAATGACAATAACAGAGCAGCTCATTTTATTCTGGTTAAGATCTTTCAACTACAATCAATTTTGCATGTCACCATAAATAATAGGGTTTACTGAGTCCTGTAAGGACTGCTATGTACACTGTTGACAATACCACATTGGCTCTGTTGAGGGTGTAGTCACTTTGCATTATGTGAGGGTGTGCTGTGCATTCAAAATTGCCTGAAAACATCTCTGTCTCAGCCTTAGATTGAAGGTTTGAGTCACAGTATTAGAGAATGGTCTGTAGCTTATTTAGAATCCTGTACTTGAAGGTCTGTTGAAACAGATTGGATCAATCTGATCTGTGGCTAGCGTCAGATTTGTTATGCTGTAGGATGATTTCACCTCTGGCAAGAGGCCATGTAACAGGCTATTTCTTGGAAATATTCAGGGCTCAAGACGACCGGGGCTCAGATCTCAAGCCTGCCAACAAACACATAGAATCTTTAAAACATTCAATATAGCCTTCTTGATGCAGCATACAACTTGACAAACAATGTTGACCCTTGCTACAAACTGCAGAATATGTACTACTGACTGAGTTAGGCATAACAGTGGGACACAGAACTTCAATCGCAATGGCCAGTAAATTGAGCTTGACCTTTAGTGATGAAACTGGACTACGTGGGGCTACAATCTGCAGACAAGCTAGCTAGACCACGAACTGGCCAGGAAAAAGGTTGGTTATTCAAGCTACATCGACAAGCCAATGCATTTGGTAGCGGTCCATGAGGCTAGCTATCTTTGCAACATGCAAAGCATGTGTTCCTGCTAGCTAACTCATCAGTTATGGATACAGCTCATCCTAGGACATTATGCCTGAAGCTTTTCAATATTAGGCATTTGATTTGATCAGCATAACCAATAGCTAAAACTCCAAAATGAACTAGTTAGGTATTCTTTGGGGTTGTTGTTTTGTCGTACAGCTTTCATTCTGAAATATGGCATTAATCTAACTAAACTACCAGATTTACAGTAAGAAAATGTTGGCTTCATTAAGCCCCCATGAAGAGAATAAGAGAGATGATCAAGCCAGCTGATTACTGTATAGGCTAGACTTGGAAATGAGTCACATTAACACTTTGACATAACCATTAGTACATAACCTGGATTACTGGAAAGTGTTGACTTTTCAAACGAACCTAAAGTCTTCAAACCTGTAACAACAGACGGCATAATTTAGGATTCTTTTTTTTTCATTTAGAAATAGGAGCATTCAAGATGTTTGATTTTAGCAGTAAATCTTGTTGCTGTTCAATAATAAATGCAGTGGTATCTTGGAATTAAATGATGTGAGGAAAACAGTATTACTTTTTATGTTACATGATATTTCGTTTGACTTCTTCTGTAAATGAAGGAAACTCACAGCTCGTGAGGCATCTCTCTCTCTTTGTTGGAATGCTTATTACTCTCATCCTTTTCCTGCAATTCTTAGGCAGGTTGTAGCAACTATATTATGCATGGCAACTTATTTATGTGGCAATTCTGGTGAGGCTGCAATGTAGACAAGCAATGGCCAGACAAATCTTTCAACATAGGGCGGTTAATGGCTTCTTGTCAGCCAGCATAATTGTAAGGCAAGGTTAAGGTTTTGCATTGGGGGCTGTAACACTGAATAACCTAATAGGGCTGTGTTTCCCTCTAAGGCACTAAGTCAATACAGAAAGAAGAGGTTGATTACAATTGGTGTTATGAATGCCCCTCATAACACCAATTGTAATCCAACTCCTCTGTCTGGGGTGTGGGGTATATACCCCTCAAACTCAACTCTGGACCTCGAAGCCAGTTACACTGCATTTTTCATTGTTCCCCTCTAATCAGAGTGTTAAATGATTTAATTATCAGGTAGCACAGAACACCAGCAGGCTACGGACCTCGTAGGGTAAGATTTGAGAACCCCTGCTAATGATCAAAAATCAAAAGTTGATTCACCCATTGTAATGTTGCGCACATTTTACAAACAACATTATTCATAAAATCATTTCCTACTACAGTATCTATACTGTATACGATTAAACATTAAGATGTTTAATGTTAAGATGTTAAGATTTAACTGCCATTTCTCTTGAATTGATAAAGAACGTGATTATAATCCGTGCAATAAGATAACAAAAGGATGGCAAGCAACATTTCAAGATTTAATCCAGATCATTTTTTCCCATTTCATTACTGAAATCCCAAGATGTCTGCAACAGAAGATTGCCTCTAGATTATGGTCTGTGTCTCAGGTTGAAGAAGAAGTAGTACAGGAGTGCCCAGTTTGACCAAAAATGTGATATAGCAGAGGACAAGAGGGAAGTGAAAACACTCCAAATTGAAATCATAACAGTCCATGAAACACCCGGCGTTGTCTGAAACACGTCAACCCAAAACTGGGTTGACGACATAGTGGAGTTGTGAATTAATGACAGATTAAGAGATTATATGCCATGCCCATCCATTTGCGAAACTGAAATACCACCTGAAGATTTAGGGATATGCTAAATGAAGATATTGCATATATTTATGTAAAAACATAGCATCACTCTTACAATATTCAATATGACCCTGATTATAGTAATGTGCCCTCCTGATCTTGTTGTTTCAGTGACATATTCATTTGAAGATGTTTCATCTCCTCATGAAGCTCCTCCTTATATTTTATGGCATGAGAGGCCTGTGTGGCCAACAGTGTCCAGATATCTGTAGTCATCCTTGAAGGCCAGTCACACATATAGAATGATTGTGGATAGCGCTATCGTCTCCATCCATCTAGAACTCGGGGGAAATCACAGTGTGTTCTATCAATCAGAGTGAGGAACCGTTTCAACTTGTTCTGAGCCTCAGTAGTATCTGAGGTCAGCTTTTTCACCAACTTGCCATAAAAAACTGTGAGGCTTGTAGGAGGGAAAATTCGATGAGGTTTGAACTGTATTCAACTCATGGCTGGCCGTTCTCTGACTCTTTATTCATTAACATCTTTAGACAGAAATATTGCCACTTAACGTTGAGCTCAATAATCATAAATGATTGGCCCCCTGCGGCTCAGTTGGTAGAGCATGACACTTGCAATGCTGGGGCTGTGGGTTAAATTCCTATGAGGGGGGGGTAAAAACAAATAAAAACAAATATGAAAGTATATCCACTCACTACTCTACGTTTCTCTGGATAAGAGCATCTGCAAAATACCTCAAATGTAAGTGATTCATATTCTTGTTCAACCATATATTGAATAGTGTAACACTGATGGTACAAGATTATAGTTCAATTACTTTGTTCAGTGCACTTTAAGTGGGACAACATTTCTTAAAACAATTCAAATAGTTCAGAACGTTAGTAAAACACAGTAGATCCAAGAGAATAGATCATATATAATCTAACCATCACTTCTCATTTGCTGCGTGCATTAAGGGGTAATTACAATCCAAGGTTCTCAGTGTTCAAATGACTTGGCTGACATTTTTTCTTGCCATGGCTAAAATCCAGTCTAATGACAGGAACTAACTGGCCAGGATTTTATGAACCGCCTCCATGCTCTTTGATGCACAAACACAGTGTAACAATGGCATGGTGATTATAGAGAAATGCATCACAATGGGCTCTGGGAATAGAAAGAAAAAACTGCAGGGCATGGATGACTAATGCTGTGAAACACATTCCTGGCTCCTACTGTAATATAGATGACTATCGTTTCAATGTTTCAGTATTGTGCTCAGTTGTATTTTACAGTGCTCTATGGTAGGTTCATGGTTCATTTCCAGTAGGTGCAGACAGAGATAACATTGATGAACTGTCTAGAAAACCTGTTGAGAGATTATGCCTCTTTAAGATGGTAACATGGAGTGAAAAGTGATGCTCACAATTTCACTTGTAGTTGGTAATTTCATGAACATTGACGTAAGGGATGATTATTTCAAAACGTATTCATTACATATTACCGTGACTGACTGAAACTTGAAGGGTGGGAGATGAAATATTCCTGTCACTAGTTTTTTTAGAATGGTCTTTTGAGTCATGTTATGCAAGGAAATGTTTGGAGCATGGCTCATATCACTAAACAATAGATAACAGTGTACAGTTGTAGTCTATTTGGGGTCTGGAAATGACTCATGTTCATTTATGTGTATCCACTCTTTTAAATGGAAATAAACTGAGATGCATCACTGCACTACAAAAAAAAGGCTATTGGGGTGAGTCTTCAATTATGCCACAAGCATACCTCCCCTCTCCCAAAAAAACGTATATATTAGTTATTCTTTCCTGATGTCAGGGCACTCCTAACGGCAGGTCCCCAGACGTAGGGTTCAGGCTAAGGTGAAAGATCTGTCAAAGTATGTTCTCTCTCCTATACTAAAGATAGACGTTGTTACTTTGGGTTTTGTACTTTGTAAATTCAGCTCTCCAGAGTCTCATTTAAAATGTTCTACAAAACGGATTCAAGTTGATTAGAGAACTTTCCGCTGTACATGTATGTTGTTGCTTATTGTTGACACAGTTATTTCACAGTAAGTCCCCAGAGCGGCATAAGGAATCTCTGTTTTGCTGTAACCTCTTGACTATCTCACTATTTGCAACTTCACATGCTACAGTACATATATCCTTTCATTATCACATCTATAAATCAGGTTACAAAAAATAGATTATGGTTTGTTGAAGGGTGTAATGCATTAATTTCCTATCTACATCACTTAATAACCCGGAGCAGGCTATCCGACTGTACACTAAGGGCAGTGTAACTTGGACACAGCTGATTGGTTCCTTTGTGGACTGAATTAATCATAATGAAAAAGGATCGATGCAAATGAAAATTGTAAGCTCTAAACATGTTATTGAATAGTATTAGCCCCGCAAAATTGCTTCCAGGACATTGAGTAGGGAGTTTTCCCAGATTGCACCATGGCAGCGTTTCTCTAGCCATAAGCGTGAGTTATAGTGTACTTTATTCATCCTGGCCATACAGAAAGAGCTCGTCCTTACCTGGCATGTATGGCTCACATAGAGCTCTATGGATTTCCTGTGGTTACGTCATCACGTAATCCAATGCTCTTGCACACCACTGTGCAAAGTCAGGTAATTTGGTTACAATTGCCTCTAATTTGGACTTTGCTTGATTTGCTAACATGCAACATTGGTGGTCTTAGCTGACTTCTTCAATAGGTTGAAATTCAGACCACCTCAGTCTTCCCATTTTAAAGCTGATTCCTTTACCTCTCACTGAAGATGTCCTTTTATGTGCTTCCCCAATCCTTTTATAGTCCATCTCTCCTTGGCTTTCTCTCTAGATGGCTTTGAATTAAATAGTTCATTAGTATTTCATACATTAACACTGCCACCCCTTGAGGATCTTAAGGTAGCGAAGGATAATTATTAGTACATGGGCCTTTATATGATTTGTTATTTAACTGAGAGTTCATTATAGAACATAATTACATATTCTGAATTCCTGTTTGTTATAAGTATAACCATCCTGTTCTCTATTGGCCTTCACACTTTGCTTTTCTCAACTTTGGTAACATGTAGATAGATATTAGTTGCCACAGGGACAATAATGATCATCACTTTGTGGATAGTCAGTAGCCCTCAACATAGCTTCTAATTTGATGGTGTTTTTAAGACAAACATATGCCACAGTGCACCTTTTTGTGTGTTGGCTTTATGTTTGTTGCCAGTGTCTTTTATATTCCATGCACTGTATCATACACAATGCATTATTACATTGTATTGTCTATTTAGTTCAAATGTTATGTAGAAATGTTTTTGTGTAGGTAGGGAAGCATATGTACATGGATGAATATAGTCTGAGTGTGAGCAGCTGAAGGTAGAACAAGAAAACATTTGTTATCTGATTATTATTTATATTGGAAGCACCACATTTTGCCAACAACATGTCATTAGTCCTTGTGTTCAATTAACAGGTTCTCGTGAAGAACTTTAGCCTCCCAAGTTTTAATGTGATTTGTATCTTCACAGTGCTAATATGCAATGTTTTTAATTCCCTTACGATTCAGTTGTTGAACAGCATGTTTGTCTCTAGAAGGATTATTATTTGATTAACTGAGCCACAATAAGAGGTCTGAAAACTCACTAAGTATAGCGACAGTCACTAAATTGACAACACTGTCCATAGGTGTTGTGAATTCTAAATTGATCTTATTTGTTTGCAGAAAATACTAAAATGACAGTTGCACAAAATCATAATGACATGATATCAGATTATTATTAATCAGATGGCATAGTTCAAATCAAATAAAGCTTTATTTATACAGCACATTTCTGACATGCAACATAATATTGTTCACATGAATTTAAAAAAATTAAATCAATGAAAATAAAAACTGATATATTTACTACACAACAAACATAAGAGGATAAAAAAACAAAATAATAACAATCAAAACTGAATAACTAAAAAGCACCCTAATAAAAAACAAAGCTAAAAAGGTGTGTTTTAAGATCTCTTTTTGTCACGTCTGCTCCTTCTCCTCCCCTCCAGCATATGACTTTGCCAGAATACTAACCACCGGACCTGGGATTCATCATTACGCACACCTGACACTCATCATTACGCGCACCTGTGAATCATTATGATTCACACCTGGACTCCATTACTTTAATAATTTCCTCTCTTATATGTCACTCTCCCATGTTCACTCAACAGTTGGTATTGTTCTTGTGTATCGGCATACTGATTTATGTTAGTGTCGTGTTCTTGGTTTTGATGTTTTATTGAAATGTTGCACCTGCTTCCGGCTCACCGCCCCATCATTACAGAATACCAACTCAAAATATGGAAGCAGCAGGACAAGCAGATATCTACCAGACGATCATTGAACAAGATGACCTTCTTCATTAACACCATGATCAGCTGGCTTAACTGGGGACGTCAATGGAAGATGGCAATGGAGGATCTCAACAGTGGAGGATATTCTAGAGCCATTCTACCCAACGAGTCTACCCAGCACACCAGCCCATTCAGCAACCCACTCAGGTCAGCGTCTATCCCTCCAGGAGAAATATGATGGAACAGCATCCAAATACCGTGGCTTCCTCCTTCAGTGATCCCTCTATTTCATACATCAGATGGGAGCTCCCACCACTGAGAGGTCTAACGCTGCCACGTTTATTTCTCTGCTGACTGGGTGAGCATTGGAATGGGCTATGGCCTTCTGGGAGAGAGGAGGAGCTCAAGTCTTATGAGGGGTCCATGGCTCTGTTTAATGTTTATTTGATCATCCTGCAGAGGGCAGAGAGAGGTCAATGTTCGCTTCAGCTCCATCAGGGGAATCAGACAGCTGCTGAGTATGTGCTTCCCTTCCAGACAGTAGCAGCTTCTAGTGGCTGGAATGAGCCGGGGCTCAGCACGTTATTTAGAAGAGGTCTGCGCGAGGAGTTCCAGACGGAACTGGCCTGCCAAGATGACAACCTCACCCTGGAGACATTCATTGCTTTGGCCAGCCGTCTGGATAACCTCCTCCGGGAGCGTCGGCATCTCCATCGCTTCTCTTCCTCCTTCGGCGAGTGTTCGGGATCAGAGCCTGAACCCATAGAGGTAGGGTTCACACACCTTCCCGCAGCAGAATGACGCAGACGGATACAGCTGGGGCTCTGTCTGTAATGTGGCCAGAGGGCACAAGCGCCAGCGGTGTCGGTTACTTCAGAATCCGGGATCCACTAGAGCCGAGGGACGATCATGTGAAGTTACATCCCCTGGACCAGGAGTGAGAATTCCATCTACTGCTCTTACTGTTAGCCAGAGTGATGGGTACTAAAAATAGTCTAACTGTTCCTCATGCCCTGTCTACAGCTTTAGGTGATTCCGGCACCGTGAGGAACTTTATGGATCAGACCCGTGCCTCCTCTCTCAATGTTACTACCTACCCCTGCTCCTTTTCCGGTTCAAGGTCTCGACTGTCGGCTTCTAGGATCCGGAACCATCACACACATCACCCAACCACTCACCCTCACAGTGGAGCCCAATCATCAGCAAAAAACATCCCCTTCATCACCAGTGCACCAGTTCACAAGATCATCCTCGGTCTACCTTGGCTTCAGCGCCATAACCCTACCATCACATGGTTGAGGATGAGAATCACCAGCTGGTCACCTGAATGCCGGAAGACCTTTCCCCTGTGGTTCCATGTCGGTTGAGAGTCCTGTGGTTTCCCTCCAGCCCAACATCCCGGAGGCATATCAGGATCTAAGGGAGGTATTCTCCAAGACCCGCGCTACCCGTCTCCCTCCTCATCGCCCCTGGGACTGTGCCACTGACCTGTTTTCTGGGGCTACACCTCTGCGCAGATGCATCTACCCTCTGTCGGTGGCTGAGACCCAGGCCATGGAGGACTACATTCAAGAGGCGCTCCAACAGGGTTTAATCCGCAGGTTCACGTCCCCTGCATCGGCTGGTTTCTTCTTTGTGCCCAAGAAGGAGGGAGGATTGCGCCCTTGTCATTGAGTCCACGGTAATCGATACATCACCACAAAGTATTGGTACCCTCTCCTTCTGGTGCCGTCAGCCATCGAATAGCTCCGTGGGGCCCGGTTCTTCACCATACTGGACCTGCGGAGTGCCAACAATCTCAATCGCATTCGGGAGGGGGATGAGTGGAAGATGTCTGGTCACTACGAGTATTTGTTTATGCCATTTGGCTTAGCCAATGCTCTGTCAGTGTTCCAGGCATTCATCAACGAGGTGTTCAGGGACATGCTCGGACATCAGGTGATTGTGTACATCGATGACATCCTCATCTTCTCGACCAACCTTGAAGATCACATAATTTACGTTCGAGCAGTCCTGGAACTCATTTTGGATAACCACCTGTTTGTCAAGGCAGAGAAGTGCCAATTCCACCTCAGGGCTGTCTTCTTTTTGGGCTACCACATCAGCCCGCAGGGAGTGAGGATGGAGGACAAGAAGATAGATGTGGTAAGGTCATGGCCAGTCCCAACCACCATGGGGTTACAACGGTTTTTGGGGTTTGCCAGCTTTTACTGCTGCTTCATCAGGAACTTCAGCACCGTCGATGCCCCGCTCACCTCCCTCCTCAAGGGTGGGCCTCGTAGGTTGGTTTGGCCTCCAGCAGCCGGCGAGTCCTTTCATCTCCTCAAGGATCATTTCACCTCTGTTCCCTTGCTAAAACACCCAGACCCCACTCTACCTTTTGTGGTTGAGGTTGATGCATCGGAGGTGGGTGTAGGAGCAGTTTTGTCACACAGACAGGGGGACCCACTGACGTTGTATCTTGTGCTTTCTTCATGAAACTGTCCTCCGCAGAGGACTTACAATGTCAGCGATCGGGAGCTCTTGGCGGTGAAGTTGGCACTAGAGGGGAGACACTGGCTGGAGGGTGCCAAGGAACCATTCATCATCCTCACTGACCATCGGAACCATCGGAACGAAATACTGTCACATCTGCTCCTCCTCTCAGTGTACAACATCGCCAGAATATACTAACCTCCGGTCCTCGGATTCAGGGGCCCTCACCTCCTCCCTGTAGGCCATCTCGTCATTGTTGGTAATAAAGCCTACTACTGTTGTGTAGTCTGTAAACTTGATGATTGAGTTGGAGGTGTGCATGGTCACACAGTCATGGGTGAACAAGGAGTACAGGAGAGGGCAGAGAATGTACCCTTGGGGGCCCCAGTGTTGAGGATCAGCGGGGGGAGATGTTTCCTACCCTCACCACCTGGGGGCGTCAGAAAGTCCAGGATCCAGTTGCACAGGGTGGGGTCGAGACCCAGGGTCTCGAGCTTAATGACGGGTTTGGAGGGTACTATGGTGTTGAATGCTGAGCTGTAATTGATGAACAGCATTCTCACATACTTTGCTCATTTTTTGCTCCTTGTTGAGCCCAGCAAGACCCTAGTGTAATATTTTTTTCAATGTGTGTGACAGACCGTGAAAGCATAGCTTTGACACTGAATATCTACAGCCATACACATATTTTCATTGACGTTGTACTTTCAATTGGTTGGGGTGTCTTTCCAATTTGTTTCTTGGTAATCATAATTATTTTCTTCAGAATAACTGCCTAGTTGATGTAAATTAAAATTGCTGTTGGAGACAATCTATTTGTGAAATCACTAGTCTTCTGTAATAACAGCGTTTGCTCAGTATAGTTCACAATGTTCGTCTCCAATGAGAAAACACTATTGTCACTCCGGAAATGTACTATGAAAGGAATAAAAGATAAAAGGTGTAATGAATGGTTTCTTTCACAGGAGAAAAAGGCAGTAATATAATGGCACCATGATAAAACGTCACCCAAAGCCTTCAGACCTTCAAAACATCACAGCCTCTATGGCCATTGTGTGAATAAGTCAGACTGACACGACAATGCATGGCATGTTTATGTATTTACATGGACCTTATTTGCATAATACAAATGCTCAACCAAGAGTTGAATGCCAATGTCTTGTCCTATGTTTAGCTGAGAGGGTAGGTGATATGATATCTTGTCCAATAAATTATGGTATTGTGTGATTTGTCTTTTAACTCTTTAACTGGATGGAACTTGGTTGGAGATGTATTTTCATTCCAGTCTGGTTAGGACTCATATGCCTCATGTTTTGAGACTCATATGTTCAGCTTTCTTTTACTCTATTACACTATATAGACTTTCTTGTATACGGCAAAACAGTGAAATATTTATTTGATAAGATCAAATTTGACATGTCCCGATGAAATAAATGTAAGTGTGCCAGATAACAAAGGCAGACTGAGTAATTAGTCCTCGCGAGTGCCTTTGTTGCAACTGAAGAAGAAAAAACGGTTTATTATTAATGGCATAGTATCAAATTAGTAACATTGTCCACCTTCTCAGACAAAGAGCCCACATTTCTTATTAGATAAGGATTAAGATTTAAAGATGAAATATCCAGTTGTCACATCAAGGGTAATGGCAATGATAAGCAAAAACCATATCATTTTTCTTCTCATCAAAAATATCTCCTCGTTTTGCAGAGGAATGTTGCTTCGAGATGGATGACAGCCCTGGGACTACATTTCTACAACACAAGCTGATGTGAAATATTTAATTGAACACCCCTTCCTGCTTCACTGATCACAGCTCCAGCTCAAATTTAACTTGTCCTTATCAAGCCTCTCCCACCACCCACCCCACTCTGACACTTTGTGAAGGCTTCTATTTGAAAGCTGTCCGGATCTCCTCTTTACTCTCTCGTTTGTGTGTGTGGCTGGCGAGATGGAAATAAATATTGTTACTCTGACTGCTGGGCATTCAAATTGGAACTCCTGTCCCGGCATGGGACAAACTGATCCATGTTGGAAAGTGTGCTTGTTATGTCATTTGGTTGTGTCATGTTGTTACTTTTCTATGCTAATGGTAAATGTGAGGCCAAACAATTATTGGAGAATAATGGGCTAGTTAGAAAATCAGACCATTATCAAGGTTAGGGAAAACTTAGTTAAGTGTGAACAATTAATTGTGGTTCCCCGTACAGTAATCGAGAGTTAATAATCAAAGCCATTTCAGTATTATCACCATTTAGACAATACTAAAGAGGCGGCAGGTAGCCTAGTGGTTATGGGATGGTAAACGGGCTGGTAAACGAAAGGTCGCTGGTCTGAGTCCCCGAGCCAGCTAGGTAAATAATCTGTCTATGTGTCCTTGAGCAAGGCACTTAACCCTAATTGCTCCTATAAGTCGCTCTGGATGAAAGTGTCTGCTAAATCACTCAAATGTAAAAAGGTACATTTTTATATAAAGAGTAGAATGGTTGAGTTTCCATTGAGTGCCCTATCTACATAAGCTAGGCAGACATAAGTAGCATGACACAAACTGAGAGTGAGAAAGAGACAGAGAGATTGTTAGAAATTTGGACAGGTTATGCTTTCAAGCTAATAGATGGTGGGTATGTGTCTCCTCACAGAGATTTGTTCTACATCAACAACATAATGTTTTCAGACAGATTCAGCACCATACATCTGGTGGACAGCTCCCCTACAACCATACCATAAACCTTGACAGTCTTGGGGGGGTTGGGTGGCTTCTGAACACAAAACAATGTTTTGAACACAAAACAATGTTAATTGCATTTGAGTGTGTGATGTTATGTCATCTTAAATCTTCATTTGCAAAACTAGATATCCAAATAAAGTGGTATCGAAAGAGTTTTGATCTGATGAATTTAACATACTGTATTTTCTTGACTGTAAAGGTTCTGGAGTCATACCCAATTACATTGATTAGAAATGACCGGATCCAATTTAAACAATTTACAGCCATGCATTATGTTATCCCTGAGAAGATTCATAGCATCCAGGGGTGAAGTCATCCTGTAATTCTTGCTGATGCATGTGCTTAAAGATAATACATTTGCTATAAACGGGTGTCACTTAGCCAAATGATGCTATAAATATGCCATAGCTGTTCATATCCAGAGCAGAGCGGCAAGAGATATTAAAATCATATTTCATCTACTCAACCTTCAGAGTAAAAACATGACATCTTATAGACACTCAGTTGAAGATAATTCAAACCTCATAATGTATCTGCTCTGTACATACAGGAAATCTTCATCCAGTCATTTCCATTCCCCTTTATTACGTGAAATTTCATTCAAATCATACCATGGATTTATGATGTTGTATTGGACTATATTCCCTCTTCACTGTACGGTATGGTTAGGCGTATTCCACTGGGGATGAACACAACCCAAGGCAGGTGTCTCCTCAATGTGGGAGGCATACAGTGGAAAAACCATGCATGCAATCTGATAGAGTCACAATCCTTTAATTGTCTCAACTCATACGGTAAAAGAGGAAGTTTCTTGACAAATGGCCTTGTAAATCTGACATTGTCTTGCATTGGAGTAGACACCAGTCATTTGACATGTCACTGACTGTCAACCAACGACCCAGAGCACGGAAAAAGAGTGAGGAGAGTGACGCAAATAAGGCATCATTACCATGTGGGCAAAAGGAAGTGTGTCACCGAGTAACACAATGTTAGAGTTTTGTTTAAATGTAAGTCTCTAGGAAGGACTGCTAGGAGTTTTGACAGGATTATTACAACAATGTCATGCATTGGTTCCTCAAATAATACCGCAAATTCATTTACATTGCAGTTATTACAATAACAATCTGAATCAGTCACCATTTGTGCTTCAAAGAGCTTTCATTCTACAAAAATATGATACCCGTAACATGTGCAAGATACCTGATACTGCAGATATACATTATTCAAGGCATATCTTTATTTTACAGTACACATTCTTTATACAAGGGAAGTATTTAATGAACTCAAAAACCTCAGTACTGTGGCAAGTCCTAACACAATGAAGGGATGTTGAAAAAAATGGAGCTTGTACCAACACTACTATTGCCACTCAACATTCTGTAGACCAAAGACTCAGGAATTTCAAGATCTACCCTGGATCATGACCTTGCATCTGAAAAGGCCTTTGACAGTGCAAAAGGCAGGACCTATCAATGCTATAATGCTCACATATGGTTTCATTTTTCCCCTTCCTTCAAATCCCCTAGGCCTCTGCCAGGGAATCTGCTGCCCTGAGGCAATTAGAGTAGCTGTCAATGCAACAAACCGAGAGGCTGATGCCATTCATTGGGAAAGGGGGTAGGAGCAGTAGCAGGGAGGAATACAGAACCTCCTCTACACCAACACTTTTAAAGCATCAGCAGCAGGAACTTGCTTGCAATATACAGTTTTCTTGTGTGCAGTCGGTCCACAAATGAAGCATATAAGTGAGAAGTCCCTTTCTTAATGTGTATAGATAAGGTTGAAAGAAAACATACTCTCCCTAAAGACAGCAACATTTTTGCTACTCGTTACCTTGAATATTAACGAGCTGTTCGTATGTGATTACACTGTATGATGTGGAGATTAGAAAATTCTGAGCAATTTTATTTTCTCTCTTTCTTCCCTTTGAGTTGTCCATGTATTTTTAACGTTTTCAGGAAATCATTTGCAGATGACCCACGAAGAGGGTTGTGTATTGTGTTGATAGATAGAGTATATCAACAATATTTTATCCTTGCCAACTCAGAAACCCCAAAACAATTATTGCATATGCACAGGTTCAAACAGAGAAATGTAAAACAGACCATCAGTAAACATCAAAATGTTACCCGGTGAGTGTTTACTCTGCCAGGCTAATTATCCTCTTCTTGAGTCTTAATCAACAAACATGTTATTTGAAGCTGTTAGAGTAACACACTAGTGACTCGGGGAGGGCATATTTGTCTGACTCCTGCTCGCAATATCAGGTTGGCTCATACGAGGCTAGCTCAGACATAGCTTTCTTGAGCAATTCCCATTGTCAGCTTCAATTATGCTATTGTGGATTAACATGAAATACGAGCTAGGATGGTCTAAAATGAAGCGTGATTCCAGATTAGAGTCAGAAACTGCATTCCAGCATGGTAGCATAGCAACACCAAGGACGCTTACATGTTTTCTCTATCTGTTCAATATGACACTCTTGGCCTCTGTGACTTTAGCGGTATGCTGTTGATTACAAATGTCAACCAACACTTCACATCCTGGCATGCAAACTATACATATTCACACCAGTAATCTCCACTGTATTTCACTGATCATCATTTTTGTCTTGCTCCTTGCTTAGTTTCCAACTTCAATGAATTGTAAAACATGTGTGATCAAGAGATATGTAATTACTGTTAAAATGGTAATAGCCTCCATCCCAACTGACTGTTCCTCAGTTCAAAATTCATTTTTCAGCCTCAGTAATTGCCTCCTGATTATGTATACAGCTGTGGAGTCCCACAACCATCTATTGTAACCATAACCCACTATAATATTATGCTCTCTGATCTTTTATTTAGTACTGAACTTTTCCCCTAGGAATAGGAAAAGTAACAATGACTGCAGATAGCACCTTGCACCAAGGGGTGGAGGTAAACAGATAGAATCAGGAAAACAAAGGTTGTGTCGGCTGAGCAATATCAGGAGAACCTTCTCCTCTCCTCCCATATGAGGTGTCATAGTTAGGATGAGGCGCATTTGGTTTGACCACATATTACATCTGGATGTAAACCGGGTGTAAACGTGGTTGTTGCAACGTTTATTACTGTTCTTTGGTAGGCCAGTCGGTAAAGATCAGTCTTAAGGGATGCTTTAAATGTCCCAACAGTTTGAGAAGCCCAGAAATGTACAGGAAGGGTTTTCTAAATGCCTGGAGTGAGAAAGGAAAAGGACTTGTCCTCATTCACGGTCAGAATACAACCTTGTCCACCTTGGGAGATGGTTTCACCAGATTACAATTTGTCCCAAAGTGTTCACACCTGGCCATTGTGATTGGATTTTACTGGACACGAACACAGATCTTTTAATTGGACGCATTTTAATAACAGGCATAAACAGGGTCCAACAGAGCAAAGGGTCCTGATTACATACAGTATATGTTTACAGCAACTTGAAAAAGTCCCAGCATTAATCCCATGGAGATGATTTTTTGCCTCAAATCAAATTGCAAAGAAAAACATTAACAATGCAAACTTAGATTATGGGTTATGATAGGTTAGGACAATTGTACAGTACTTGTAAATTGTGAGTGTAGGTACAATGAGTATAACAAAAAATGACCATTGAACAACAGGAAGTATAGATTATGCCTGTAAAATACAGATTGTGCCTCTAATCCAATGTATTCACAGTGTTGATGGAAGAGAACTATAAAGGGTTCCATACCTTGTGATAAAGTCAGGGAAATATGCTGTATCAGCATTTCTTTATGTGTTCATAAAGTCTTGCATGTCTCATTAATGGTGAAGAAATTCTCTTTTGCTGGACTTATTTCTAGTCTAAAGATACATAGACCAATTTATCTTCAAAATAGGTAACAAATAAATAAGTCTTACAACCATAATCAAACTACATGCTACACCCACCTGTACACACGGATGCACGCACACACACACACACACACACACACACACACACACACACACACACACACACACACACACACACACACACACACACACACACACACACACACACACACACACACACACACACACACACACACACACACACACACACACACACACACACACACACACACACACACACACACACACACACACACACACACACACACACACACACACACACACACACACACACACCACTGTCCCAAAGTACCTAAAGTCCCAGGAACCTACCAGGACTCAGACCACAGTGAGAGTGAGGCCATCCTTTTCAAGGAGGAGGTCAATATGAAAAGAATTTAGCCAATGATATATCCTCCCTCATCCACCTGAACATTTCTCAGCTGTCATTACCATCACGACTCAATAACGTTGAGAGATTGTCCTGACCAAGGTAAAAACCTCTCAGTCACTGGGTCCCAGTCCCTTCAAGCTTATCTCACAGCCATCACATGAAGCTTAAATGAACTAATCAGAAATGATCCAACACCTGGTCCAGCCTCTTTCCATATACCAACCTAACATTATCTTACTGTAACAAACAAACCAGTTCTCTGTGTGGAGCTCGCTAATAATCCTTTATACCTGTGGAAAGGGGAAACAAATAGCCCAATCGCTTGAGCATTTGTCTAGACTCATTGAAACCTTAATGTTTTAATTAACTCAACATTGATAAATAGCTGTAATATCTAATCACTAAAAGGCTGAGGGGAAGATGAAGTCACATTTAATAGGCTACCTCATTATAAGTTATTAGGCCTGGCTCCATTATTGTCTCATGATGATGGTGGCCGCCACTTTCTATCCTTTAATAACGCAGCACAAATTGGCATGGTGTGTTATGCTTTGTTTATAGTGACCTCTGTATGGCAGCTCTTCATTTTCACAGGTAAAGCATAGGTGAACTTTGTAAGAGGGTAGTGAGGACTGCACAACGCATCACCGGGGGCAAACTACCTGCCCTCCAGGACACCTACACCACCCGTTGTTACAGGAAGGCCATAAAGATCATCAAGGACATCAACCACCCGAACCACTGCCTGTTCACCCCGCTATCATCCAGAAGGCGAGGTCAGTACAGGTGCATCAAAGCTGGGACCGAGAGACTGAAAAACAGCTTCTATCTCAAGGCCATCAGACTGTTAAACAGCCACCACTAACATTGAGTGGCTGCTGCCAACACACTGTCATTGACACTGACCCAACTCCTGCCATTTTAATAATGGGAAATGATGTAAATATATCACTAGCCACTTTAAACAATGCTACCTTATATAATGTTACTTACCCTACATTATTCATCTCATATGCATATGTATATACTGTACTCTACATCATCGACTGCATCCCTATGTAATACATGTATCACTAGCCACTTTAACTATGCCACTTTGTTTACTTTGTCTACACACTCATCTCATATGTATATACTGTACTCGATACCATCTACTGTATGCTGCTCTGTACCATCACTCATTCATATATCCTTATGTACATATTCCTTATCCCCTTACACTGTGTATAAGACAGTAGTTTTGGAATTGTTAGTTAGATTACTTGTTGGTTATCACTGCATTGTCGGAACTAGAAGCACAAGCATTTCGCTACACTCGCATTAACATCTGTTAACCATGTGTATGTGACAAATAAAATTTGATTTGATTTAATTTGATTTGATTTAAGACTTTTGTTGGCAAATTATATTGTTGAAGATATATTGCGTGTAATGTTCACGGTAGATGAGCTTAATACAAGACAAACTCATGAAGGACAAGCCCACTCCTTATAAAGCACAGAATAAGGGACAGAATTTTGTTTTACGTAGTATGAAAAGTTGCCTCTCGCTTGTTCAATAGCAGAATACGAAGAAAATAAATTAGGTTAGCCATACAGTGTCTTTGTCACGCCTTGGTCATTGTATTTAGTGTTTTTGGTATATGTTTGGGTAGGCCAGGGTGTGACATGGGTTTATATGTTGTGTTTCGTATTGGGGTTTGTATTAATTGGGATTGTGTATGATTAGGGGTGTCTCTAGTTAGGCTTGGCTGCCTGAAGCGATTCTCAATTGGAGTCAGGTGATTCTTGTTGTCTCGGATTGGGAACCGTATTTAGGTAGCCTGAGTGCGCTTTGTATTTTGTGGGTGTTTGTTCCTGTCTCTGTGTAGTAGTCACCAGATAGGCTGTAATTAGTTTCACGTTTCGTTTGTTGTTTTCGTACTTCAGTTATTTCATGTACCGCGATACTTTCATTAAAGTCATGAGTAATCTACACGCTGCATTTCGGTCTGACTCTCTTCTTACAACAGACGATCGTCGTTACAGTCTTGGTAACCTGGAAAGTGCTACCAATATATTGACTCAATTTAAATTGATTAATGATAACAATTATTGTTTTCCATAATCAAAATTATAAAATTACATTCAGGTTCTGGGGAAAAAAAAAAAAAAATCTTTATTAGCTATCAGTCAAACAATTGTTAAGAAATGGTATACAGGTATGCATGGGCCCTAAGCTAGTTTGCATGCCTTCCTCCCTTCCTGATGACGCTCACAGCAAACATATCTGCATAGAAGTGGTGCTGATGCGGTCCAAGTTTAGAATGGGGTTAACTGTTTGTAACTAAAATTCCCTTACTCAATATATTTTAAGAGTGAAGGATGGTAAAAGTGTTTAGGCTTGTTATGGTATTCTTGTTTCACATATTTGTGTCAGTTGCTAGGAAACTAAAAGGATAGTGAATGAAAGAAACAGTAAGTAAGATACAGACAGTATTTGATCCCAGAAATCATTTCTGTGGTATTATGTGGTAATTTCTGTTAATATGGTAACAATGTTATTACAATGTTATTTTGAAAATGAACAGTACGCTTGGGAAAGGAATACAAGGGTTAAAAAGTAATGTAAACAAGGTTATATTGTGCTACTTTATACATAGTTTTTCTCTTCGCTCCTTGCCCGAAGCCTCCCTCTCTGGATGATGCTGTCCATGGTGCTGAACCTACAGTTTAACTTGCAAACCATGCCTAAAGTGTTGTAGCCAGTAATGGTATCCCTTTTCCTTCTTAAAAAATGCTGTCTGACACAAAATGTGTTTTTGCCAGTGAATGTATTTCCTGTATTTGCTGTAAATGATTTGAACTGTGATTTTGTCACACCTGTGGAAATCCAGAGAAGACGTTGGAGCTGATGGGGGATGAAGGATCCTAGTTGATGGCATCATTCACCCAGCCTCAATCAATGTGTGTCTTCCCCTATCTCTCTAGTCAACATTCCTCAATGTCACATTAACTCTTCTTGTGTTAAAACCCATTTTCACCATGGCCAGTGATCCATGTATTGTCAAAAACAGGCAACATTTGCAGTCATCTGAGCTACTGCGAGGAATACTAGTGCATGACATAGAGCATCTAAACAATATTTCAATATTACAAAAATGTTGATTCGATACCAATATTTGTATTAATATTGACTACCAATAAGCATGTCAAGGCAATGATCAGTCCAGTACTTTACACCAAAATTCACCAGGTTTACTATAAACATAATCATCTCACATAATGTGTCACAATTATGCCTGTGGTACTGTAACACGTTGAAGTGGTTTGTTTTGACAGCTAACAGTCCAGATGAATCTATAAAGACACTCCAGGCCTCCCTCTCCATTGCTGCTCTATACTCTACTGGCTTCTGTCAATGTTTTTTTTTCTAGAGAGTGAGTGCACTCTTGGGACGAGAAGCAGTGATTTTCAACATACTGACAGTTTTTTTTTGCTGACATTGTGGGCAAAACGCAGGTGCATTCATTATCCTGTAATTACCCTGCTGTTAGTCCTCTGGTCTATTATTCATTACATGCATTCTCCACACAGCCCAGTGACAGGAAGGGGAGAATGGATGAGCACCACAGATAGGGCTAACCATATCAGCCCCTGTACCACCATCATTAATACTGCACAAAAGGTGAGAGCTACATCATCACAGTTCAAGGCCACTCCGAAATGACCCTTGCGTACCTAAATTGACAGAGAAGAGAATGTCTGGCTGTGCTATCGTTGTTTTTTGTTTAGTTAAAATGGAGCGAAAAACAAGTTTAATGTACGTTCAGGAACCTTTTCTCTGTGACGCAAATTCTTTGCAAAACTCATTGGTATAAGAAGCCAAAATAAAATGGAATTCACAAATAAATAAAAATATTTAAAATTATTTATAGACACAAATGATACATAAGACATTTAGGAAATTGAGATTTGCTGGTAAAAATGTGCCACCATAAATTATGCTTTAATAAACTCTTTACAGTGAAAATAACACTCAGAGGCTGATCATGTTTTCAGGGGTTGAATGCAGGCCTGGGAGGATGTAAGAAAGAGTGCACTAAATCACTCCAAGGGGACCATGGCACCAGAGGAGCGCTTACTCTCATAGCAGCAAGGAAAACAAGGGAATCTAGATCTGTGCGACTAAGGGGAGAATAAATTGACCCTGTATCGATCCTGTAGCAAGCCCGGCAGAGAACAGAGCTGGCACAGGGAAGGGGCTCATCAGCCCTGGAGATGCGACACACGTGTAAGAATAAGGGCTTGCTTGAAGTAAAGGATCAAATGGTGTCCTAAACAGAGCAAGATCTAAGCATCTCAACAGGGACACCAATCAACTTTTATAACATTAAAGTGGATCAAGGCGCTCTGTGATTTTTTTTTTGCCATTTGACCTTTGGTGGCAAAAATCCTTAAAAGTGGTTTTAGCTTCTGTGTTAAAGGCCAATAAGTATTTTACGATAAATTGAAGGATATCTGTTCACTTTAGATAGAGAGTGCCAAAGCGGGCATACACACTGCAATGGTGTTTGATATATGCTTGGCGTGTCAGACTACTGTCATTAAAACGAAAGCTGGCCGTCCAATCTAGGTACAGATCCAGTAACCACTTCAAAACACGTTGATATGCAATCCATCCACGCATACTGGTGCAGCAGCTGCGTCCTATAGATTAGTTACACAACCATTTGCATGATGTAGTCAGCGAGCGTTCCACTGTATTCACAGCCTTTAGAGGGAATGACAACAAGCCATTTTGGAGTTGGATTCCAGGCTTCACAAAATAGATTTATGGGAAGGCCCTGCAGCCATTTTTACTCAAGCAGAGAATAAGCTACTTATTCGGATTCAGAAATCTTACTTGTCATGTGCATCAGAGTTGAGTTTACTGCATTTATGAGAAGAGGAAAGTGGGGTAAGTCAAAGATGTAACTTGAGCCACCCTTGTTTCTAGGAAACCACATACAAAATGAATAATTTAACCAAATCTTTAGGAAGAGGTCATAATAACATGGAGTCTGTGAAGGAAGGAAACACTTGGAAAAAGTGGTAAGCAAGCTAAGTCCCCCCCAAAATATTTTTAACAAGTCAAATTAATTTATTGTGTTAGAGGTTTCATGATGCTTGTATCTACCAAAGTAGGTCATTTTAAGATTGAAGCGTATACTGTGTAGAACAATGTGAGGTTCTAAACCTAGCATGAAAGTGCATCCTCGTAGCTGTGTGAGGTAGTATAAACTCAGCAAAAAAAAAGAAACGTTCCTTTTTCAGGACCCTGTCTTTCAAAGATAATTCGTAAAATCCCCAAAACTTCACAGATCTTCATTGTAAAGGGTTTAAACACTGTTTCCCATGCTTGTTCTATGAACCATACACAATTACTGAACATAACACCTGTGGAACGGTCACTAACAGCTTACAGACGGTAGGCAATTAAGGTCACAGTTATGAAAACTTAGGACACTAAAGAGGCCTTTCTACTGACTCTGAAAAACACCAATAGAAAGATGCCCAGGGTCCCTGCTCATCTGTGTGAACGTGCCTAATGCATGCTGCAAGGAGGCATGAGGACTGCAGATGTGGCCAGGGCAATCATTTGCAATGTCCATACTGTGAGATGCCTAATACAGCGCTACAGGGAAACAGGAGGTACAGCTGATCGTCCTCGCAGTGGCAGACCACGTGTAACAACACCTGCACAGGATTGGTACATCCGAACATCACACCTGCGGGACAGGTACAGGATGGCAACAACAACTGCCCGAGTTACACCAGGAACTCACAATCCCTCCATCAGTGCTCAGATTGTCCGCAATAGGCTGAGAGAGGCAGGACTGAGGGCTTGTAGGCCTGTTGCAAGGCAGGTCCTCACCAGACATCACTGGCAACAACGTCGCCTATGGGCACAAACCCACCATCGCTGGACCAGACAAGACTGGCAAAAAGTGCTCTTCACTGACGTGTCACGGTTTTGTCTCACCAGGGGTGATGGTCGAATTCATGTTTATCGTCGAAGGAATGAGCGTTACACCGAGGCCTATACTCTGGAGCGGGATCGATTTGGAGGTGGAGGGTCCGTTATGGTCTGGGGCGGTATATCACAGCATCATCGGACTGAGGTTGTTGTCATTGCAGGCAATCTCAACGCTGTGCGTTACACTGAAGACATCCTTCTCCCTCATGTGGTATTCCTCCTGCAGGCTCATCCTGACATGACCCTCCAGCATGACAATGTCACCAGCCATACTGCTCATTCTGTTCATGATTTCCTGCAAAACAGGAATGTCAGTTTCTGCCATGGCCAGCAGGGAGCCCGGATCTCAATCCCATTGAGCACGTCTGGGACCTGTTGGATCGGAGGGTGAGGGCGAGGGCCATTCCCCACAGAAATGTCCGGGAACTTGCAGGTGCCTTGGTAGAAGAGGGGGGTAACATCTCACAGCAAGAACTGCCAAATCTGGTGCAGACCATGATGAGGAGGAGTTGCACTGCAGTACTTAATGCAGCTGGTGGCCACACCAGATACTGACTGTTACTTTTGATTTTGACTCCCCCTTTGTTCAGGAACACATTATTCTATTTCTGTTAGTCACATGTCTGTGGAACTTGTTCAGTTTATGTCTCAGTTGTTGAATCTTGTTATGTTCATACAAATATTTACACAGTTGACAGTGGGAGAATGTTTCTTTTTTTGCTGAGTTTCGTTAAGAAGGTTGCCATGTGCCAAGTTGAACCATGGCCATGTGGCAAGTTGAACCATGGCCATGTGGCAAGTTGAACCATGGCCATGTGGCAAGTTGAACCATGGCCATGTGGCAAGTTGAACCATGGCCATGTGACAAGTTTAACCATGGCCATATGGCAAGTTGAACCATGGCCATGGGGTAAGTTGAGCCAATGGTCGATCCAATGGCAAAGTCAAAATGACAAAATATTGTATTTGTCACATGTGCCGAATTAATAGAGGTGTAGACTTTACCATGAAATTCTTGCTTACAAGCCCTTCCCAACAATGCGGAGTTAAAAGAAAAAGAAAAAAATCAAAATGGAGCTATATACAGGGAGTACCAGTACCATATCAATGTGCAGAGGTATGAGATATTTGAGGTAGATACTGTATGTACTTCGATGCAGAGTAATCGTGACTAGGCATCAGGATAGATAATAAGAGTGTAATAAAGAACAGAGTAGCAAAAGTGTAGAAGTGTAAAAGTGTGTACTCTGTGTGTATGGGTGTGTGTGCATGTATTTTTGTGTTTGTGTTGTGTCGTATGTGTGTGTGTGTGTGTGTTATTTGTATGTGTGCGTATGTAGTGTATGTGAATGTATAAGAGTGACAGTGCAGTGTTGAGTGTGGGTAGAGTCAGTGCAAGATATGGTTAGTGCAGATAGTCCAGGTAACCATTAAATTAGCTATTTAGCAATCATATGGTTATTTAGCAGTCTCGGACCCTGTTGGTCAGAACCTCTGGTACCGTTTGCCGGATGGCAGTAGAGTGAACAGTCTATGTCTTGGGTGGCTGGAGTCTTTGGCAATTCGGGCCTTCTTCTGACACCACTTGATATAGAGTTCCTGGATGCCAGGGAGCTTGGCCCCAGTGATGTACTGGGATGTCCGCACCACACTGAAATGCTTTGCGTTCGGGTGGTGCATTTACCATACCATGTGGTGATGCAGTCAGTCAAGATACTCTCGATGGTGTAGTTGTTTAATTAACTTCTTGAGGATCCACGGGCTCATGCCAAATCTTTTCAGCCTCCTGAGGGGGAAGAGGCACTGTTGTGCCCTCTTCACAACTGTGTGGGTGTGTGTGGACCATGTTAAGTCCTTAGGGCTGTGGACTCCAAGGAACTTGAAGCTGTCAACCCACTCCACTACAGACTTGTGGATGGGGGCATGCTCTCCCCTTTTAATCCTGTAGTCCATAATCAGCTCCTTGGTTCTTACTGACGTTTAAGGAGAGGTTGTTGTCCTGTTACCACACTGATAAGTCTCTGACCTCCCTGTAGGCTGCCTCATCGCCGTCGGAGATCAGGACTACCACCGTCGTCAGCAAATTTGATGATGGTGTTGGAGTCGTGCGTGACCACGCAGTCGTGGGTGAACAGGGAGTACAGGAGGGGACTAAGCACACAACCCTGAGGGGCCCCTGTGTTGAGGGTCAGCTTGGCAGAGGTGTTGTGACCTACCCTCACCACCTGGGACCAGCCAATCAGGATATTCAGGATTCAGTTGCAGAGGGAGGTGTTCAGTCCCAGGATCCCCAGGTTGGTAATGAGCTTGGAGGGGACTATGGTATACAACACTGAGCTGTGGTCTATGAACAGCATTCTCAGATAGTTATTTCCCCTCTTGTCCAGGTTGGAGAGGGCAGTGTGATGTACAATTGAGATTGCATCCTCTGTGGATCTGTTGGGGCAGTATGCGAATTGGAGTGGGTCTAGCGTGTCTGGGATGATGATGCTGATGTGTGTCATAATCAGCCTTAACATTGGGATAGGCGTGCCGCTAGGGGGACACCTCAACAACATCCAGTGAAATTGCAGAGTGCCGAATTCAAATTACTATAAATATTTAACTTTCATCAAATCACAAGTGTAATACATCAAAATAAATCTTAACTTGTTTTTAATCCAGCCGCTGTGTCAGATTTCAAAAAGGCTTTACGGCGAAAGCAAACCATGCGATTATCTGAGGACAGCGCCCCACATACCAACACATGAAAAACATATTTCATCCAGGCAGGTGCGACACAAATGTCAGAAATAGCGATATAAAAAATGCTTTACCTTATCTTCAGTTGGCACTGCATAAGGTCCCAGTTACATCACAAATGGTCCTTTTGTTCGAAAATGTCCTTCTTTATATCCATAAAAACTCAGTTTAGCTGGCACGCTTCAGTCAATAATCCACTCAATTTCCCTCCATCAAAATGCATACAAAATGAATCCCAAACGTTACTAATAAGCTTTTCCAAACAAGTCAAACAACGTTTATAATCAAACCTTAGGTATCCTAATATGCAAATAAACAATCAAATTTAAGACGGAGAGTAATATGTTCATTACATTTACATTTACATTTAAGTCATTTAGCAGACGCTCTTATCCAGAGCGACTTACAAATCGGTGCATACACCTTATGACATCCAGTGGAACAGCCACTTACAATAGTGCATCTAAATCTTTTTAGGGGGGGTGAGAAGGATTACTTACCCTATCCTAGGTATTCCTTGAAGAGGTGGGGTTTCAGGTGTCTCCGGAAGGTGGTGATTGACTCCGCTGTCCTGGCGTCGTGAGGGAGTTTGTTCCACCATTGGGGGGCCAGAGCAGCGAACAGTTTTGACTGGGCTGAGCGGGAACTGTACTTCCTCAGTGGTAGGGAGGCGAGCAGGCCAGAGGTGGATGAACGCAGTGCCCTTGTTTGGGTGTAGGGCCTGATCAGAGCCTGGAGGTACTGAGGTGCCGTTCCCCTCACAGCTCCGTAGGCAAGCACCATGGTCTTGTAGCGGATGCGAGCTTCAACTGGAAGCCAGTGGAGAGAGCGGAGGAGCGGGGTGACGTGAGAGAACTTGGGAAGGTTGAACACCAGACGGGCTGCAGCGTTCTGGATGAGTTGTAGGGGTTTAATGGCACAGGCAGGGAGCCCAGCCAACAGCGAGTTGCAGTAATCAAGACGGGAGATGACAAGTGCCTGGATTAGGACCTGCGCCGCTTCCTGTGTGAGGCAGGGTCGTACTCTGCGGATGTTGTAGAGCATGAACCTACAGGAACGGGACACCGCCTTGATGTTAGTTGAGAACGACAGGGTGTTGTCCAGGATCACGCCAAGGTTCTTAGCGCTCTGGGAGGAGGACACAATGGAGTTGTCAACCGTGATGGCGAGATCATGGAACGGGCAGTCCTTCCCCGGGAGGAAGAGGAGCTCCGTCTTGCTGAGGTTCAGCTTGAGGTGGTGATCCGTCATCCACACTGATATGTCTGCCAGACATGCAGAGATGCGATTCGCCACCTGGTCATCAGAAGGGGGAAAGGAGAAGATTAATTGTGTGTCGTCTGCATAGCAATGATAGGAGAGACCATGTGAGGTTATGACAGAGCCAAGTGACTTGGTGTATAGCGAGAATAAGAGAGGGCCTAGAACAGAGCTCTGGGGGACACCAGTGGTGAGAGCGCGTGGTGAGGAGACAGATTCTCGCCACGCCACCTGGTAGGAGCGACCTGTCAGGTAGGACGCAATCCAAGCGTGGGCCGCGCCGGAGATGCCCAACTCGGAGAGGGTGAAGAGGAGGATCTGATGGTTCACAGTATCGAAGGCAGCCGATAGGTCTAGAAGGATGAGAGCAGAGGAGAGAGAGTTAGCTTTAGCAGTGCGGAGCGCCTCCGTGATACAGAGAAGAGCAGTCTCAGTTGAATGACTAGTCTTGAAACCTGACTGATTTGGATCAAGAAGGTCATTCTGAGAGAGATAGCGGTAGAGCTGGCCAAGGATGGCACGCTCAAGAGTTTTGGAGAGAAAAGAGAGAAGGGATACTGGTCTGTAGTTGTTGACATCGGAGGGATCGAGTGTAGGTTTTTTCAGAAGGGGTGCAACTCTCGCTCTCTTGAAGACGGGAGGGACGTAGCCAGCGGTCAGGGATGAGTTGATGAGCGAGGTGAGGTAAGGGAGAAGGTCTCCGGAAATGGTCTGGAGAAGATACTGTATCTATTATAATATGACAGACCAGCTAGATCGACTGTCTCTATAATAATATGACAGACCAGCTAGATATGCTGTCTCTATTATATTATGACAGGCCAGCTTGATATGCTGTCTCTATTATAATATGACAGACCAGCTAGATCTATTGTCGCTATTATAATATGACAGACGAGCTAGATATGCTGTCTCTATTACATTATGACAGACCAGCTAGATCTACTGTCTCTATAATAATATGACAGACCAGCTAGATCTATTGTCTCTATTATAATATGACAGACCAGTTAGATCTACTGTCTCTATTATTATTTGACAGACCAGCTAGATCTACTGTCTCTATTGTATTACGACAGACCAGGTAGATCTACCGTCTCTATAATAATATGACAGACCAGCTAGATTTACTGTATCTATAATAATATGACAGACCAGCTAGATATGCTGTCTCTATTACATTATGACAGACCAGCTAGATATGCTGTCTCTTTATTACATTATGACAGACCAGCTAGATCTACTGTCTCTATTATTATTTGACAGACTAGCTAGATCTACTGTCTCTATTGTATTACGACAGACCAGGTAGATCTACCGTCTCTATAATAATATGACAGACCAGCTAGATTTACTGTATCTATAATAATATGACAGACCAGCTAGATATGCTGTCTCTATTACATTATGACAGAACAGCTAGATCTACTGTCCCTATAATAATATGACAGACCAGCTAGATCTACTGTCTCTATTATATTATATTATTACAGACCAGCTAGATCTACATTTACATTTACATTTACATTTAAGTCATTTAGCAGACGCTCTTATCCAGAGCGACTTACAAATTGGTGCATTCACCTTATGACATCCAGTGGAACAGCCACTTTACAATAGTGCATCTAAATCTTTTAAGGGGGGTGAGAAGGATTACTTTATCCTATCCTAGGTATTCCTTAAAGAGGTGGGGTTTCAGGTGTCTCCGGAAGGTGGTGATTGACTCCGCTGTCCTGGCGTCGTGAGGGAGTGTGTTCCACCATTGGGGAGCCAGAGCAGCGAACAGTTTTGACTGGGCTGAGCGGGAACTGTACTTCCTCAGTGGTAGGGAGGCGAGCAGGCCAGAGGTGGATGAACGCAGTGCCCTTGTTTGGGTGTAGGGCCTGATCAGAGCCTGGAGGTACTGAGGTGCCGTTCCCCTCACAGCTCCGTAGGCAAGCACCATGGTCTTGTAGCGGATGCGAGCTTCAACTGGAAGCCAGTGGAGAGAGCGGAGGAGCGGGGTGACGTGAGAGAACTTGGGAAGGTTGAACACCAGACGAGCTGCGGCGTTCTGGATGAGTTGTAGGGGTTTAATGGCACAGGCAGGGAGCCCAGCCAACAGCGAGTTGCAGTAATCCAGACGGGAGATGACAAGTGCCTGGATTAGGACCTGCGCCGCTTCCTGTGTGAGGCAGGGTCGTACTCTGGGGATGTTGTAGAGCATGAACCTACAGGAACGGGACACCGCCTTGATGTTAGTTGAGAACGACAGGGTGTTGTCCAGGATCACGCCAAGGTTCTTAGCGCTCTGGGAGGAGGACACAATGGAGTTGTCAACCGTGATGGCGAGATCATGGAACGGGCAGTCCTTCCCCGGGAGGAAGAGCAGCTCCGTCTTGCCGAGGTTCAGCTTGAGGTGGTGATCCGTCATCCACACTGATATGTCTGCCAGACATGCAGAGATGCGATTCACCACCTGGTCATCAGAAGGAGGAAAGGAGAAGATTAATTGTGTGTCGTCTGCATAGCAATGATATCCCAATGAAGTTTTTAAAGCACTTCACAATTACAGATGTGAGTGCTACAGGCTGATTGTCACTTAGACAGGTTACCCTGGAGTTATTGGGAACAGGGACAATGGTGGTCGGTTTGAAACATGTTGGGATTACAAACTGGGACAAGGAGATATTGAAAATGTCTGTGAAGACACTTGCCAGCTGGTCTGCGCAAGCTTAGAGAAAACTCCCTAGTATTCCACCCGGTGGCCATGTGAGTGTTAAGCTGTTATAAAGTTTTACTCACATCGTCCACAGAGAGCGAGTCCACACAGTCATCCGGAACAACAGGGGCTTTCACTCAAAACTTAGTGTTATCTTCCTCAAAGTAAGCATAAAAGGCATTTAGCTCGTTTGGGAGTTCTGCATTACTGAGCAGCTCATGGTTGGGTTTCCCTTTGTAATCCGTTATCATCTGCAAGCACTGCCACATGTGACGATGGCCGGAGCCGGTGTAATAGGATTCCATCTTCCTCCTATATTGTCATTTTGCATGTTTGAGGTTGGAATTGAGCAAATTGAAGTGTTTTCTTCCCAGGCAAGACATTA
The DNA here is from genome assembly GCF_023373465.1 of Oncorhynchus keta. NCBI lineage: Eukaryota > Metazoa > Chordata > Actinopteri > Salmoniformes > Salmonidae > Oncorhynchus > Oncorhynchus keta. The sequence continues at coordinate 23,552,917 of NC_068452.1, forward strand.
TCGCTGGGATATGAGATAATAACAGGCCCTGGCCTATGTTAAAAGTGTACAAAGAAATTCCAAAATGTTTGTTAGGTGTTAAGTATGTGCACAAAATTATTAAAAGACAAAAGTGATTGTGATTGTGTTGAATTGTGTTTGGGAAGTAAATAATATATAATAATATATGCCATTTAGCAGACGCTTTTATCCAAAGCGACTTGCAGTCATGTGTGCATACATTCTACGTATGGGTGGTCCCGGGAATCGAACACACTACCCTGGCATTACAAGCGCCATGCTCTACCAACTGTGCTACAGAAGGACCAGGTATACATGGCTTTAAAAAGGTAGTGGTAATATTTAATTCAGTACAGAAATGTGTAGGCGGCTTAACTTACTCTGTCCCGCGGCTCAATTAACCCCATACCCAGTTGTGCCAAGTGACCACTATTTTTGTTTTCAAACCTGTAATGTTTACATGAATTCTGATTCTGATTTCCAGGGATGCACTACACCCTGAAACATATGTAGATATACTTGGTAGAAAGAATGCTATATTTCCATTGATGGAATGATGCTGAACGTAAAACATTGTTCAACTTACCCCACTCTCCCCTATTGTAATTACACAGGTGCACTAAAGACTGGATGGAAATGATGAAAGATTCTACCATTTCCTCTGTTTCTAAGCCCACAGCCACTAGAATACATTTTTCCATCGATGAAGAGATTGAGTGATTGAAATAAATGAACAAATGTTGCAACTGCCCTCAGGAAACAGATCAGTATGAAAAAGCCACCCTTCAGTTAAGCCACAGCAACATTAAACCCATCAAAGATTAATATTATGTCTGTATTTGTTCGGTCTAAGCTGTGTTATCCATATTTACCCAACCCTAGGCTGCTATTCAATTTGAATCCAGGTTCAGGTTGGTGAGGTCACCGGAGTAATTGTCATATGTGGTCAAGTAAGCAGAGAGCCCTGAATATTGCCATCTACTGTGTTGGGATTCAAACGAAATCTCCAGAGGACTGGTTATAATGTGAAGTAGGGCTACTTACTGGCTTGTCCAGTCACACCATCATTACATTATTCAGTTCTCTGCCTCCTTTACTCAAGCCTTCGCTTATGTTACTTCCTGAAAATTGCCGAGTGAAAATACAAACACAGCTCATGTGGGCTGTTTTGATTCCTTAAAATTGTGGATGGAAAACACAAACAGTGCACTGATGTGAGATATGGTTTGTCGTGTTCTGTATGCTTTGCGTACAGGAATTAGAAGAGGAAAATGTTGGCCATTAACGAGTAATTGGATTGACCATCGATCTTCTCCAAGTTCAGTTGGTATGTCAGGATAACATTCCAAATGGATTCACCTCGAGGCGCTCTAGATCTGTCCAAAGGGCTCCTCACTCCTGCCTTTTTCCTTGAACATCAACTCCCACTTGAGGTTCGGTTCTGCCCCTCATCTTGTGCTGCGGTCTTTCTCCAACAGCAACATTTATATTTCAACGGGTTGAATATGAATTATGCACAATAACCAGTGAAAATACATTTAATGATGCCTCCTTGGTACAGTCTGGCAGAGAGAATGAACGAAGACTGACCTCCCCCATCTTAACCTGGGGGAGGGAGGTGCTGATTTGACCAAATCTTGAGCTCGTTCCTCTTGTTACTCAGTGTGAGTGAAGTTGATGCACAGGTTTGGAGCAGGCAATATGGATGGGGTGGTACTTCACCCTGTCAGCATATTGACTTGCTCTGACACCTCATGTAATGATTGTTATTCAGTAACGAAAGAACGGGGGTGGCTGAGCTGAATCTGGGGTGCGTCATGACTGACTTTTAATTAAGAGCCCAGAAGAGAACCATATCCCTTTGACCTCATCATCCACACATCAGCCACAGCCCATGAGTAGCCCATTGTATCCACACAATTTGGAGGTTATTCTTGTCTCTTTCTGGCTAGGCAACCTGTTAAATACAGTATATGATAAATGTGAATTTGTAGATATTCAGACCCCAGGTTGAGAACCTCTGCCAACCAATAGCAGTGTGAGAAAATATTGTAACTTTTTGTGAAACATAACTTACTAGCAACTGCTGTCACATTCAGCAAAGTTTTTACTGAAACTCAATTTTTTTTATTGCGGCAAAATGTGCAGCAGCTCATATTTCCATCTTTAAAAAAAAAATCCTCAACAAATTCCTCTCTGTTGTATGGGGTGTTTGCATAACATTTAACATCAAGGACTGTTTGTGCTCAAAACATGATCATTTTTTCCTGCATAGTGGTTCTCCTCATCCTGAATCTGATCAATGACTTCACTTGAAGCTATGCATCTAAATTATAATTGGGAGCAGCACACACACAATGTCTCGCTGAAAACAATCTGGCTATCCTTTGGTCAGCCTAGCGATTAATGGAGCTCCAGTAGAACACAGTGGAAGGTCCACACTCCCCTTCACACTCTTCCATCCTACTACCCATCACCAAACTTTCCCTCATCCCCATGAAGTATAGCAGATTGCACTGTCTTACAGTTTTGAATTATACTTTTGCCTTCTTTCGAATGCAGTTCTTAAATGGTTTATTTGGGGTCTTTGTCTCAGCATGCCTGGTCCTGACTGTCTCTTGTGACTTTGAGTGCTGTCTGTTTTCTGTGCAATTAAATGATAAGCATTTTCTTTCCACCATTCAAATGATTGTATGAATCAATCGGAATTCATGAACAGAACATGCTTGTCTCACACTGGCATTGCTGCCATAATTGACCTGGACTCACTTGACTCAAGAGCCACCTCTTATTCTCTGAATGCTTTGCCCAAAAGACAATCAAAGACACTGACTTCACATTTAGGCCAGTGTTGTAAGGGTTTTCTTGTGGTGAAGGAAAGTCGGACCAAAATGCGGCGTGTAGATTACGATTCATGTTTAATGAGAAAACACACTAAACACAAACACTACAAAACAATAAAAAACGAACGAAAACCGAAACAGCCTATACTTTTGTAAACTAACACAGAACAAGGACATCAGGACACTAAGGAAAATCACCCACGACAAACTCAAAGAATATGGCTGCCTAAATATGGTCCCCAATCAGAGACAACGATAAACACCTGCCTCTGATTGAGAACCACTCCAGACAGCCATAGACTTTGCTAGATACCCCACTAAGCTACAGTCCCAATACCAACACCAAAACCCCAAGACAAAACACACCACAATACAAAAACCCCATGCCACACCCTGGCCTGACCCAATACATGAAGATAAACACAAAATACTTCGACCAGGGCGTGACAAGTGTTCACATTCACTAGTCAGTTAAATGGTTGTAATTTGTGACCACTTTCAGTAACTACATTTTTAGTATTCGTGTAGTGAGGATAATTATTTCATCCATATGAACACATCTAATCTTAGCATTGAATGTTCAGGAAATGGTCAAATGAAATAGAATAGAAAAATAACAGACATGCAGACATGTATGGCATATAACTTTTCAAGGCCACCCAGCCACACACAGTAAACTTGCTTTCAGACATTACCAATATATTTAATTGAAAAGCACAGTTAACTTAAAATATGACATTCCTGAACATAATTGGTATTACTCCATTATGATGGGGATTAGTGTACTGTAAAATAAACAATATGCTGGTAGTGTCGACAGTGTTTCAAATAACTATTCAAGGACATCCATTAATTTATGCCAAAAACGTCTTATTATTATCGATTATCGAGAAAACGTCAAATATTTTACTGTAGGTTTTCTGCAATTACCATGATATTGTAACTGAATTTACAAGGTTATGATGTTTCAAAGAGAAAAAATAACGTATCTACTTTAGAATTACTGTTAGGAATGGCTTTTCAGTGATTATGAGTTTAAGGCTGTTACAATAAGACTGAGGTTGGTTGAATGGTTTGATTGAGGTGATATTTCACGTGTAGGACATGGACACAATGGTAATTGTGAAGGAAAGGGTTAATAACACATTTGATTTCCATAATACAAATGTTTGTTAAAGGTCCAATGTAGCCGTGTTTCGCTGAATATCAAATCATTCAAGGGTAACAATTAAGTATCTTACTGTGATTGTTTTCAATTAAAATAGTCAAAAGAGACAAAAATATCCTTATTAAAAATACATTTCACGAGCAAAATGTTTACTAGGACTGCCTTGGAGTGGTCCGGCTGAGGAGCATAATTGGAGTTGCCCAATGGGAGGCCTTCAGAAAGTATTTACAGTCGGAAGTTTACACACACTTAGGCTGGAGTCATTAAAACTCGTTTTTCATCCACTCCACAAATTTCTTGTCAACAAACTATAGTTTTGGCAAGTCGGTTAGGACATCTACTTTGTGCATGACTCAAGTCATTTTTTAAATAATTGTTTACAGACATATTATCTCACTTATAAGTTTACATACACTAAGTTGACTGTGCCATTAAACAGCTTGGATTATTCCAGAAAATTATGTCATGGCGTTAGACACTTCTGATAGGCTAATTGACATATTTTGAGTCAATTGGAAGTGTACCTGTGGATGCATTTCAAGGCCTACCTTCAAACTCAGCGCCTCCTTGCTTGACATCATGGGAAAATCAAAAGAAATCAGCCAAGACCTCAGACAAAAAATTGTAGACCTCCACAAGTCTGGTTCATCCTTGGGAGCAATTTCCAAACGCCTGAAGGTACCACATTCATCTGTACAAACAATAGTATGCAAGTATAAACACCACAGGACCACGCAGCCGTCATACCACTCAGGAGGGAGACGCAAGGAGATGCATTCTGTCTCTTAGAGAATAACCAAAGTATGTTCATCTCTAGGAGACAGAACGCATCTCCTTCCTGAGTGGTATGACAGCTGCGTGGTCCAATGGTGATTATACTTGCGTACTATTGTTTGTACAGATGAACATGGATTATGCACTCACACCTGCCTGCTGCCATTCCTGAGCAAGCTCTGTACTGGTGGTGCCCTGATCCCGCAGCTGAATCAACTTTAGGAGACGGTCCTGGCGCTTGCTGGACTGTCTTGGGCGCCCTGAAGCCTTCTTCACAACAATTGAACCGCTCTCCTGAAGTTCTTGATGATCCGATAAATGGTTGATTTAGGTACAATCTTATTGGCAGCAATATCCTTATACTTGCCCTTTTTGTGCAAAGCAATGATGACGGCACATGTTTCCTTGCAGGTAACCATGTTTGACAGAGGAAGAACAATGATTCCAAGCACCACCCTCCTTTTGAAGCTTCCAGTCTGTTATTCGAACTCAATCAGCATGACATAGTGATCTCCAGCCTTGTCCTCGTCAACACTCATACCTGTGTTAACGAGAGAATCATTGACATGATGTCAGCTTGTCCTTTTGTGGCAGGGCTGAAATGCAGTGGAAATGTTTTTGGGGAATTCAGTTCATTTGCATGGCAAAGAGGGACTTTGGAATTAATAGCAATTCATCTGATCACTCTTCTTAAGATTCTGGAGTATATGCAAATTGCTCTCATACAAACTGAGGCAACTGAATGTGAAAATTAATATTTGTATAATTTTTGTTTGTTTTTGTCTTACAGCCTGCATTTAAAATGGAGTCTGTAATACCCCATAATGTCAAAGTGGAATTATGTTTTTTACATTTCTTACAAATTAATAAAAAATGAAAAGCTGAAATGACTTGCGTCAGTAAGTATTCAACCCCTTTGCCTAAATAAGGTCAAGAGAAAAAATGTGCTTAATAAGTCACATAATAAGATTCATGGACTAACTCTGTGTGGAATAAAAGTGTTTAACATGATTTTTGCTTTATTATTCCAAAACATGCATTATGTTTGCAACAAGTCATTCAAATAATACTGTGAAAAATGTGACAAAGAAATTAACTTTTTATGCTGAATACAAATCCAATATAAAACATTACTGAATACCCCTCTCCATAGTGTCAAGCATGGTGGTGGCTGCATCATGTTATGGGTTTGCTTGTAATCGTTAAGGACTTGGAGTTTTTCAGGATAAAAAATAAATGGGATGGAGCTTACTTTCCATGGGACATTATCATGGTTTTCACAATTTCACAGTATTTTTCCATCCTCATAGTGTGGAAATATATACACTGCTCAAAAAAATAAAGGGAACACTAAAATAACACATCCTAGATCTGAAGGAATGAAATATTCTTATTAAATACTTTTTTCTTTACATAGTTGAATGTGCTGACAACAAAATCACACAAAAATGATCAATGGAAATCAAATTTATCAACCCATGGAGGTCTGGATTTGGAGTCACACTCAAAATTAAAGTGGAAAACCACACTACAGGCGGATCCAACTTTGATGTAATGTCCTTAAAACAAGTCAAAATGAGGCTCAGTAGTGTGTGTGGCCTCCACGTGCCTGTATGACCTCCCCACAATGCCTGGGCATGCTCCTGATGGTCTCCTGAGGGATCTCCTCCCAGACCTGGACTAAAGTATCCGCTAACTACTGGACAGTCTGTGGTGCAACGTGGTGTTGGTGGATGGAGCGAGACATGATGTCCCAGATGTGCTCAATTGGATTCAGGTCTGGGGAACGGGCGGGCCAGTCCATAGCATCATTACCTTCCTCTTGCAGGAACTGCTGACACACTCCAGCCACATGAGGTCTAGCATTGTCTTGCATCAGGAGGAACCCAGGGCCAACCACACCAGCATATGGTCTCACAAGGGGTCTGAGGATCTCATCTCGGTACCTAATGGCAGTCAGGCTACCTCTGGCGAGCACATGGAGGGCTGTGAGGCCCCCCAAAGAAATGCCACCCACACCATGACTGACCCACCGCCAAACTGGTCATGCTGGAGGATGTTGCAGGCAGCAGAACGTTCTCCACGGTGTCTCCAGACTGTCACGTCTGTCACATGTGCTCAGTGTGAACCTGCTTTCATCTGTGAAGAGCACAGGGCGCCAGTGGCGAATTTGCCAATCTTGGTGTTCTCTGGCAAATACCAAACGTCCTGCACGGTGTTGGGCTGTAAGCACAACCCCCACCTGTGGACGTCGGGCTCTCATACCACCCTCATGGGGTCTGTTTCTGACCGTTTGAGCAGACACATGCACATTTGTGGCCATTTGTGGGGTCATTTTGCAGGGCTCTGGCAGTGCTCCTCCTGCTCCTCCTTGCACAAAGGCGGAGGTAGAGGTCCTGCTGCTGGGTTGTTGCCCTCCTACGGCCTCCTCCACGTCTCCTGATGTACTGGCCTGTCTCCTGGTAGCGTCTCCATGCTCTGGACACTACGCTGACAGACACAGCAAACCTTCTTGCCACAGCTCGCATTGATGTGCCATCCTGGATGAGCTGCACTACTGAGCCACTTCTGTGGGTTGTAGACTCCGTCTCATGCTACCACTAGAGTGAAAGCACCGCCAGCATTCAAAAGTGACCAAAACATCAGCCAGGAAGCTGAGAAGGAACTGAGAAGTGGTCTGTGGTTATCACCTGCAGAACCACTCCTTTATTGGGGGTGTCTTGCTAATTGCCTATAATTTCCACCTGTTGTCTATTCCATTTGCACAACAGCATGTGAAATTGATTGTCAATCAGTGTTGCTTCCTAAGTGGACAGTTTGAATTCACAGAAGTGTGATTGACTTGGAGTTACATTGTGTTGTTTAAGTGTTCCCTTTATTTTTTTGAGCAGTGTATATATAAAACTGGCAAATCACGTTGACTGCACTGCCCCTTTAAATTAACAAACCATTTATAGTATTCCCTATGGAGGGAGTCTCGAAATATGAAACCAATGTTTCTCTCTGTTCTGACCTTTGCTTGATGAGAAAGTCAATCTTTGTGTTCAGGCATCTGTTGCATAATGCACAATTTGCGCTATGGTAGAGCGTGGTAAGTCTTGTTTGTTGAAGGCATTAACATATTGGGGCTGTTTGACAGCATGGACAGGAGGCTGCGAATACCTGCAAACAGCACTTTAATCCCCGGAAGGTTCATTACACACAATCTACACAAGCCTTATTCCCCAGGGGAACCGGGCTGAGAAGCACCATCACTGCCTGTTTATTTCAGTTGTGGTGTCTCCAGTTTGTATGGGTTTGTCGGGAAGAGTGGCGTGTGCCAAACTACACAAGCGGCAAAGAGTAAACATTCAACAAAAGAGTTCATGTTTCAAATGCTTTTAATTTAGCTTTTAGTCTTACAGCTTTTAATTGCTAACCTTTTCAGTGTCTCTGGAGTTTTAGTCCACAAAGCTGTTCAGGCAAGAGGGTGGTTCAAGATGGTAGACACCTGTAGCTTCTTGCGTCAGTGGTGTCGTGGCTTCACTGGCAGAGTCTGTAGACGATAAGTATTAACTGCTCCAGTTGAGTGAGGTCCAGCCTGCACTCTTGTGCTGGTCAGTTGATTAGGGAATGCCTTGCAGGTGTGCTGATTAGTAATCCAGCTGAACTGGGCATACATGTCTTTGAACAGAGGGAGGTTTGAAGGTCCTTGAAAGCTTTCTCGGCTTCTGAACTCCATTTAACTTTTTCACGTGTGAGCTCCGATTATCTCTAATACAATTAGTTTTTTCATGCTCGTGATGTCAGAATTCACCCACTGTTCCAGAATTTGACTGTTACGCAACAGGAGAGTTAACCTGTGCTGCCCTCAAACCATTGGCACACTGTCTGCAAATTATCTGTTGGCTATGTTTCAGCTACATGTCAATACATAATTTTCTAACAACAGTTTGAAATTTGGTATGTTCCACCTCCTCATTAATTCACATAGAATTATCCCATTTCACTGTGGCGGACAATTTACGTTTGAGGCAGATGTTCAATGTTCTGTCTTCAATGAGAGCCCATGTTTTCCACCTATTGGTGGTTCTAGCTTGTATGGCTCCCTAGGCGAACCCCCTCCTTCAGCCCCCCCTAAAAATAGCACCATTCTGCACTAACTGTAATTTTTATTCCGACATTTGGAACAACACAAATAAATAATCATAACATTTAAAACGGTATAAATATAATAATATATATCCCTGTTAGTAAGCATTTAAAAGCACTCCTTTGCCAAGATAATCCATCCACCTGACAGGTGTGGCATATCTAGAAGCTGATTAAACAGCATGATCATTACACAGATGAACCTTGTGCTGAGGACAATAAAAGGCTACTCTAAAATGTTCAGTTTTGTCACACAACACAAGTTTTGATGGAGCATGCAATTGGCATGCTGACTGCAGGAATGTCCACCTGAGCTGTTGACAGAGAATATTATGTTCATTACTGTATCATTAGCCTCCTCCAACGTTGTTTTAGAGAATTTGTCAGTACGTCCAGCCGACCTCACAATCATAGACCATGTGTAACCACGCCAGCCCAGCCCAGGACATCAACATCTGGCTTCTTCACCTGCAGGATCGTCTGACACCAGCCACCCGGATAGCTGATGAAACTGTGGGTTGGCACAACTGAAAAATGCCTGTACAAATGGTCAGAAACCGTATCAGGGAAGCTTCATCTTCTTTGTATCATCATCCACACCAGGTTCTTGACCTGACTGCAGTTTGGCATCATAACTGACTTCAGTGGGAAAATGCTTATCTTCAATGGCCACTGGCATGCTGGAGAAGTGTGCTCTTCATGGATGAATCACGGTTTCAACTGTACTGGGCAGATGGCAGACAGCGTGTATTGCGTCGTGTGGGTGAGCGGTTTGCTGATGCAAACGTTGTAAACAGAATGCCCCATGGTGGCTGTGGGGTTTTGTTATGGGCAGGCAACGAACACAATTGCATTTTATTGATGGCAACATGACGAGATCCTGAGGCCCACTTTGAGCCATTCATCCACCACCATCACCTCATGTTTCAGCTTGATAATGCACGGCCCCATGTTGCAAGGATCTTTACACAATTTCAGGAAGCTGAAAATGTCCCAGTTCTTCCATGAATTGCATACTCACCAGACATGTCAACCATTGAGCATGTTTGTGATGCTCTGGATCAATGTGTACGACAGTGTGTTCCAGCAATGTGTACGACAGTGTGTTCCAGTTCCCTCCAATATCCAGGAACTTTGCACAGCCATTGAAGAGGAGTGGGCCAACATTCCACAGCCTGATCAACTCTATGCAAAGGAGATGTGTCACACTGCATGAGGCAAATTGTGGTCACAACAGATACTGACTGTTTTTTTGATCCACACCCTTACCTTTTTTTAAGGTATATTTGACCAACAGATGTATATCTGTATTCCCAGTCATGTGAAATCCATAGATTAGGGCCTAATACATTTATTTTGTGGAGGCAGGTAGCCTAGTGATTAGAGCGTTGGGCTAGTAACCAAAAGGTTGCCAGATCGAATCCCCGAGCTGACAAAGTAAAAATATGTCGTTCTGCCCCTGAACAAGGCAGTTAACCCACTGTTCCCCGGTAGGCCATCATTGTATGTAAGAATTTGTTCTTAACTGACTTGTCTAGTTAAATAAAGGACAAATAAAAATGTTTAAATTGACTGATTTCCTTAAATTAACTGTAACAGAAAAAATAAGTAATAGTGTTGCATTTTTATTTTGTTCAGTGTATGGAGCTTAAGAGGCGAGGGGTTCCCCCTACGGGAACTCCACCCCCCTTCAGCTGAAAAGGTGGCGCAGGGAATGCAAAAATATTCTTTTAGAAATATTTAACCTCCACACATTAACAAGTCCAATGCCTCAAATGAAAGATAAACACCTTGTTCATCTACCCAGCGTGGCAGAAAATGTTTTACGGTGAAAACACAACATATATATGTTAGACCACCACCAAACCAAAGAAAAAATGTAGTCATTTTTTCCAGCAAAAGATAAAAATCACAAAAGCAGGATTTAAAAAAAAATCAATCACTAACCTCTTGAAAATCTTCATCAGATGACAGTCATATGACATGTTACACAGTACATTTATGTTTTGTTCGATAATATGCATTTTATATCCATAAATAATCTGAGACGGCGCTCAGACGTAACAATATTTCTCCGCCATGTTGGAGTCAACAGAAATACAAAACTACAACATAAATATTCCCTTACCTTTGATGATCTTTCATCAGAATGTAGTGCAAGGAGTCCTAGTTCAACAATAAATCGTTTTGTTTCATAATGTTCAATTGTAGTGTCCAAGTAGAAGCATTTGCTACCACTTTCAGCTCAGATGCCCAAAAAATGAATTCTGGTCCAGGATAACTTTGCATCAAAACTTCCAAATGACATATTACAGGTCGAAGAAACTGGTCAAACTAAGTGCAGAATCAATCTTCAGGATGTTATAATCATATAGATCCAATAGCATTCCAACCGGATCATTCGTTTTCATTTGGGGCTGATTGGAACAGCCGAAGCACTCAAATGCAAACGCGCCTCAACAAAATAGAATCCTTTTGCGACACCAACTACTTTCCTTCCCATTAGGTCAAAGTTCACAGCAAATGCTCCATTACACTTTCTACTGAATGAGGACATCTAGTGGAAGAGGTAGGAAGTGTTTCCAGATCCATAACTTGTTGGGAAGGGAAGGTCGATGACGTCAAATTTGCCCCAACTTTCAGGATTTCAAATCTTGTTTGGAAGATTGCCTGCCCTGTGAGTTCTGTTATACTCACAGACATAATTCAAACGGTTTTAGAAACTTCAGAGTGTTTTCTATCCAATATTCATAATGATATGCATATATTAGTAATTTAGGACAGATTTTGATGCAGTTCACTATGGGCACGCAATTCACCCAAAGTGGAAATACTGCCCCCTATCTCTAACTGGTTATAATGTATAATGTGTATGCCTTTAGAACTGCGGACACGTTTATTTCATAAACATTTGTGGTAGTTCTGTCATTCAAAATTCAAAAGGCACTTGCACAACGGAACTATCTTTGTTGCAGGTGCATGGTAACAGTTGAATAATAAGAGAAAAAACAATGCTAATTCTAATGGCGTCAAATAAGTATTATCTTGTGTTGTATCCTTTGAAGCTGCTCCGATCATGGTTAGAAGGGATGCAGCTTTAGTCAAATGAATGTCAAAAGTAGATTTATTTTTTAATTTAATTTAACTCTAAGCCTTTCCTAACCTTAACCTAATTCTCCTAACCTACTACATTGATTATCTTAACCTTCTGCATAAGTTCTCCTAACCTGCGACGACATGTCAAATCTGACATTAATTTGACAAAAGATGGATCCCTTCTTTCCAAGAGCTTATCATGACCATTGCATTTGCCTGTGTATTAATTTGGCCTGCCCCGTTGTCAAGCCTTTGTGGAACACTTCAGTTATTATGTTACTTGTAATATTGTTTTATTGCTATCCTGACATTTTATTCTAATTACTAATAATTCCTCTTTATTCTTTTCTTTTGGAAATGACACACACACACACAGTATTTGACATAACTTGCAAACATCATAACTGGAAGTGGACATTTTTTTTTGCCGAAGATTTCTGGACCACTTATGTATTCTAGCAACATACTATTTGGAGAGGGAGTTGGGAGGATGAGGGAGTGGGGAAGAGGGTGAGATATTATCAATATAATTGCATAATGGAACTGTATTTAATTTGTATGTGAACTGTATGTCAAATTACAGAAAACGTTTTCAGTAATCACCTCACTTGTTAGCTGGCGGTCAACTATGTAGCTTTGAGGACATCAGTGTCGATCAGATGTAAAAAAAAATATATATTCTTATACCACTTGGTGGTTTTCCCAGCGCATGCCACAAAACTGTTTATCATGTCCGACTTATCCACTGCCCCCATTTTGCGATTATATTCAAGCACACAGTCTGGTTTGATCTTTCTCTCCCGTCAGGTGGTCCACCTTCCCTGTGCCCCTCTCTTCTCCTGTAGCTGCCAGGTCGTGTCCACTATGTTTTCCAACAGCTCCTCTGTCAGAAACAGCTTGAAGCACTCTGCCTCAGAGGGAGATGGCAAGGGGCTTTGCACTCCAGACTGGGATTCATCAAAGCCAACAGCAGGGCCAGGAGGGGTGAAATGGCTGGAGGCCTTCCAGCTACCTCAGACCTCCCGTACTTCATCCACTGTCAGTCTGCCTCCATCACCACCAGCATTTTCAGAGGGACCTGGGACTTCGTCTGTGGGCAAGGGGCGCTCAGAGTCAGGGTTCTCAATGGCCACAAGGTTGGGGGGCAGCTTCTCACTGTCACTGTCAGAATCTGATTCCTCACTGTCATACTCAGAATCATTGTCAGAATTTTACAAATATTTCCAGAATTTCCACATTTGTGAGTCATCTCCTTTTGAAATACATTACTAATGCTACAGCTTAGCCCACTAATGCTAACTTATTTGCCGGCTTTGTGTGGAGCCATGTTTGTTGACATCATTCAATGCTTCCTGGGTGTCACGTAAACGTTTGTCAGACCAAAGATGTTATAGCAAAACAAGGTTAAGGGATGGTTCACTTGTCTTTCGAGTAAAGTTTTGAATGTGAAAGATGGTAGATGACACATTCCCTTCACCTTCAACATGCATAGTGGAAACAGACCAAACTCATCTTGTCACCTCTTCTTATCTTTGGTTTACACAGAAAAACAAACAAGGCTGCGCGTACAAACTCTACCCATCGTGAGATTTCTTTTTACTTTTAGAAAGTGTTTTACTTAATTATGTTGATCACAGGTAAGCTCACTCGTGATGTGATGAATTGTAAGCAGTAATTACTATTAGCTCATTCATATTATGGTTTCTATCAGCTGAGAGTTGGATAAATATGGCCATGTGTGTTAGCTCACTCTTTACTCATTTAGTGATAGGACTAATGTAGCCTACATTTTCCCGATTTGGATGAGAATTATGTTATGCTGATGCTACTTTTGCAAATTTCTGAACATTGCATCCGAAAAATAAACTGCTCACATTGAGGACAAAGTTGTAAAGGCTGTGGTATTCAAAATGTTTCTGTGAAATAACAGTGTTGCCAGCTCAAACGCTGACTGTTGCGTCAATCATAACTAGACGTTCTAATGAAGTCTTCTAATCACACCGGTTTGAGCGTACACTGCAGGGACCACTGTAGAATGATCACACGTGATCACACGTGTGTTCATACGCGTCAAAGGTTTAACCTTCTCTGGCTTGGCCAGAGATCATGTCTTTCAGAGTAGACACCCGGGCAGAAAACCAGAGAATAAACCACTGATGGTAACTGGCCAGCCTCATGAAGGCTCTCACCTGAGTCTTGGTGGTTGGATAAGTTGTGGATTGTCTCAACATTCTTCAACTGTGGTTTGATGAGTCCTCGACCAATGTTGTATCCAAAATATTGCACCTCACTCTGTGCAATGTAACACTTCTTTGGGTTGGTTGTCAGGCCTGCCTATCTGTCAGAGAGAACCCAAGACACAGCCTAACTTCTGCAAGTACTCTTCCAAGGTCTCCAAACAGATCAAAGTCCCGATGTGGCCGTAAGACAATGTCCATCAGCGGTTGGAAGTTGGCCGGGGCCACGTGACGGCCAAAAGGAATAACCTTAGAGACCATCAGGTTTAGAGAAGGCAGTTTGGTAAGGTCTAGTGTGGTGATGTAGCAAGCTCATCCAGGCCACTCTATGAACCCATCAGCCCATGGCATGGGATAGGAGTCGAACTCTGACACCTCATTTAGTCATCGGAAGTCATTGCAGAAGCGCAGTGTACCATCTGGCTTTGATACCAGGATGATGGGGTTGGCCCATGGACTTTTTGATGTGGCTGTGGTCTTTTGACCTCTTTTGACAGTCTTTTGACCTCAGCACGGTTGGCTTTGCGATGAGCTTCAGGGACCCTGTACGGCTTCATGTGTACAGTCTTCCCAGGTGGAGTACGTACAGTGGGGCAAAAAAGTATTTAGTCAGCCACCAATTGTGCATGTTCTCCCACTTAAAAATATGAGAGAGGCCTGTAATTTTCATCATAGAACCACTTCAACTATGACAAATGAGAGAAAAAATCCAGAAAATCACATTATGGGATTTTTAATGAATTTATTTGCTAATTATGGTGGAAAATAAGTATTTGGTCACCTACAAACAAGCAAGAATTCTGGCTCTCACAGACCTGTAACTTCTTCTTCAAGAGGCTCCTCTGTTCTCCACTCGTTATCTGTATTAATGGCACCTGTTTGAACTTGTTATCAGTATAAAAGACACCTGTCCACAACCTCAAACAGTCACACTCCAAACTCCACTATGGCCAAGACCAAAGAGCTGTCAAAGGACACCAGAAACAAAATTGCAGGCCTGCTCCAGGCTGGGAAGACTGAATCTGCAATAGGTAAGCAGCTTGGTTTGAAGAAATCAACTGTGGGAGCAATTATTAGGAAATGGAAGACATACAAGACCACTGATAATCTCCCTCGATCTGGTGCTCCAAGCAAGATCTCACCCCGTGGGGTCAAAATGATCACAAGAACGGTGAGCAAAAATCCCAGAACCACACGGGGGGACCTAGTGAATATGTCTGTCCATATTTTGTGGCCTCCAACTTTTCCACCAGCTGAATCATGTCCTGGTGAGTCTGAGGGAATTGTTGGGTGGCTGCTTTGCGCGGATATTTAGGAAAGGGGTCTCATGAACCGGTCCAGGAAAGCTTTGTCTCATCCACAGAGTTTACTTTTGGCATCAGCCAATTTTTCCCAAGCCACCTTAGGTGGTATAATTGGACCCGGGGTGCCTGGCCAGCTTGGTATTTCCAGGTACTGAACCATTGTGCGCTGGCAAAGGGGTTGAGCCCTGATCTGCTTAGGATCTCCTCCTTCAAATGGTCATAGTTATTGGCCTCTAATGTCTCCAGATCCTGATGGGCTTATTACTCTTCTCCTGTGAGATAGGGGCTAGAAGAGCTGACTCTCTCAAATGGCAAGAGATAGGCCTCTGGGTCATCAGCATCAGTCATTTAGGGAGGGTCTCTCTGGCCTTAATAGCGAGTGAGGGAAGAGGGACAGGTTAAATAAAACAACTTAAGTACATTTTCTCCTTATCATTTTCCCATTAAGTACGTTTCCTTAACTTTAAGTCAGTTGCACTGATTTAAGTGCTTAATAAAGTATGGATATCGATGCAAACAGAATTTGTGAGGGTGAATGTTGCTTTCCTCTGTTTGCAAAATGAAACATCAACCAGCTGGCTAGGTGCATAGCTAGCTAGCTACTTAGCTAAACAATGGAAGGTGCACAGGCCATGGCTACAAAGATAGTGGGCTAGCTCGCTAGCTACTCTGTAAGTTAGCTTGACGTGCTGGAAAGTAAGAAAGTAATAGAAACAAGTTGAGAAAAAGGTAACTAAAATAAATGTGTTTTTGTTCTTTTTGGAATAAATTTGTTTCTCCTGTCTTAAATGTAGAAGTTTTCCTTTGCATCATACTGGATGTATTTCTGTATTTTAAAAGTTATGTCTTGAAAACAAATTTTGCCTCTATACTCCAAAAGTTTGGATTTGAAATCAAACATATTTTCATCCATGCTGGGTGGACCGTTTAGAAATTACAGCACTTTTTGTACATACCCCCCACCCCACCCCGTTTTAGGGGAACAAAAGTATTGGGACAAATTCACTTATATGTGTATTAAAGTAGTCAAATGTATACTGTAGTATTTTGTCCCATATTCTTAGCATGCAATGACGACATCAAGCTTGTGAGTCTACACACTTCTTGAATATTTGTTTTATTTGTGTTTCAGATTATTTTGTGCCCAAGAGAAATGAATGGTAAACAATGTATTGTGTCATTTTGGTGTCACATTTATTGTAAATAAGAATAGAATAATGAATAAGAATAGAATAATGAATCATGACTAATGACAATGAGCAAACACACAACAATTCGCAATTGAGGTTAGACAAACAGACTGAGCCATGGAACAAATTAAAATAGAGGGTTCAAAGTTATGTTTTTGCACCCCCTCTTTTACCCAGAAAATTGTCATAGTCCATTGGATAATTTGTCAATTTTCACTTATTTTTTTAGCTGGTCTGTAATAGAAATATACATATGACCATTTTATTAATGTATATTTGAGTGATGTGATAGCATTTTGCAAACCTGCTTCACCCCAACATAAATGGTTTTGACCACTAAAGCTTTGCTTCACAACATGCTCTAATTCTTTGATAGTTGTAATGTTAGCTAGATTTTTGCGGCATGCTCTATCATGAGCAAAGTCATTGTAGCCTATCATTTCACTTCCACTTTGAGAACCATGAGCAAGGGCTGACTTGGCATTACTGTACTGCAGCCAAATCCTGCCAGAAGCCTACATACCAAAGGTTCATTACAACGTAGAAAAATGCATATCTGATATCTTTCAATAGTCCATATTACTCAAGCTTCATCTTATTCTTTCAAACTATTTCTATGGCGGATTTGCAACTGCAATTTATGGAAGATTACAAAAATTTGGCGATAACAATAGATGGCAAAGTCAAAGATAGGCCAGTGACTTCCATCTGAGGCTAAGTTTACCCTCAATCAATGCTTATGACAAATCCAGTTCCAAAACCGGCCAATCTTTTTAATACGGTATAGTAAATAACAAATAAAAAAAAGAGCAACATCAGATAACATTAAATTACTAGCTAGCTAGCTAATGTTCGCATTCTAGCTAAGCTACACTGACAGCTGTCAGTGCCCTATTTGTTGATGTTTATCAACTCCAAGTGGAAGTTGCCACACCTAATTCGTGAATATGTATACGTAGCCTTCGTCATTCCACTGAGGTGAAACCTAAACATGCATTTCCCCCCTAGGACAGGAAATTGAGTCAAAACAGTGGCAGCAATTTCCTCTGGGAGGCCCTTTAATACGCGGGAGAGCAGGCATGCGGTGGCTGTCTTCCTAACTGCTCCAATTGAGTGAGATCCAGCCTGCACTCTTGTGCCAGTCAGTTGATTAGGGAATGCCTTGCAGATGTGCTGATTAGTAATCCTGTGTTGGGGGAGCAGAGCTGTGGTGCTGTCTTTGGTTGGCCTGGTGCTGAAGGGAGTGCAGCTTCCACAGTGCTGAAGTGAATGCCGCTGTCCAGCGTGCTGAAGTGAGCACACCTGTCTCCAGTGCTGAGGTGGGTGGCTTTGTCCATGGTGCTGAACTAGGTATATCTCTTGGCCCATACTGTTCTATATGTTTATTAATGATCGACCACTAGCATTAAACAAAGCCTGTGTGTCTATGTATGTTGATGATTCAACATTATACACGTCAGCAACCACGGCGAGTGAAATCCCTGCAACGCTCAACAAAGAGTTGCAGTCAGTTTTGGAATAGGTAGCTAGTAATGAACTCGTCCTGAACATATCTAAAACTAAAAGTATTGTATTTGGTACAAAACATTCCCTAACTTCTAGACCTCAGCTGAATTTGGTAATGAATGACACGGTTGTTGAGCAAGTTGAGGAGACTAAATCTTTTGGTGTCACCTTGGACTGTAAACTGTCATGGTCAAGGCATATTGATTTAATTGTTGTAAAGATGGGGAGAGGTCTGTCTGTGATAGAGAAATGCACAGAAATCTTAACACCACAGTTGACCAAACATGTGCTGCATGCCCCAGTTTAATCTAATCTTTACTATTGCCCGGTGATATGGTCAAGTGCTGCAAAGAAGGACCTAGAAAAGCTGCAGCTGGCCCAGAACAGAGCAGCACATCTTGCCCTCATTGTACACAGAAGGCTAATGCCAAGAGTATGCATGTCAGTCTCTCTTGGCTCAATTCTTGTTTTTGTGAGAAATATTAATCTGTTGAATTCTAAATTGTCTGTATAATCAATTTACATATAGCTCTAACATACTTACCCCAGTAGACATGCCACTGGGGGTCTCTTCACAGTCCCCAGTTCCAGAACAAATTCAAGAAAATGTACAGTATTGTATGGAGCCATCATTGCATGGAATTCCCTTCAATTGAATAGCAAAAAACGAACAAAGGTGACCATATATATATATACACCATATATACAAAATCATGTGGACACCCCTTCAAATTAGTGGGTTCGGCTATTTCAGCCACACCCGTTGCTGGCAGGTGTATAAAATCGAGCACACAGCCATGCAATCACCATAGACAAACATTGACAGTAGAACGGCCTTGCTGAAGAGCTCAGTGACTTTCAGTGTGGCACCGTCATAGGATGCCACCTTTCCAACAACTCAGTTTGATGGGAAATTGCCCCGGTCAACTGTGAGTGCTGTTATTTTGAAGTGAAAAAAGGTTGAGGAGCAACAACGGACCAGCCGCGAAGTGGTAGGCCACAAATGCTCTCAGAATGGAGCCGCCGAGTGCTGTCTGTCCTTCGTTGCAACACTCACTACCGAGTTCCAAACTGCCTCTGGAAGCAAGGTCAGCGCAAGAACTGTTCATCGGGAGCTTCATGAAATGGGTTTCCATGGCCGAGCAGCCGCATACAAGCCTAAGATCACCATGCGCAATACCAAGCGTCAGCCAGCATGAGTCGTTTACAGTTCGCTGCCATTGGACTCTGGAACAGTGCAAATGTGTTCTCTGGAGTGATGAATCACGCTTTACCTTCTGGCAGTCTGACGGACGGATCTTGGTTTGGCGGATGCCGGGAGACTGCTACCTGCCCGAATGCATAGTGCCAACTGTAAAGTTTGGTGGAGGAGGAATAATGGTCTGGGGCTGTTTTTCATGGTTCGGGCTAGGCCCCTTAGTTCCAGTGAAGGTAAATCTTAACGCTACAGCATACAATAACATTCTAGACAATCATGTGCTTCCAACTTTGTGGCAATGACAATGCCCCCGTGCACAAAGCAAGGTCCATACAAAAATGGTTTGTCGAGATCGGTGTGGAAGAACTTGACTGGCCTGCACAGATCCCTGACCTCAACCCAATCAAACACCATTGGGATGAATTGGGATGCTGACTGCGAGCAAGGCCTAATTGCCCAACATCAGTGCCCGACCTCACTAATGTTCTTATGACTGAATAGAAGCAAGTCCCCACAGCAATGTTCCAACTTCTATTGAAAAGCCTTCCTAGAACAGTGGAGGCTGTTATAGCAGCAAAGTGGGGACCAACTCCATATTAATGCCCATGATTTTGGAATGAGATGTTTGATAAGCAGGTGTCCACATACACCCACCCACAAATGATTATTCTTTAGTTGTATTGTTTATTTTGTGTGTATTTGCGTCTTTAGTTTTTTATATATAAGTCTGTATAGTCTTTGCTAATGTAATAAATGTATGTAAATTGTAAAGTATTTTTGACTGTAATGTATTTTTCATTATGTGCCGGAACCCAGGAAGAAAAGCTTGTGGCCCTGTCCATGGTGCTGAAGGGGGTGTCCTTCAGCCACACATATGCCCATGCCACTCACGGTTTCAGTGTGTTACAAGGTTTTCCAGCTATGCCATTCATACAAATGTATGACAGCTTGCATATAAACCTTCAAAGCTGTTGTGCGAACAAGGACAATATAATAATGACTGGCAAAATGTGGATCAACAAACATAGATGACAGCCACCAATGTTGAGATGGTAAGACGCGGTCACCGATTCTATTGTTCACTAACAACACTTCTTACCTTCTTTGTTTGTGCCAGGTGTGTGGGGTTTGTCAAGTATACATGCATTAGGCACTCTTCCCTCAGAGAACTGACATTACTTTATTTTTGCATCATTTATGTAGCTTCAGGGTTACGATGGAACAGAACAACAGTCCAATGTCCAAACATGAGAAAACCTGGTGCAACTTTTGGCATCCTGCCTTCTGTCAGGGTATCTCTCTATTCAATCTGCATCGTGGAAGTTCAGCTTCACAGCGTGATTGAAATTTAAAGGCAATGTTACCGCTTTAGTGGAGACTGCATTCACGGTAAAGGCTGCATATGTCGGCTCAATCTGAAATTACCTTTGAAATTTCTATTGCGGAATCTGTAATGCTTCAGTTGTACAGATTGTATAGAGAGCCCTAATACGTTTAAACTTTGCCTGTGTACCTCAGCTTTTGTGTCAGTTTAACAGATTGTATGGAGAGCCCTAATACGTTTAAACTTTGCCTGTGTACCTCAGCTTTTGTGTCAGTTTAACAGATTGACTAGAGCTCTAATACGTTTAAACTTTGCCTGTGTACCTCAGCTTTTGTGTCAGTTTAACAGATTGACTAGAGCTCTAATACGTTTAAACTTTGCCTTTGTACTTCAGCTCGTGTCAGCTCTTGTATTGCCTGTAGGCTTTCGAAATGAGTTTCTTAAACATGTTGTACCCTTCTCACTCTGTCACTTGTAAAACACGTGGACTACAAATGCATTGGAAACGTCCAGAGTGACATGCCTTTTCTGCAAATGCACTGAAATGCCAAACAGAGATTTCTCACCCTGTGATCGTGGTAAATCCTGTGCATTTAATTGTCTTACGATGTAAGTAACTAGCTAAATCAACACATGTTGTATGGTAATGGAGAACCATGACAATGCTAAGCAAATATGTACGTGTGATGATTAACAACTGCATAAAACCTCCCAGAAAAGTTTGATACATTATTCAAATAATACATGGGGCAATGGTAAATAAATGTTAACCATGAGAGTAAGTGTTTCCATTATCATCGTTCATTTCAAGTAACACTTTCAGAAATAGGACAGAAGGCTGTTTAACAATGGAGGCTTTCCAAATAATTTAATGTATGATCTACACTAAGAGGTGGAGCTTGGATGACAATCTACATAAAGCAGACCAAAGTTGCATTCTGGCAGATAACTACTCTCAATACACAAAATCCATTCTACTGTGTTTACTTTACTGTGTACTATATCTTTACATTACAAACCACACACCAGCAACCACGAACCCAATAAGCATTCAAATCAAAAGGCTATACAAAACAATATGCATACCTGATAAACGGAAATTGTCCAAACTTTGTCAAACGTTAATTTCTCAGACGTTTTTGTGAATGGTGTTAGCTGATTACATGTAAATGAAACTGCTGGGAGTTTAGACAAATCTAATGAAAGCTGGTCTTTACATGTGACTTGAAGGAAGCTAGTACTGTACAGTTACCTCCAAGGGAGACAGGTTGACTTGGTCTAGTGGGAACAGACTAATTCATCTCCTACTTACGGTTTATTGTTCATGCAAAATTACCATACCTCACAGAATATGAAGATTATGTAGACAATTCTCCAGAGATGTATTTTCTTTTCATTGCATGCAAGAGAAAAACAGAGAGGAATTGCAAGGCTTCTGATAGTAACGCAAATGTATACATTATAGATTGGTGAAAAAAAATACATGAATAAATGTATCACTTAGGTTACAGTCAGAGGTGTACAGTCAAACAACATATAAAAATAACATTTTATCTTTCATAAAAATCGATGATTCAAGGAACAACGTGAAGTAGGTCTCTCATTAGCGACATTCCCCCATGACACAAATGGATCATAAACTCATTGAAATAATGCTGTCGGAATAGTGAATCAGTTTTAGGTCATTCACATGAAAAACAAAAGGAGAGCCGCACACTCTAGGAGCTCATATGCAATAATTAGGTCATTCATATAACACATCTGATAAAAGATTAACAACCTTGTACAACTCACCCAACGGTGGCCTTCCATGTCATTGCAATGACATCAGAGTGAGTCTCTTGTAGCGAGCAAGATGTCTTTCTTTAAAAATCAACATGATAATTGTTACTCTCAATACCCTCATGAAAAATATACCTTCTAATTAGGCTGAGAATCTTTTACTTTGCTGACAAATGAGAGGGGAGACCAAACCCTCATAGGAGAATAGGAGTTATTGATGGATGGGCACTAAGCCTAATTAAGAAAAGAAAGAAGTGCTGCATTGTATGTGATATCTAGTGAGTGTATAATTGGTGAAAAGTTTTTTTGAGAACTTAAGTGGTTTATACTCCAGTTGCAGAGTTTTAACACCCCAGGCGTCCTCAAACCCTTACATTGACCAATCACTAGCATGTCTAAAGCTAACATTACCCTATCCCCTTACATGAAGCTGTTTTCAGATGCATCAGGCCAGGCATTTTTGATCACCTACTGTACCATGAGTTTTTAGATTTTTCAGAGCATAATAATTGCCCCCGAAGGCATGCATCACTGAACAAAGCAAGATGAGGGACCACTGCTGCCAGTTTCAGGGCAAACGTACATGATTGTGTACAAAGGAAAATAGAACATGAACAGGGAGAGAGTAGCGAGTCTATCGGTATGGCAACTGTAATCAACAGACAGTAAATGCCGTGAACTGTAATATTTCCATTATAAAGTGCATAGTCAGAAACATTTATTGACTACAAAGGGTAAAGGATAATATTGTTCATAATGTTAGTCTCGTCCAAAAAAAGGTATTGTAAGTGAATTCTTCATTACTTTACTTGAGGGTTGGGTTTTGATTCCGACAATGCTCACTTGCCCATTAAAGGCAACCCGCATACTAGATTCAGTTTGCTCCCAGCAGAACTAAGCTAGGCGAAGCAAACATCTGTGCCTCGCATAGTCCTTCAAAAGACCTTCACTTGAAAATTTTGAAAAAAAGAAGCAACATTACTGTTGAGATGCCGTAGCAACAACATAGCCAAACATTTTCCTCAAAATAGTCCGAATGAATAAATCAAGAAATCTGTAATTAATTCATTTTGACTTTTTTTGCAGGGTTCTTAGTCGAGCCATTTTAAATCTAACTCAAATGTTTGGTGCAGTATTTCTCAGGCGATTTTTTTTGCATGAAAACTAGTCATCTCTCATTGAATGACAACAAACACTTAATTGAAGTACTGTTGACAAATCATCGAAAAAGGGGTGTAGACTTCAGCTACCGAACTTCGAGTTGCCTCAAGAAAATAATTTGTGTGCTTGAACACGACAAAAAAAACCTGCCACACACCAAAAACGAACAAAAATGTCACAAAATGTTGTCATAATATATACGCAAACTGGTTTGACTGGGAAGCATGTGACAGGCTTAGCACAATACACAGCTGAAATGATTGCACTCTATCCATTCCTTCTTCAGAACACACAGACAGTGAGACAGACCTGCCCATTGGGACATTGGATCGGACTTTATGTTAACATAAAAAGATTAATTGCACATTTTTTTAAATGACTAATACTGCAATAAACACCTTAGCTAGACATAAAATTGCACGACTTAAACCTCGGCAAAACATGTCAAAATTCATTTCAGATATCTTGAGTTATATTACATTTATTTTTACTATTTTGAGGAAGTAATACTGTCTTTGTTCTATGGTGTCTCCTTGGGAACAAAAATCAGTAAAAGCCACATCGAACCACACCCCCAAGACTGAAATCTCTTTTTTCTTGATGAGCAAAAGAGAAACACATGCAGAGTCAGTGTGTTCAGTCACTCTTTAAGAGGTTTGTTTATGTGGCCTCCAAGAATCTAATTCACAATACATACTGTCCACACCTCTGACAAACGTAATTAATGATTGCTGGCAAAAGGTTAATATCCACCCAGCAGAAAATGAATCAACACTGTATTAATGAGCCCATTACCAAAAATGATGGATCAAGAAATTAGTCTCCTTTAGGAGTAGGAGCATATCGGATGCAGAGAGATATTGTTTGGGAAAAAAATGTTTCTTTATATAGACAACACTTTGTTCTGCTGGCATCAGAAGGGTGATCCCAGACAATATACAGGCCTCCGTGCACTGTAAATAGTGTTGTAATTGATACTTGGAGATGAGGATGAAAAACAAGCTCACCCCTTCCCCTCCTCTACAACAGCAATTTACTTATTTAGATTCCCCCACTCCTACAGTGATAGCTAGATCATAAACATTCCATGGCTCTAGACAACAGTTTACTTATTTAGATCCCCCCCCCCACTCCTACAGTGATAGCTAGATCATAAACGTTCCATGGCTCTAGACAACAGTTTACTTATTTAGATCACCCCCCACTCCTACAGTGATAGCTTGATCATAAACGTTCCATGGCTCTAGACAACAGGTTACATATTTAGACCCCCCCACTCCTACACTGATAGCTTGATCATAAACGTTCCATGGCTCTAGACAACAGGTTACATATTTAGACCCCCCCCACTCCTACAGTGATAGCTTGATCATAAACGTTCCATGGATCTCGACAAGATCAGTTTAGGTCATGTAAATGATATGCTGGATCCTGTTGAGATGCATTCTATTGTACTTTACAGGAATTATTTGTTTCCATTTGAGATTACGTTTTGCTTTTAGCCAGTCGGAGTAAGATTGGACTGCAATGTAGCTAACCAGAATGATTCTTTCTAGACATGGCAAACTACTGTACTGTGTTAAAAAGGACCCTTTCTCCTAACATATTTGATGACAAATTCCTGTTTTTAAAAGCCCCCAATCTTGAATAACAAAACAAAATGACGTAACAGTTTCACTAGAGAGAGAGATAGAGTAAGGGCTAGATTCAATCCGGAATGTGGAAGTAGCGCGCTACAGCACGATTGAAATTGAAAGGCAAGGGACCCACGTTGCCAGAGGGTGTTTCTCAATATGCATACTACAATATGCATTCACACTCATGCTTCGAGTGCATTCTCTGACGACGTTCTCTTGAATACGTTCTTGTGAGGACGAGAGTGTGGAGAACGCATAAAACATAACATTTGAGAAGCACTCACACTCACCCTACTGTATTACCTCAGTCTATCCTCCCCGTTCACTGAACCTTCTTCCAGCCAGGACAATGGACAACAGTAGACTAAACAGCATATACACAAAGCAACCGTTTTACTTCATAATTGTCAGTTAGCTATATGTGAATCATAATAATGTAGCTATATGTGAATCATAATAATGTAGCTATATGTGAATCATAATAATGTAGCTAACCAGATAGTTTAAAAGGCAAAATGACCTAAAACGAATATTATGCAAGATAGATGTAAATTCTTTGTGGCTAGCTACTGTAACAATAGTAGCTAGCCAGTTAGTCCTATTGACTTATTATGGGCTTGCGATCTACGGTACGAAGGCAGGTAAAAAGGCAAAACTGAATGAAGCATGTATTTATTAACGTGTCAAGATAAAATATTGTAGTCAGGCAACATATGAGATGTGAATAGGCAACATTTAATTTCAAAGTCAGAGTGTATTTTCTCTCGCTTCAACTCAAATAATGGCCGCCATTGATTTCAATAACATTTTGGTCATTTTTTAAGTGGCTGCGTGATATTTCTTTGCACACTTTCCATTAAAGCTTGCATCGATGCATGATTCAAAATATATACAAACAAAGTACGTATTCGAGAAGTGCTCTCCGTGCTCCGTTTCGCATACTTTGGATTTGGACACATACTTCGACCCTCCCGTGCTCCTACTTGCATGCTCAGAGCGCGATAGTATGCATTTTGAGTAACACCCAGAGACTGCATTCATGGTAAAAGCTGCATACAGAATGTTGTCAGAAATTACCTTTACATTTCAATTGCACTATAACTCGGATCTTCCACGCTCCGGATTGTATCCATCCCTTAGTTTATCATTTTTCCAATGGTAGATTTGCATCATTGTTGTTTATGTTCATGCCTTAATGTTCTTCTCCGTCATTCTACGAACTAGGCTATGTTCATAAAGAGCTTTTTTCATTGGACAGTAGGCTACTGTGAAGTACTGCAGATGCCACTTGCGAGGAAATTATACATGGTCTCTTTTATCTCCTTACAGGTATTGAGTGACAGACATTCATTTGTACATTCGGGGAGCATGATGACGGCAAAACAATAGTGGTTGTGATGAGTGGGCGATGCTCCTCCCGTTGTCTAAGTAGAGCTCCTCTCTCCTCTGTCTCCTCACACCACCACCGTGCCGAGCCAAAAACACCCCACGAACCCCATAGGGAGAAACATGTGGAGGACAGCTTTGCATGCCTTTCATACAATGGAACTCTCACAAGGCGTTTCAAAGCACTACACTACTCCACCGACTGAGGACTGTACTTTGGTACACAAAGAGAAGATACTTACATGCTTTGTATAAATTTTTATCTGTTTTCATGACACATTAGGTATCTTTGTCCTTCCACACGGCATCTCTGAACAACGTTCGAGGGGAATTTATGTTTTAATTGGTAAAACAACAATGAATTTGAGTCCATCAGGGCATACAGATGTTGGATCTTACTTTGATCACTCTGTTGAAGTGAGAAATCAAGAAGGTGTTTCCTAAAAGTATGATTGATATTGTGTGTGTATAATGTCACCTTCTTCTCTCCCCATTTTTCCTCTCAAACCTCTTGTTTAATCTCTTAGTTGTGCAGCCCTAGTTTCTCAAGCACACTGACTCAGCATAAAAAAATTGCCTTAATAGCATGGACCCTAATTAAAAGGAACGAACTTCTCCAAGCAATATCTGAAAGTTTGCTACATATTTAGAATGGAAAATGTTTAAATGAGTTGCCAGAAAAAGAATTGCTTTTGTGTGCAATATAGTGATTAGCTAGCTAGAATATTTTGTTTGTGTTTTTTTGGCACATGAAAAGTATTATTTTTGCAAGAAATCCCATTTCTCCACCTCTAAGCATATGCATTCAATGCAGTTTCTTCATCAGAGTAAAACCAACGCACTATTAAAACAGGCAGCAGAATCCCATTAAAATTTGATGATTTGATGCAACCTAACATTTTCCCCAAAGTAGTCAAACTATAAACAATCTTATTTATGACCCCGCATTTCTGTTCTACACTGAACAGAGAGAGTCGTGCTAGACAGAAAGAATCATGTGAGGAATGAGAGAGTGTGCTCCGGGGACTTAGAGAGAGACAGAGGTTCAGAGGAAGACACCAGGGGATATCGGCACAGGGAAGCCTCAGTGGAAGGTGTGACTGGGAAACTGAGGCTCTGAGGTAAGTGTTCATGCTCAGTGCTCAAACGGGTAGTATAGTTCTTACCTTGATTGAATCAATTGCTCTGTGTAACGAGCTGCTGCACCCAGCCTCCCCTGGGTGACAGGGAGGCCGGCAGAGAGTGAACCAATCCAGCCTGTCATGGCCGACCAGAAAACAGGGAAGATGAACAGTGTAATGCATCATAGCTGTGGGCAACCATTGATGTGTAGAAGACTGTATTTATTGACTCATTGACTGCATTGATTGTCTCAATTGATGAAAAGTCCAGAGACAGTAGTAAGACAGCAGACAGACGCACAGAAAGCTATGCAAAAAGGATGACGGTTCTTATTTCATGGAGTGAGACATAAAGTAACATTTTTAGAAAAGCAGAAAAGGACTGTAAAACTCTTATAATCTGTGCCATGTATACAAACCTGGATGAAGATGAGCACAAGTGGGTTGAAATGCGATGATCTACATAATGTTTCCTCAACAAGTAAACATATTCCAGTCAGATACATGATACTGTCAAAACAATGTGGGAGATTTACTGGGTAAACCTGTGCATAATAACATTTTGTCTGAAGCAAATCCTCAATTTGACATTGACAATGATGTTCCAGGTTTACTTAATTAACCCATTTGTCTCTTAATGACAGAAGACTGCGTGGCACCAGATGTTTGTTAACTCCCTTCTGTTGGGTCCTCCTCTGTTGTTTTTCACCTCATCGACTTAACAATAACAGGAGAACCCCATTGGCTCGCAAATCTCACTGCAATTTTTTCCCCATAGTAGTTCTGTCACATTTATCATATAATAGCTCTGTATAAAATAGTTTTCCTAAATGTATAATATACTTTGTGCACACCTCAAATACTGTTACTTCAGATTACTGGGCATACTTTGCATGGGTGTGACATTTACAGTAATCCCTTAATGTGTGTGAGAAATACAATTTAGTTTATACACCATATGCCAATTCCAGCTTCACAAATGATGATATACAAAAACTATTTGAAATATATGTACTGTACATTCGTTTAAAGCATGTTACCTACGAGTGCAGGTCAACAAAATATTGATTCTGAGGAAATTAAAGCTATGCTTTGGTAAACTTGGATTGACAAAAAAGGAATAGTCTCCATTTATAATACATATACACGGACAACCTCAAATACATCATGAGGGTCACGTCAAGGGATAATTGTACTGTAAGATTCATTTATTTTCTTTTATCTCTACATTGTTGAAATAAATCATCCAGAATACTTCATGGCCTCAGTCATCTGAGTAGTATGACTGTTTTGTACTGTACGCTGGTGTGTGTGGGCGAAAGGGCAACAAACTGCATGAAAAGTAAAAGGAGAAGAAGCAGGCAGAATACACCCTTAGGGCTCAGGAGGTAAGGACACTTAACTTATCGCATGCATGCATCGTCATAGTCGACATGATTCATATATCAGCTCTATGTTTTTAAAACAAAAGGAATAAAATCATCTCCCCTTCACAAATATAAATATAATTTTATGTATAGTATGTACAATAATGTTTTTGTTTTGTGGGAGAGAATAGAAGCATATCGGTAAACTCTTTTTTTCCTATGGATACAGACACCTTCTCAAAGACAGCCATGATTGATTGACATACTCAAGCACTCTCTCGGAGGATGAAGCGGCAGGGACAGACAGTGGATGTGTTATTGAGAAAGGCTGGTGGTGTAGCTGTGGCTGTGACGTGGGGCAACCGTCTGTTAGTTCTGAGAGCCCCGAGAGTCACTGCCCTCCTCCAGCTCCCACTCAAAGTTCTGGCCAGTCATTTGGTAGAACATCATGTTAAAGGGTTTGAAGAACTTGTGCAGTCGGCGGATAACGTCCGGGTCAATTTTAGGGTGAGTTCTCCCCTTAGATTTGCCGAGACATCTCGGGGTGCTGCTGTCCTCTGGCTTCTTGAGACAAGGAAATCCCTTCGTTTTGTTGAAGTAAAAGTGTTTATCCGTGACGATCCGCTTGAGTCCCAGAAAGTCCTGCACCTTGCCCATCTCGCCAGCGGGATCAACAATAAGCCTCTCTCCACTGACAAAGTGCATCTGGGCGAGAGGGAAGTACTGCATCCACGTCTCCAAGTGGAGCGCGTAGATCCCTATACGTAGAGCACTCCACGACGCATCTATTAGGCCCAGCGTCCGGTTCTTAAATGCCAAAACCTCAAAGGTTGGGATCTCAGGTTTTTTGGACAGAGTCTGTGTGTAGTCTGAAATGGCCCTGGTGACAGGGTTGCGGACCACAATGATTAACTTGATGTCCCTGGCCATCGTGTGGATACGTTTTGGGGCGTGGCTAGTCACAAAGTAGCTGGGTGTCTTCTCCATGGTGATTTGTCCCTCCAGCGTCGAAGGCATCAGGTCTCTGTGAACACAAAGCAGCAGTTACCTCAGCTCTGTTAATACTGAACTCTCTGCACCTACTGCAACACAAATGAGGTACTCAAGGACAGGGTACAAGCAAATTTGGTATTTAAGGAGCAATAAATGATTTGAAATTAC
Organism: Oncorhynchus keta; assembly: GCF_023373465.1. Classification (NCBI taxonomy): domain Eukaryota; kingdom Metazoa; phylum Chordata; class Actinopteri; order Salmoniformes; family Salmonidae; genus Oncorhynchus; species Oncorhynchus keta. The sequence continues at coordinate 23,583,303 of NC_068452.1, forward strand.
AAGTGAAAATAACTGTTATTATCACTGGACATTATGTAGCGAGGAGAAACATACAGTTTATTTCATCCGTGGAGTAATATGGGCAAGATAAAAGAAACGGAAGATGTAACGGCAAGTGAGCAAGTATGCTCATTGCCTAATTGGCTCCATCTGTGTTACTCCAGGAGCTGTGTTGGAACTTTAATAATGAGTTCACTGCATATCATTAATACTGCTGGTGCCTGGGGTATTGTTTTGTCATACATTTATTCTGTGTGCTCCACACTGTGTGCCTGCCTTGAGTTCCATTCCTTAGCATTCACTTCCACTTCTGCGTTGTGTGCAACACACTTATTCCTTTTCTTTCTTAAGGTTAGAGGCTGTTCATTGAAGGGAATAGTGATTAATTATACGATTCTTTGTGATAATTTGTAGTAGAACAGAAATGCCCCTGCCTTGAGAGATTTATCTCAGGGATAACAGGAAACCATTTGCCAGTGCCGCAAATGTTATGTTCAACTTTGTCTCTGGGACTAAGTTGAGGGATAAATCAATGTGGAAGCAAATGTAATTCATACATATGAAAGAGAGATTAGTTCCTACAGTTTCACTGTTTTCCTCTATGGATAAGCATTATATTTATCTCCAGCAAATCAATATTAAATGTTTACATTGTTTTTCATTGCAATCCATGTTCTATTTGTTTAGACATGATTACAGTCTAAATTGGCCACATTAAAAGCTGTGAATGGTATAGCCTTTATATACTTACACCAAATAGAAACATGAAATATAATACAAGTTTATGAACACGGTACTAAATGCTATTGATTTGATGTTTTACAATCTCCTTGCTGTATGCAAGTAATTATAGTCTTAGTCATGCTATATTTTCTTTGAATTTGTGAAATCTACATCTCATAATTATTAAATTACTTCAAAATAAATGATTCCACTTTCGTTTGATCAATTTAGATTGTCATCAGCATAGACCTAAGATGGTACAATATAGCCACATCCATTGTTTGCATCCCAGACACATTCTATATGAACTGTTCTCTTTGCAAAGAATCCAATTTACTGGGAGAAACAAATCAAGTGTTATGTATATACATATTGACTCCCCTCACACCAAATGCAGACACACATGGACACTGGCCCTCAAGTCTCACAAGTGGTCTGTTAATGTCATTTCTGTAACAGTATTGCACTCCCGATGGGTAATTTCCCCCTGGATTCTGTTTGGCTCAAGATACTATAGAGGCTGTGGCTATTTCTTAGGCTGTAATGGGATTTAAAACATACCTACAGATTGCATAGTGACTGGAAGGAGTATTAGTTTTCATTACATTCCATCAATGTTCCACACTTCCTCAGTGGGGTAATGAATGGCTAAAGATTGTTTTTCTCCCTTCAAGGTCTTCAGCTGATGGCTATTTAAAGTCAAGTCTAAAGCATGTTAGATGGTAGCGAGGGTGTGCCATCACTGTGTATGAGAACTAAAGCACAGAGAGAGGAAACTCAATAAAACACACCACAATGAATCGCCATGAAACAACCTATGTACGGCACATCCTAAAAAGAACCATAAGCACAACATAGCACGCCTCAACAGTAACGTGTCATGCCTCTTTGACGCAAACATCCCATTGACAAGACAGATACATTATTCTCAATGTGACCTCTTCTATATAAAAGTCAGCCACATAATACGCTATTGTCCTAATCAGGCTTAATTAAAAAAATATATATATATGGAGGTTGAACAAGCACGCGATACCTTCATCTCCGATTGAGGTCGAACTGATTGAGAATGAATCCGTCATGGATCGTGTACATCGAAAATGTCAGTGGAACAGAGAGGCGGAACAGAAATCACAATGCTGATAAACAAGCTAATTTTCCTGCATGCGCCAGGCAGATGACTCCTCTGGCCTTGCACTCTGGCGGAACTGAAGTAAACAAGAGCAAAGAGTTAGCTCTAATTTCTCTACGCATCAGCTGTTGAGCTCAACTTGGGTCATTCAGGTGGGTAAGTAAATAAAACACAGAACGCTAAAGAGGCCCGGCGAACCATCTGCTGTTTACTCAGTTAGACAACATAACACATCTCTTAGCATTTACCTCTGTACCATAACGGCAGACCCTCTAATTTATACACTGAGGGCTGGATTCAATCCCAATCGCTGATAGTCAGCGATATAGCACACTTGAAATGTAAATGTAATATCTGATTGAGCCAGGATATGCAGCGCTTATCGTGAATGCAGTCTCCGCTGCGGGAACATTGTCTTTACACGATAATAGGGCTACAACGCGGAACATCGGCAATACGTATTGAATCCAGTCCTATCTAACATAAGTGTAAGGACTTCCCGTTTCCTGAAAGACAGTGAGTCACTCACGTCCTGCTCCTAAAGCATACGGGGATGCAGTGGTTATATGACAGAGTACAGTACATGGTGGTCGTCAACTTAGACAGGAGAAAAAAACTGTGTGATTACTACATATTATGACAACAAAGCTGCAGTTCTCAATATGAGAGGGTAGAAAAGGTCATTTCAATAAGTACTTTGAAAGCATGCTGTTCTGAAGTAGCACATTGTAAACAGGAACATTTTTGTTTTTTTTAAATTCATTTTCATTTGCTGCTTTGAAGTTAAAAGCAATTGAATTGCTTCTCGTCATGATTTCTAATATACAGAGGGAAAAAAGAGGAGGATGACAGCACTGATCATTTCTGTCAGGTGTTTCAAACTCATGCAAATGGAATGTCTTATGAATCATCCAACCAATGGAGAGCTACAGATGTTAGGCCAAGACTCAGACAAACACCTATTGTAAATATAGTTGCTTCGCCAGGTTGGGTGCCACTATCTGTGCACTGTGAACTAGGTATAGGTTCACCCCACCGACCATCACAGCTTTAAACCATTTCACATAGAGACTAAATGAATGCTACATTCACACGTCTGGAGCAGTTACAAAACATTCAGGAAATGCACATTTCCTTTCAACACGCAGACTACCAACAGTGCCATTTAATGTCCATCTCTTAAACGTCGACTGAGGAAATCTTCTGCTACACTCACTATGAGTGAGCTTTGGAACATGCCCATGCATTTCCCTCAATGAATATGTTTCATTACGCCCTGTCAAAACCATTAAAGAAGAAAATGTTGAGGCATGACGAGTTGGGGAAAATAATCATTTGCATCCCAGACACTAATAAGGCCAAGCTGTTTCTTGGTGTATGGAAAACATTGCTGCTGAGAGGCTTGGTCATTTCTAATAAAACACTGGCACAGTAATAAAAGCTGCTCCAATCTCTCATTTGGCTTCATCGTGGCACTGGTACTGAATCGAACTCACAAAGCCATGTCATGTCAATGGCTTTTGTACAATCCCTGAGCAGTCCACACACTGTGGGTCCTATCCAGGGAGAAAACAACATTTGATTTTTTTCTCGTGAGGAATACTGTAAATGGACTTATTCTGTCTTTGTTAGTGGATGAAGGCATTATTTTGTAGAAGAAAAGCGGGGGCATTTTGCAGCTGTTTTCTGGCACACTTCCATCTCCCAGCTTTGGAATTTTACTTGGTACGTGGTAATGAGCACAACATTGGTGTACAATTTGCTAGTGCGAAAATAGGGAGAGGTGAGTTGAATTAAAACAGAACACAGACTCCCTGCTGTAAATAAGCCCATTATACTGCAGAAGAACTGTGTGCTTCAATGGAAGAGTTAACTAGAGAACTGACAGCTGGTCCTGATCAAAACCTTTTTCCCGCTCTCTTCTTGAGATCCCCTGAAGACCATTCCACTTCCAACAGTGGGGGAGCCAGGCACTTTCTCTACCCACAACAGCAGACTGGCGCGCTGAGATCTGAAGCAATGTTCACATTCTCTTTGGACATAGACCATCATGAAATAAAACAAAGGCAAGGGGAAAAAAACTTTATGGACCCTTGGAATATCATAATAAACTGCATGATTAGGCCATTATTATTATACATTGGCCAGTAAATTAGCCTATTTTTCACAAGATTAAAGCCAGAGGAGGAGAATAGGAGCAATCGCATTTCAAGGATTCAGAAGATATTATCGGCAGCTTTCAAGTTCATTTTCTGTGTCACTCTTTTAAGTTCTGTGGCTTAGATCCAGAAACCGAAACCGTACTCTGCAGATCCATCCCTAAGAGAAAAATATTTTCAAACATTACTGTTTTTATCAGCACTCAAATACACAGGTCTACAATACTGGGAACAAGCCCCTCATTTGAATATATACATTGTTACTTCAAAATGTTCCTCACTTGTGTTTGTTTATGTGCATTTGGATGAACTGAAGAGAGTGCTTCAGGCTAAACACATACAATTTTCTCACAATAGCCCTTATATTATACGATTGGTGTTGCAATTACAACAACAAGCAGATGTGATGGCCTGTATTCTGCTTCAGAGCACCACAGTGAATAGACAAGTACAAATTGTCAGTCACCCTCATTGTCTCTCAATGCCATTTATTTACCTTACCCAAACACAGTCAAGAATTTATTGGAATAAAATAAAAGTCCAAACAGTAATTGCTGGTCACACCTGAGTATGTCAGAAGCAAAGAGTAAAATGTGTATCCAGGGCATTTTTGCAGATCTGGTTCAGTTATGCAGAACCAATTAACAATATGACAGATTGAACTTGATAGATTTCCTATCCTGCATGGGAAAAACAGCTAGGAACACTCATCTGGCCACTTAGGAGATTTGGCTGCAGCTGATCATGGATGGAAGAAACTCCACACATCTCTCTCATACTAAGGCCTTTGCATGAGTGACGAGTGAAGGACATCTATTAGTGCGTGGATAAGCATGTGGGCATAAAATATATAAAACCACTTCACATCAGAGAAGGCCCCATATGGCTCACACCACCGTTCGAACAAAGTAACATAAAACCACCCATGGATAACATTCAATATATACCCATGTTAAGACATTGTCATCAACCCAGAGTGCTGTTTGACAGTACAGTGCACACTGTCATTGTACTATACAGTACATGTTTCACAACAGGGTGTTTTAGTTGAATTCTTGATCCAGGAATCATGGAATCAAAAAAGCAAAGACTGAATGTTGATTAATAACTCAAATGGCTTTAGATTCTGAATTTGACATTTTAGTCATTTTACAGTTTGTGCATTAATCTTAAAATACTGTAGCTAGGTGGGACTAGGTCTGTGGCGGTCATTACATTTTGTCAGCCGGTGATTGTCAAGGAAATAACTGCCGGTCTCACGGTCATTGACCGTAATTAACATAAACACATTTAGCATCTCCTGTCTTCCACGCATGGCCTACTGATGCAGACCTTTGGAACATCTACATTATAAAAAGTCTAATAAATCAATGTAATATAGCCTACATCATCACAATAAATCCATGATTTAAAGAATCATGATATGAAGAAAATGTAGTATATTTCAGAAGAACAGAATAGCATATTCTTCGTTGTCCTTATGTTAGGCCCTGATCTGGCTGTGTAATGGCTGTGGGCTACACTAGTTCATTTAGCAGACCAGATTTGCTTAGAATTCCGTGGAATTATTTTCTATTATTTGATTGTATGAAGAATACAATTGAACATAACTGAATAAAATAGAAAGGACATTTTCTCCAAACGATTTGAGGGAGTGCGCACATGCGGCTATTCTGTTTTGAGAGGTTAACAAAGAAACAGGTACTCCTATATGCTCAATTTAGAGTTATTTAGTTGTGATACAAATGTTGGGCTATATGTTTAATTTTTAATACATTCTAAGGCTGCATGATTCAACTCTAATGATGATTTGAAAAAAGTTGCATGAAAGGCATGAGCTCTACTTTGTTTTTTTGCACAGGCTGTACACACTTCATCAGTCTCTTGTTCACAATTTAACAAGCACTTGATAATGCCTCGAATTTCCCAGCTGAATCCCCTTTGTGTGGCCATACTCCCCCTAAAAAAATCCATGCCTTTTCCGGCCAGTGGCCATTGGGCCCTTGGTCTGGATATAATAATTATAATTCCTTTTTCCCCACTGCGTTCTGAACCACCTCTCACATGGCACATGATCGGGTCTTTCTCACAGGCTACAAGTGAAGACAGACACATCTGAGACGCCATTGGGCACGTCCTTATCCAATTCCGAGACACATATTGAATATATTGGAAGAACTGTCCACATTTACTTTTTGTCAGCCAACAAGATAAGTAGGCCTAACGAACAGCAAAAGCACTAGCCTATGTCAATCTAAAAGTTGACCTATTCTATTCTACAGGACAAATAAATATTCCAAACATAGTCCGGGACAGTTGTGGGAAGCGATAGATCCCAAATTAATATAACATTAAAAAAAATGTTTTAAGCAATGAGCCTGACGCAACAGATGAGAACGTTTAGCTTAAAATGTTGATAAACTAATAGGCTATCACATTATTAGCGCAGCAATGTGCACACGGCAGTAGGCTATAAGAGCAAATGTTCCATTAGCAGGAAAACTTCATTCTTAAAAGTGACCACAAATGCGATTATACATGTTTTGCTTTTATTATAAAGATGCATTTTCATGGTGAAAATGATCTTCCCCAGACTTGAAAATCACGGGCTGCGTATGTATGCCAGTTAGGCTCTACACCCGTTGTAAAGCGGATTAATGCGTTTCATTTTAAGATGTTATTTGGCCACTTTAGTTGTGATACAAACCTTATCAAAACATATAGGCTTAAGGGAGAGGCGACATGAGGTGTGCGACTATGATTTTAAAAAGTCGTTAAAAAAAGCATGCATTGTTTGCCTTTAGCTGGGAATCATTCACAAGTGATAATATATAATTTACAAGTGATATTAATATTGTCACCCATCACACTATTCTTGATTTAATCTTGTCTTTACTGCCCCTGAACAGGCAGTTAACCCACTGTTCCTAGGCTGTCATTGAAAATAAGAATTTGTTAACTGACTTGCCTGGTTAAATAAAGGTAAAAAATAAAAAAAAACATATACTAAATAATATGTGTGATACATTTGTTTTGAATTAGAATGGACCGTTGTCATGCACCTTTTTCGAAACAGAGATAGTGGGAAAAAATAAATGTAATCTATGCACTTAAATAGTGAATGAGGACGCTTTTCCCGTGGTTCATTTTCATGCCAGCCAGGTAGTCTATACTCCTGTTTTAAAGAGAAGCAATATGCTTAATATTAGGAAGGTTGAGAAATAAATATAGTAGCCAACATGAGCTCATGGGCTCTCATGAAGTGTTTGATTTGATTTTCGATTACATTTGCATTGTTAGAGTGATTAGAGGGACAATAGAGTGCAGAGTACCAGGCAGTTAGCACGTTTGGTAGGACACTAATGTCCATCAGCAGCATCAGAGCTTGGAGAAGCCTAATTACCGTGACTAAATGGTCACATGGAATTTGACTGCCACCATGACTCGTGACTGCCGGTGTGGCGGTAATGAGGTCACCGTAACAGCCCTAGGTGGGACAACCACATCTCAGTCATAGTAAGTACTTTTTTCATCAATGAAGTATCCATCAGCAAAGTCAGTGATAGTAGGAATAAGTCAAGTGTGAGTGTTAGCTCAGAATAACAATATTTTATTCATAGATTATTTATTTAACTAGGCAAGTCAGTTAAGAACAAATTCTTATTTACAATGATGCCTACCCCAGCCAAACCCTAACCCAGACGACACTGAGCCAATTGTGCGCTGCCCTATGGGACTCCCAAATACAGCTGGGGAGCCAACTCGGGAGCCTCTAATAGCTTGTGCAATTCTCCTAGCCAGAACTATATTTGTCCACAGCACTGCACTCCAAACTAGAATTTGGAGTTGGCCAAGACTCAACTCACGCTCTGTGATAGTCAATTTGTTGGTGTAATATGACCGATGTGATATATCCTCTTTCCCACAAACTTAATATCAAACACTTGTTTACTGTTCATAGTGTATGGATTTAATACAAATAATTCTGATGATATCCCTGACAGTATCTGCTCCAAGTTGCAGATAATTCTATAGTTATAAGTTTTGGATTTGTCATCATCTTCATCATCATCCTTAATAATCGGCCTTAATCATCAGTTTCCAATATACTGTACTGTCTTTCTTTCTTCCTTCCTTTTGTATTGTGTTGTAGTGGGTGTTAATGAGTGCTTACAATATAGAGGTCGCATTGCTTTGAATGTAAACCCACCAATAAATCTCCATTCAATTTATTTCTGACTTGTCAATTGTTCCCCCAGTCTTCAAATGAGCTCATGATTCAATGTACTTTCTTTGTCTGTGAGAAAAGAACTGGCCTACAGGAACCTTCAGACATTTACCGTGTTGCTGAGGCAACTTGCTGAAGTTATGAAATCAGGACACGTCAAGTTAGAGAAGCTACTGTAGATTCCTTTCATTCGTGATCAATTTCATTGGAGGTCAGAATTTCACTGCATTTTTGTCAGTTTAACCTGGTTTATCCCTAATCTGACTCAATTGGTATAATCACACTCCAAGTATGATATTGAACCTCCAGTTTGCCTCTGGTCTCTTTCTACTGTTTATTGATTGCCCCAGGATATGGAGTCATTAATGGAATCACGCACATGGGACAATTCACAATACTCATCCCTTTTCGGTGTCTGGGTGAAATCACACGGAGGTTTGTAGACACAAAAAGGTCACGTAGAGTAAATACTTGTGCAAAGAATGTGGAGAAAATTCACTCACCTATCAATCTGCTCCATTAAACCAGCATGTTCAGTTCAATAGAGCTCTGAATGACACTTTAAATATTGAAATCAAATCCAATGAGAATTATGAATAGGGTTTAAGTCAGAGTTGTCTCTTAACTCTATTATAGCATGTCATAAAACATGTAGAAATCCCAGAGTTTTGTATACATCATTTCTAAGTGTGGAATACTATAGCCTTCCCTTCAAAATCTTGAGCTCTTTTCTGCAACTATTTATAAAGTTACTCAGCAAAGGGCTGCCAGCAAGCCTTTAAACATGCAGTAGTAGGTGGTCACTTAGAATGAAAGCTATTTGCTGCAATCTGAAGATGTCAGTATGTGTCCACATTCATTATGGAATTTGAATAATATTTCAAAATCCTATGCCACTCACAGAAGCTCTTCATATGCAGGAGGCACTTCAAAAATATATGTTTGACTAAATTATATGAATGGAAGATATTTGTTTCTTAAGCAGTCCTGAGAGGAAGAGGGGTGAACCTTGGTCAGAAGATAATGAGTTTTTATAATGCATTTCTGTTGCAGTGTCAAAACATGTCATCACTGTTCGGTAGCTAAATCGCAATGTCTGCACTTTACCTGCCCACCTATTTAAGTAGATTCTTCCTATATTATTTGTATTAAGAAAGTTACTTAGACATCTGTGTGCACGGCTTAGTTTCCCTGTCACAAAAAGAGCACACCAGGCCTGGGTTTAAGGGGGAAAGCAACATGATTACACCCTGGTGTTTATTCCGGAACATCTGGCTACAAGGAAATAGGCTGCTAAGAATGTTATAATCATGTACAGAAGGCCTAAGCCGCTCCATTAAGGACTAAACTGACCTATCAGTGGAACCTTTGCTAATCCAAATTGTGCTCTAGCTGGCACAGATTGCTCAATTCAACCAGTGAGCTGAAAATACTCTGAAAGGGTGGACCAGGTTTGTGAACAGCTATAGCCATTTACGCAAATACTTATCCGTTCGATTTTCTCTGTACACCAAGACCAGTCTTTTTTTCTTTTGATATTCAATTGTTCTTTGATGGCATATACAGTCATTTCCAGAATTATTGGCACCCTTTTAAAGATGAGCAAAATACTAATACAAATAATACAAATAATGACCTATATTGTATGCTAAAAAAAATGTATATTATTTTGTACTAATACAATTGCTCAGATGAAAATATTTGGTTTTAAAAAAGCTATATATTTTTCTTTATAAATGATTGCCACCCCTGTTTTCAATACCTCACCTTGTGAGGATACCGGCACTGAGCCTTTTCCTAAAATGTTTTATGAGATTGGAGAACACATTGGGAGGGATCTTAGACCATTTCTCCAAACATAATCCACTTCCTTTGATATCCTCCCTCTACACTTATGGACTGCTCTCTTCAATTCAAACCACAGGTTTTCAAATCCGTTTCAAGCCCGGAGACTGAAATGGCCAAAGCAAAATAGGCTTGGACGGTATACTGAACCATATACTGGGGTATTTGGAAAAAGCCATGGGATGTTTTTTAAATAGCGTCAATGCCGTCAAAACTATTTGACATTTGAATATTTGTGGCTACTTTTTAAGTTAATACCTACAGTCAACTTGTGCAATACGTTGGGAGATAAAACAGATTGCGTTCTTCATTTTACACTATGAAGCTTACAGTACCTTAGTCCCCCAGAACAGTTGAACTATTCACATGTTTGTTTGTTAATAGAACAGCTGGAGAAAGCAGAAGCTAGTTTATATGCCATTTAGCAGACGCTTTTATCCAAAGCGACTTACAGTCATGTGTGCATACATTCTACGTATGGGTGGTCCCGGGAATCGAACCCACTACCCTGGCGTTACAAGCGCCATGCTCTACCAACTGAGCTACAGAAGGACCGCTAGTCAGTCCATAGCGTTCTATACAATATCTATCAGCGAGTCTCTGTTGTGCTGCGCATATGAGTTGATGAAGTTACACTTGAATGCAATTCACAACTACAACTAGCTTTTTTTCTCCTCCGTTCTTCTCCCCTCTGCTCCGTGTACACATGCTGCTCTTCCTTCAGAAACAGCATGTTTTGTTCATTTGCACAATTTCTCTCGTACACTTTCGCTTGTAAATATCGACACTCATCGAAAATGACATCTGGTAGCGCCTAGCTATATGCTTGTATAACCTTATGAACTGGATTCACCTGTCTTTGCACTTAGTTTATGTTCACTTTCGCACGTTAGCATTTAGCTAAGAACGTCTATGTGATTTCGCTATTACTTGTGATAATTTTGTTAGCATTGTGGTTAATAGTAGACCCCCATCATTTTTTGTTTTTTAATGCCACCTTGTGTGTTATCCGGCGGTAATACCGTAAATTCCGGGATAGCAGAAGAACGGTATGATGTTATAAAAATCTGAATACTGGCCAAGCCTATTGCAAAATGTAGATTTTTGTGGTCAATGAACCAGTTCTTAGTGGATTTTGATGTGTGCTTGGGGTTATTGTCTTGCTGGAAGATCCGCTTGTGCCCAAGTGTCACCCTCCTGGTAGAGGCAACCAAATTTTTGGCTAAAATGTTCGCTTAACAACGGCCACAGGACCAGTGGAAGCAAAATAGCCCCGCAACATCAAAGATCCACCACCATATTTTACAGTAAGTATGGGGTTCCTTTCTGCTTATGCATCCTTATTTCGATGCCAAACTCAACACTGGTGTGCGTGGCCAAAGAGCTCTATTTTCATGTCATCTGAACATAGCGCTGGTTCCAATCCAGGTGCCAATGCCATTTAGCAAACTCCAGGTGTTAACATTTGTTGGATGACATGAAAATAAAGCTCTTAGGCCACGCCTATCAGTGGTGGGGTTTGGCGTCGAAATGAGGATGCAATGCCTTATTATAAACTGCGTTCATTCATATAGACAATATTGCCGTAGTCAATAATGGGAGTGAATGTTGACTGAAGTATTTGTTTTCAGCTATTTAACGAAAGACAACCTGTTCCTATAGAAGAGTTCTATAGGAATTCCTATAGTTTAATTTGTAATTTCTTAACTGAGTCATCAACATAGTGTCACGTCTACTCCTGCTCCCCCTCTCTGACACGCATTGTCGCAAGTTTACTTATTACTACCCGCACCTGCACCCCATGAGACTCACCTGGACTCCATCACTTTTATGATTACCTCCCCTATATGTGTCACACCCTTTGGTTCTTTCCCCAGGCAGTATTAGTTGTTTCTCATGTCCAGACGCTGCTCTTGTTTTGTTCCATGGTTTTTGTATTATTAAATTCACCCCCTGTACTTGCTTCCTGACTCCCAGCGTCTGTGTTACAGATAGCTTTTCGACAATCCAGATTCCCAGGTATTTACAGTATATGCGGGGACACAATCAACGAGGGCACCATACAAAGTGATTTGGAAAATAAGTATCAAGTATTGAAATGAAAACAAAGATTCACTAGAAGTTAACAAAACTTACATTGAGCCAGTTAGAGGCTGGGAGAAGGGCGGTCACTCGATTGATTGGCTGACTAGGGTAAATTAAACCACCATTTCTTTCAAATAAAAAGCGGGCGATATCAAATGCTGATTAAAAGCATCACTTATCAAGTTTTTCTCAGTAATGCTGCCCAAGTGTGACACAACTTGCTTAGGCAGGGAAAGAGAGGAATTTCCATGCTTCAGTACATTAACTGTTTTCCAGAATGTTGATGGATCACCAGGAAAGTTGGAGATAGAACGTAGAAAGTAGCTTGATTTAGCTTTCTTGATTGAGGAAGTGCCTCTATTTCTCAATTTCCCAAAAATCGGACAACCAGCTACAGAGTTTGTTTTTCTAGCGTGCGCACAGGCCTGATTTCTCATCATGACAAGATCTGAAAGTTCTATATAGAAACAAGGAGACAAAAACAGTGAGAAAAGAGTGTTACTTGTTAAACAAAATGTGTTTCTCTGAACTGTATCAGTATAAGATAATAGAATTTAACCCAAAAAATGAACATACAATACAGCACAGTATTTGTATTATTTATTTTATACAGTCTATATCAAGGGTGCCAATATTTCTGGACCTGACTGTATCTATGAAATTTAGCATGCTATCATTTGGACATTTCATAGTTCTTCCACAGCTGTGGTATAGTTACATCACACACGGGTGTATTGAGCGACAGGCATGATAGTAGAGTAAGTGAAGCACAGGAAATACATACTTATATATGAACGACAACTATGTTTACTTACATCTGGTTAGTGCGGGGATTGTTTCTCCTGGTAATGTCTGACAAAATGGTTTGAAATGGGTTTAAAATCATTCAATATGTATGGGCAGATGTGTTGTTGTACTGAGTTCTGGCCTGTCTTCAGGGAATAGTCTTATTACCATTACTCTATGTGGGTTGGTTTATGCAAGCCTGGCTCTTTATGGATGGGTTGATGCAGTGTTCAGTTTGAGTACATTTGAGTGAACATGCCACTGGCTACTTGAATTTTCTGTTGATATAATATAATTAATTGCAATCTGATCTCACAAAAACACCTGAGAACAACTTAATCTCAAAAGATTGCTTCTAAAGGGATCCCCATAGTGTGTCCTGTTTCTGATCCAGAATCTCTAAGGGAGAGACCCTTGTTCAACAACATAAGGGCAAGAGAGTTAACAACACTGTCAAAATAAATAACTCAAGAGAAAAAAATGCTATGGCCAGACCACCACAATGTCTCTCTCTACGCTGGACAGGGTTCACGTAACACAAAGAGTGTTTTTTTTCATTCTGTTATATTTTCATGTACAGTGCCTAGTGAAGGTCTTCACACTTTGACATAATGTTATGGGTATGCTTGTCACTGGCAGAGACTGGGGAGTTTATCAGGATCAAAATAAATATGAAAGGAGCAAAGCCTAGGTAAAAAGTGAGAGGATAACCCGCACCAGTCTTCAGAAAACATTACCCTGGGATAGAGTAAACATTTTTAGCGGGACAACTACACACAATTGAATGCCAAAGACACACCAGAATGGCTTTCCAAGAGGTGTTGAGTGTTCCTGAGTGGTCTAGTCTCAATCCTAACTTAAATTTTCTTGAAAATCAGAGACAAGGTTTGAATATTGCTATCCATCAATGACTCCAAACAGAATTTACTGAGCCTGAGCAATTTTGCCAAAAACAATTGATATATGTTGCCCTATGAGTTGTGCAAAGTTTGTAGAATCTTATTCAAAATTATTCACAGCTGTAATGGCATCCAAAGGTGGTTCGACCAAGTAATTATAGTGCATTCGGGAAGTATTCAGACCAATTTACTTTTCCCACATTTTGCTACATTACAGCCTTATTCTAAAATTGATTAAATTCATGTTTTTCCTCATCAATCCACACACAATATGCCATAATGACAGACCAAAACAGGTTTTTAGAAATGGCAAAATTATTTAAAAAAAAAACTGAAATACCTTACTTACATTCAGACCCTTTGATATGAGACTTGAAATTTAGCTCAGGTGCATCCTGTTTCCATTGATCATCCTTGAGATGTTTCTCCAACTTGATTGGAGAAAATCTGTGGTAATTTTAATTGGTTAGATATGATTTGGAAAGGCACACACCTGTCTATATAAGGTCCCACAGTTGACAGTGCATGTCAGAGCAAAAACCAAGCCATGAGTTCGAAGGAATTGTTCGTAGATGGAAATGGAAGAAGTTTGGAACCACCAAGACTCTTCCTAGAGCTGGCCGCCTGGCCAAACTGAACTATCCGGGGAGAAGGGCCTTGGTCAGGGAGGTGACCAAGAACTTGATGGTTACTCTGACAGAGCTCCAGAGTTCCTCTGTGGAGGTGGGAGAACCTTCCAGAAGGACAACCATCTCTGCAGCACTCCACCAATTAGTAATTTATGTCAGAGTGGCCAGAAGGAAGCAACTCCTCAGTAAAATGCACATGACAGCCCGCTTGGAGTTTGCCAAAATGCACCTAAAGGACTTTCAGACCATGAGAAACAAGATTCTCTGGTCTGATGAAACCAAGATTGAACTCTTTGAACTGAAAGCCAAGCATCACATCTGGAGGAAATCTGGCACAATCCCTACAGTGAAGCATGGTGGTGGTGGCATCATGTTGTGGGGATGTTTTTCAGCGGCAGGACTGGGAGACTAGTCAGGATCGAGGGAAAGATGAACAGAGAAAAGTACAGCGAGATCCTTGATGAAAACCTGCTCCAGAGCGCTCAGGACCTTAGACTGAAGCGAAGGTTCACCTTCCATAAGAACAACGACCCTAAGCACACAGCCAATACAACATAGGAGTGGCTTCGGGACAAGTCTATGAATGTCCTTGAGTGGCCCAGCAGGAACCCGGACTTGAACCCGATCGAACATCTCTGGAGAGACCTGAAAATAGCTGTGCAGCAACACTCCCCCTCCAACCTGACAGAGCTTGAGAGGATATGCAGAGAAGAATGGGTGAAACTCCCCAAATACAGGTGTGCCAAGCTTGTAGCGTCATACCCAAGAAGACTCAAGGCTGTAATCGCTGTAAGGGTTCAACAAAGTACTGAGTAAATGGTCTGTTTTTCAGTTTTTATTTATTTACACATTTGCAGAAATGTCTAAAAACCTGTTTTTGCTTTGTCATTATGAGGTATTGTGTGTAGATGTTAGAATAAGGTTGTAAGTTAACAAAATGTGAAAAAAGTCAAGGGGTCTGAATACTTTCCCAATGCGCTGTATTATTGGGTGTGAAGACATACACAATCAAGACACCATTATTTAAATACATAATCATAACTTATACTTTTAAAATGTGGAGTTGGTTGTATAGATCTATATGAAAACCTTCAATATAATCCCTTTTTAGATTTAATTTGAAGGCAGTAAAATATGAAGAATCTGCAAGGGGTGTGTAGACTTTCACTAGGCACTGTATATTTTATGATTCTCAGGATCAAAGCCTAGCATCTGCAATCCAATTGAACTGTGCCCAAGTACTCCACTTGCAACCATCTTATAAAGAGAATCTTAGACAATATTCCACATTGGTAGAGCACTCAGTGCAGATTGTTGTTGAAGTTCAGCATTATGTCTCCCCAACAGAAAGCTGAGCCAACTCAATATAAAACCATTATTTATCTTTGGGAAAAGGGACAGGGAACATGTCAGTTGTGAAATGGCCATCCCAAGTCATTGAGCAGACTCACTGGCTTGCAATGCTAAAGATGGGGGAGATAGGTTTGTTATCCTGGAATAGATCTCAGTGCATCCCTCTGAGGCCAGCTTTGAGCCAATGAGCAGCACTTCCAATAAACCACTGTACACATCCTTAATCTCCTCAGCAGAGGTAGTCTGACACTGTGAGTGAATCTGCCATAAACACACATCGCAAATGCAGGATAATGTTTTACAGATATACAGATTAACTTGTGTAATCCGCACTGCCAAAGGGAGAGCTTAAAAAGTAACGTATCAAACGTTTATGGATAAAATAAAACCCAAATATTAAACCCTCATCTCAGCTCCGGGGGCTTTTTTTTTCTCTTGTTGCTCTAATCTCAAATATTCTTCTCTTCTAGGAGTATCTGCAAGATCACTGACAAGTCTTCTCCCTCTCAAGAGAACTGAAAATCTCCCTTTGCTGAAAAAGAGGGGAAGAAACAAATAGTTGAAGAACTTTACCTTCAGTGTCCATGGTGAGAAATGACTGTGATCCCCAGGTTAAAACAGCGCTAAGTAGAAGTGGTGTTTCTCTGACCACAGCTGAAATAAACTATTTAGCAGCACTATTCACCAAGGTTATAGGGAAAAATGAGTGCTAGGGTAAATCTTTTCCAGAATGTCAGTGGGCTGGCTCACACTGCCGAGGCTAAACTGACTTATTCACCATCATCAGCAGCAGTGTTACAGTCTGAGATGTCGGACTATTATTCCAAAGGTCTTTTGATGGATTTGAGTTGTGCCTAAATGTACCCTTTTCACCGAATATTGGCGTTAAAAGGAACCGAAGTGAGTAAAGCTAAACCAGCCAAGAGTTTTTTTTCCCTAACTGGAAATAAGATACATCTCCAGACACTGATGGAGGATCCTGTCCTTCGATCCCCAGCTGCACAGCCAACCTTGAAAAATCTTCATTTAGCAGGCAGGGCGATATAACATATTTGACTGCTAAACAACAGTCGACGTCACCTCAGAAATACATTTTACTGGGTGGAGCAGAAACTTCAGGTGGCCTTCTGTACGAACGCAGATTATCGTTCAACCCAAAGCAGTTGCAGAAATACACATACAAATGTCTGATACTAAATGTGAACTGTTATGATTGCATGACTTTGTGGGCGGTGATGGTCCTGATTAGTGAAAGCAGGGGCATATCTCTGGCTCTGTGCATGTGTGATGGAGTGATTGACCTGGGACTGTATGCAGCACAGTCAGAACCTTTGAAGCTTGTCACGCCTTGGTCATAGTGTTTTGTGTTTCGTTATATATTTGGTCAGGCCAGGGTGTGACATGGGTTTATTTTGTGTTATTTCGTATTGGGGTTTTGTAGTTATTGGGATTGCGGCTGAGTAGGGGTGTTGCATAGGCTTGGCTGCATGAGGCGGTTCTCAATCAGAGTCAGGTGATTCTCGTTGTCTCTGATTGGGAACTGTATTTAGGTAGCCGGGGTTCACTGTGTATTTTGTGGGTGATTGTTCCTGTCTCTGTGTAGTTTCACCAGATAGGCTGTAATTAGGTTTCACGTTCCGTTTTGTTGTTTTGTATTTGTATCAGTTATTTCATGTACCGCGATTCATTCATTAAAGACATGAGTAACCACCACGCTGCATTTCGGTCCGACTCTCTTTCTACAAACGAAGAACGCCGTTACAGAATCACCCACCACACACGGACCGAGTGGCGTGGTAACAGGCAGCGACAGCATGAGCAGCGAAAGGAGGATGAATTATTCGGAGAATGGACATGGGAAGACGTGTTGGATGGCAAAGGTTGTTACACTTGGGAGGAGATACTGGCCGGAAGAGATCGCCTCCCATGGGAACAGGTGGAGGCACTTAGGAGAGCAGAGGCAGCAGGAGATAGGAGCCGACGATACGAGGGAACACGGTTGGCAAGGAAGCCCGAAAAGCAGCCCAAAATTATTGGGGGGTGGCTTACAGGGAGTATGGCTATGCCAGGTAAGAGACCTGCGCAAACTCCCTGTGCTTACCGGGGGGCGAGAGAGACCGGGCAGGCACCGTGTTATGCTATGGAGCGCATGGTGTTTCCAGTGCGGGTGCATAGCCCGGTGCGGTTCATACCAGCCCTTCGTATTGGCCGGGCTAGAGTGGGCATCGAGCCAGGTAAGGTTGGGCAGGCTCGGTGCACAAGAGCTCCAGTGCGCCTGCACGGTCCGGTCTATCCAGAGCCAACTCTCCTTGCTTATCGTGAGGAGCCAAGGAGGAGACCAGAACCAGAGCCGGTGTTAGAGGTGAGCGAAGCAGAGACTGTGAAGGAGTTAATGGGGAAAGTGGAGGAGAGAGTAATGAGGGAGTTGCTAGTATGGTGCTATAGGTACGATATTCGTCCGACGGAGCGTGTCGGGGATTTAATGGCACCTGGGTCAGCGCTCCATACTCGTCCTGAGGTGCGTGTTAGTCGGCTGGTGAAAAATGTGCCAGCCTCACGCACCAGGCCTCCTGTGTACCTACCTAGCCTTGCACGTCCTGTGCCAGTCCTGCTCTCAGGCTCTCCAGTACACCTTCACGGTCCAGTCCATCCTGTGCCACCTTCACACACCAGTCCTCCGGTAGCAGCTCCCTGCACCAGGCTTCCTGTGCGTGTCCTCGATCCTGTAGCACCAGTTCCAGCACTACGCACCAGGCCGTCAGTGTGCCTCGCCTGTTCAGCACAGCCAGAGCCTTCCTTCCCTCCTGCGCTGTCGGAGTCTCCGGCCTGTTCAGCGCTATCAGAGCCTTCCTCCTCTACAGCGCTGCCGGAGCCTCCTGCCTGTTCGAAGCTGTCAGTCTGCATAAAGCAGCCAGAGCTGTCAGTCTGCATGAAGCAGTCAGAGCTGTCAGCCTGCATGCAGCAGTCAGAGCTGTCAGTCTGCATGAAGCAGCCAGAGCTGTCAGTCTGCATGAAGCAGCCAGAGCTGTCAGTCTGTATGAAGCAGCCAGAGCTGTCAGTCTGCATGAAGCAGCCAGAGCTGTCAGTCTGCAAAGAGCTGCCAGTCTGCAAGGAGCTGTCAGTCTGCAAGGAGCTGTCAGTCTGCAAGGAGCTGTCAGCCTGCATGGAGCAGCCAGAGCTGTCAGTCTGCAAGGAGCTGTCAGTCTGCAAGGAGCTGTCAGTCTGCAAGGAGCTGCCAGTCTGCAAGGTGCTGCCAGTCTGCAAGGAGCTGCCAGTCTGCAAGGTGCTGCCAGTCTGCAAGGTGCTGCCAGTCTGCAAGGAGCTGTCAGTCTGCAAGGAGCTGCCAGTCTGCAAGGAGCTGCCAGTCTGCAAGGTGCTGCCAGTCTGCATGGAGCAGCCAGAGCTGTCAGTCTGCATAGAGCAGCTAGATCCGCCAGTCAGCCATGATCTTCTAGATCTGCCAGTCAACCAGATTCTTCCAGATCTGCCAGTCAACCAGTCTCTTCCAGATCTGCCAGTCTGCATAGAGCAGCTAGATCCGCCAGTCAGCCATGATCTTCTAGATCTGCCAGTCAACCAGATTCTTCCAGATCTGCCAGTCAACCAGAATCTTCCAGATCTGCTAGTCAACCAGAATCTTCCAGATCTGCTAGTCAACCAGAATCTTCCAGATCCGCCAGCCAGCCAGGTTCTACCGGAGCCTACTACCTGCCTGAGCTTCATCTCAGTACTGGGCTTCATCTCAGTACTGGGCTTCCTCTCAGTACTGGGCTTCCTCTCAGTACTGGGCTTTCTCTCAGTACTGGGCTTTCTCTCAGTTCCGGGTTGCCCCTCAGTCCCGGGCTGCCCCTCAGTTCCGGCCTGCCCCTCAGTCCCGAGCTGCCCCTCAGTCCCGAGCTGCCCATCAGTCCCGAGCTGCCCCTCAGTCCCGAGCTGCCTCAGTCCCGAGCTGCCCCTCAGTCACGAGCTGCTCCTCAGTTCAGTGGGGTTCTGGGTGAGGACTATTAGGCCATGGTCGGCGGCGAGGGTGGATTATCCCAGGACGCGATAGGGGGGAACTATAACATTAATGGAGTGGGGTCCACGTCCCGAGCCGGAACCGCCACCATGGACAGACGCCCACCCGGACCCTCCCTATGGTTTTGAGGTGCGTCCGGGAGTCCGCACCTTAGGGGGGGGTTCTATCACGCATTGGTCATAGTGTTTTGTGTTTTGTTATATATTTGGTCAGGCCAGGGTGTGACATGGGTTTATTTTGTGGTATTTCGTATTGGGGTTTTGTAGTTATTGGGATTGCGGCTGAGTAGGGGTGTTGCATAGGCTTGGCTGCCTGATGCGGTTCTCAATCAGAGTCAGGTGATTCTCATTGTCTCTGATTGGGAACCGTATTTAGGTAGCCGGGGTTCACTGTGTATTTCGTGGGTGATTGTTCCTGTCTCTGTGTAGTTTCACCAGATAGGCTGTAATTAGGTTTCACATTCTGTTTTTTTGTTTTGTATTTGTATCAGTTATTTCATGTACCGCGATTCATTCATTAAAGACATGAGTAACCACCACGCTGCATTTCGGTCCGACTCTCTTTCTACAAACGAAGAACGCAGTTACAAAGCTTGCCACAAAGAAGGCCTGCTCCACTTCAGAAATGGCAAGGATGTGGACTAAAAGGTATCTGGCCAATGAATGACCTCTTGGAGAGTTTACTGTCCCCACTTTTGTCCACATACTGCTTCAGTTAGATCACATTTTCTACGGTAGCTCAGGAGAATAAAAAAATACAAAGAAGAAAAGTGAAATGGTACATTTACAATTTTCCATGACAGTTAGCTCCTTGAAAGGCTGGAATGGTATAATAGAGAGGCACCAGTTTTTTCTACAAACGAGTATGAATTTGGTGTTTGTTTATTTTCCTCAGCTAGCTACAGTACATTACACAATTTCTATTTTTTTGGCCTATATTCTGCTTCTGCAGATTTCTTTTTTTTTTTTTACCTAAAAAGCTGTTAGAGTAAATGTGTTTCACCGATTTCACGATGCAACTGAATGTCTGTACTTATCATCTGTAGAGTGTCAGTCCATGTCTTCTCCTGATATAAGGAACTTATTTACAAAAGAACAGTTTAGCAACCAACCGCTGCAAATATTTGAGAAAATAAGACATCCTTTTAAATGAATGAAGAGAAATTAGAAGGGCAAAGTCATCTTACTTGTGTGGTCATGAAATGATGGCCTTTGGCATCATTTCCACTGAGGCTGATTTCCCTTCCTATAATACATGCAGATATATTCCATGTAATAGTACAGCCTCCCTCTTATGCACCATTGTAGTTCCATCAGCCTCATTTTAACACTCGACCCTCAAACAACTCCCTCATGACCCACTTTAGTTTTCCTCAACTGCTGTGAGAGTCTCTTCTGTTTAAGGACGATCCACTGCCTGTCAATTAACCCGAGTGTCAGAATCACTGGATATAATAACAGATCTCAAATCTGACCAAAGATTGTTTAATGTGATCAAACATTATGGAGAATTTGATGACTTTACAAGTTTAAAAAATCCTATCTAAGAATTGTGTACATTTTTTCTTGTTCGTTACATTGTCTACCTGTGGTACTGAATATGTATAATCACATAATAACGCCTTGGCAGGAATCATTCTGCTGATCAGATAAACCCCTTCCAAAGCACTTCTGAATCATGGGGAGCAAGGAAGGTTCACTAGCAGCTTTATACCTTACACTTGGTACCTGAGAACTTGCTATAACCTCAGTCACCCCAGTGCCAGAGACTGTCCCTGGGCCCCACTAAGTTGAGTGAGACAGGGTACAAAAGGATAAAACATCCCAGTAAAGCCCTGGAAAGCTCATGGGGACTGCTACCCGTGCTCCAGCTTGGTTACCAGAGAGCACTTAAGTGGAGGGTACTCCACTCATCAGGAACATGTTCCCCATCTACACTATTGTTATAATAAGCCCCTGTTTCTGAGACCACAGCACATTGTCAAGACCTGTCATGCCGCGGAACTGTAGGTTAAAAGAAAATATTTGCATTCCATGAAAATGCAATGATAGTTCATCACCATACACCTCTGATTGTGGAATAATAATGATATTCCTTATTCCTCTGCAACCAAAGTATCTATCTATCTCTTTATTTCATAAAGCTGTCACAAAGTGCTTATACCGAGTGGTACAGAGGGTTAAAGGGTTAAATGATCAAAATAATTTCCCATGAACTGAACTGTATATTTGAATTACTTTGAATTTAGCCGGCTGGCTATTCCTTGCTGCCTGGTTCCTGAACAACATTCAATTAAGTACTGTGATCTGATGATTTGACACAGCAAACTGCATTGCGGCTTTCTGGTGTCTCCCCTACTGTGAGGAATCCTAAACAGATGTTATTTCAAAGAGAATACTCTTTATAATGAGGGAGGAAGGAGAGATGGAGTCAACCTATAGTGAGGAAGCATATTTTTATTTTTATTTTCCCCTGTCTGAGAACCTGCAGACTTTAGTTCAGAATACATTTGGATTCTTCATTGAAGATCGATCATAATGAGGAATGCCAATACCACATTTCAACATGACATAGGGGGTGGTCTAGACTGTCAGCATGACTGGGTATACATTTGTCTGATTGCGTTTAAATCTACGTGACCTCCAGCTAAACTATAAGACACATAGATAGACCTACTCTACCTGAAACAGAGCTACTCATCCTGAAACTCCCCGTAAAAATGGCTTCACTGTCTATGTGGCTGCAAATGAAACACTCACTACAACAATGCCCCATGTCTTCATCAACACTACAGTAAGTGGTCCATCTGTATACGTCATTAACTGCTGGGGCTTTTTACTGATTTATCATCTAGTAGAAACGATCATCTAAAAGCAACAGCCATCAGCGGTAAGATGACCGACCCTTGAACTCCTACTGGAGGCTGCATCTGACACAGGTGGTGTGTTGGATGCATTCCTGCTAGGAGAGGAATGAATAGTTGCTTTGAATAATTTGGTTGGGGCCATCGATCCATAATGCTTCACAGAAGCAACTGAAAATATGGACCAACAAGGAAGTTAAAGGACATCTGCATAGCACACAACATTGTATATTGATTGACTAGACTGCTTTTGTTTGCTAGCAAAGAGTGGTGTGCAGCTAACAGCAGATAAGTGCACACACACACAAGTGAATTCTTTAACCGCAAGGTTAGCTAAGATGGTTAGCTAGCTAGCTAAGGTTGTGTACAGTTAGTTTCAGAACCATTTAGCAATTGTGACACACCTGCATGCATATTCACTTTCCATGTAATCAAAGTGAAAGTGTACATTTTTCTTCAAAATTGACTTAATTCATTTTGTCTTGACTCATATTTTGTATTGGAAACAGATCTCAAGCATTCACATCTACTGATGAATAACATTGGTGTTATTAATGTTTTTAATAGACAGTTTTTATATGTGAGCACAGCAGTTAAAAGTTTGTCGAAGGAATTTTCCAGGCAATTAATTCCCTGCTTGCTTATTTCACATGATCACATCTCAAATGAGCAGAAATATCATCTGCTGTATACGAGTGGTAGTTGTTTGCACCGTTCAAGGTGGAATCAACATACGCAGAGCACTGTAAACTTGAATAATGTGTACATTGACTATCCAAGACCATGGTGAACAATTCACTTATGAAGAGTGCATGACACGTCCATGCAAGGCTTGTGAGTAAATGGCTTTGCTGTCCACCAAATGAGCACAAGGGTATTATGATGAGGTCCAAGCTCCTGATGGACTCATTATAAATGGGTTCTACATTAATTATTGCCTCACACAGGCAGTGAGCTATTACGAGCTTATTTTATCCCTTTAACTGTTCATTATTTCCCTGAGCAAATGACGCCGGCATCTCACAGTCCTCCCAAGTGTCCTGCCTCCTCACATGTCCACAGCATGGTTAGGGTTGAAATTAGCATCATGCAGCTTGGAATTCTTTCACACCATTATACCCAATGACCATGTGTAATGGAGTTAAGAACGTACCATAAGCTCACTCCACAGCTAGCTTGAAATGTCACCGAAGGAGCTATCGAATGAGATATTTTTTG
Source organism: Oncorhynchus keta (assembly GCF_023373465.1). Taxonomy (NCBI): domain Eukaryota; kingdom Metazoa; phylum Chordata; class Actinopteri; order Salmoniformes; family Salmonidae; genus Oncorhynchus; species Oncorhynchus keta. The sequence continues at coordinate 23,607,241 of NC_068452.1, forward strand.
ATAGCTCAAAAAGTTGGTACGTTGTCAAGGAGGGAGATCACGTGTGTCTGCGAGCAGAGAAACACTGGTTCGAGTGCAGTATGGGGACAGGGACAGTTTCACATGCAGCAATACATTACTTTCCATGGAAGGATTATCTCTCAGTGCATCAGTGCTGCAATCTACACCAATATAGTGTCTGAATCTGTGGTTTTATTGAAGAGTTCAAATTCATAGCAATGTTTATTCAGGTGTCTTATTCAGGGCTCTAGCCCTTTGGGGGCCCTAACCGAGATTCTACACATTTTGCCATAGGCCAGAGAGGATTTTATTAGAATTGTATGAAACATTTAGCCATGATTTATGCCATGCTAATGATATGAGTAAGAATGACTAACCAAAAAATTGATGATGCACAACTAAATAATACACTTGCACATTGTGTATTCGATTATTCTCTCACAACAGTAGGTTTTTGGCTTATGCCTGGAGCCGGCCCTGTAAATTTGTACCAGAGGAGGTCTGGTGAGAGGAGCTATATCAGGACAGGCTCATTGTAATGGCTGGAAAGGTATTAAATGGTACGTTATCAAACACATCCAACATATGGAAACCATGTTTGACTCGGTTCTATTTATTCCATTCCAGCCATTACAATGAGCCTGTCCTCCTATAGCGCCTCCCACTAGCCTCCTCTTGTTTGTACGGTACTCAAAGCCATTCTGTGATTCTCTTTGACCATTACAACAAGAATACTGCAATGCTGGTTCTATGGCCTTAAAGACATTACTAAAGCAGCACGATACAAGCTCATTGGGAGGTCTGAATCTGCCTTTCATTATTGTGTGACTACAGCCCCAGTTGAACAGTGATGAAATCAAGTTGGCCAAATGTGCAGCTGGTAACAGTCACACACAGTCAGACCTCACACACTCACTAGTGATGCTGTTTTCAAACACACAGTAGTGTAAAGCACGTAACAAATACTTCAAAGTACTACTTAAGTCATTTTTGTGGGTATCAGGGCCCAGTTGCATAAAACACCTTAAGGTGAATTTGCCCCTTAAATTAAGTGAGGTCCCCATGAGGTCCCTTAATTGCGTCATTCAGTATCGATATCAATGTAAAAAGCATCTGTGGAGGTGAATGTTGCTTTCATCTGATCTGGTTACAAAAGTAAAACCTCAACTAGCTAGCTACTTAGATAAACAATGGAAGGTGCACTATCCCTGGCTACAAAGATAGCTGGCTAGTTTATTATGCGGTAGCTACTCTGTAAGCTAGCTTTGTGTACTAGAAAGTAATATAAACAAGTTGATAAGAAACCTGGTTTATTACCTTCTGAAGCAATTTGGTTGTCCTGTCTTGATTATAGCAGTTCTATTTTTCCAATCTCACAAAACAAAAGAGATCTCTTTGAGGAGATGTTTAGTCAGTGAATCAGGCCATCTCCATGGTAGCCAGATACTCTTTCTGTCATACATGCTTTCAAACTACCGTAAAACCCCTTAAGTATGCCCTTACCTAAGGAAATATTTGAGGGGCTCCATGCAACAACCCTAAACAATTCCCTTAGGTAAGGGAACATTATTTATTAAGATAAACCCTTAAGGGAAACACTTTATATATTTTATGCAACCGGGCACTGTACTTTACTTTACTATTTATATTTTTGACAACTTGCTTTTACTCCACTACATTCCTAAAGAAAATGATGTACTTTATACTCCATACATTTTCTCTGACAACCAAAGGTACTCGTTACATTTTGAATGCTTAGCAGGACAAGAAAATGGTCAAATTCTCAGACTTATCAAGAGAACATGCCTGGTCATCCCTACAGCCTCTGATTTGGTGGACTCACTAAACAGAGAACATGCCTGGTCATCCCTACAGCCTCTGATCTGGAGGACTCACTAAACAGAGAACATGCCTGGTCATCCCTACTGCCTCTGATCTGGTGGACTCACTAAACAGAGAACATGCCTGGTCATCCCTACAGCCTCTGATCTGGAGGACTCACTAAACAGAGAACATGCCTGGTCATCCCTACAGCCTCTGATCTGGAGGACTCACTAAACAGAGAACATACCTGGTCATCCCTACTGCCTCTGATCTGGAGGACTCACTAAACAGAGAACATACCTGGTCATCCCTACAGCCTCTGATCTGGTGGACTCACTAAACAGACAACATACCTGGTCATCCCTTCAGCCTCTGATCTGGAGGACTCACTAAACAGAGAACATACCTGGTCATCCCTACAGCCTCTGATCTGGAGGACTCACTAAACAGACAACATACCTGGTCATCCCTAGAGCCTCTGATCTGGAGGACTCACTAAACAGACAACATACCTGGTCATCCCTACAGCCTCTGATCTGGAGGACTCACTAAACAGACAACATACCTGGTCATCCCTACAGCCTCTGATCTGGTGGACCCACTAAACAGACAACATACCTGGTCATCCCTACAGCCTCTGATCTGGAGGACTCACTAAACAGACAACATACCTGGTCATCCCTACAGCCTCTGATCTGGAGGACTCACTAAACAGACAACATACCTGGTCATCCCTACAGCCTCTGATCTGGAGGACTCACTAAACAGACAACATACCTGGTCATCCCTACAGCCTCTGATCTGGAGGACTCACTAAACAGACAACATCCCTGGTCATCCCTACAGCCTCTGATCTGGAGGACTCACTAAACAGACAACATACCTGGTCATCCCTTCAGCCTCTGATCTGGTGGACTCACTAAACAGAGAACATGCCTGGTCATCCCTACAGCCTCTGATTTGGTGGACTCACTAAACACATGCTTTGTTTGTAAATTATGTCAATGTTGGAGTGTGGCTATCAGTACATTTGAAAAACAAGAAAATTGTGCCATCTGGTTTATGCAATATAAGGAATATGAAATGATTTATACTTTTACTTTTGATACTTAAATATATTTTAGCAATTACATTTACTTTGATACTTAACTATATTAAAACCAAATACATTTAGACTTCTACTAAAGTAATATTTTACTGGGGGGCTTTCACTATTACTTAAGTCATAGTTTTTTGGTATTCTACCCTCTTTTTCTCCCCAATTTTGATCATGTATCATCGCTGTAACTCCCCAACGGGCTCGGGAGGTGAAGGTTGAGTCATGCATCCTCCGAAACATGACCCTCCTAACAGCACTTCTTAACACCTGACCGCTTAACCCGGAAGCCAGCTGCACCAATGTGTTGGAGGAAATGCCGCTCAACTGACGACCGACCTCCGCCTGCAGGCGCCTGGCCCACCACAAGGAGTTGCTAGAGCGCAATGAGCCAAGTAAAGCCCCCCCGGCCAAACCCTCCCCTAACCCAGACAACGCCGGGCCAATTGTGCTCCGCCCTATGGGACTCCCGATCATGGCCAGTTGTGATACAGCCCAAGATTGAATCCGGGTCTGTAGTGATGCCTCTAGCACTGCAACACAGTGCCATAGAAAGCTACACCACTTGGGAGGCCCTTGAGTCATTCTATATCAAGATATCTTTACTTTTACTCAAGTATGACAATTGGGTACTATTTACACCACTGTACTCACACACACACACACACATGCATGCACACATACAAGCTGTTGTCGCCCCATCCTACCGCAGAGTGTAATTATTCATGCTTCTTAAGTGCTCTGAACCAGACATTGGAATAATTTGTTAGGTGGAACTTGCTTCAGAGAGAAAGTCAGTGTCTTGAGTATTTAGTTTCTCCAATATAGTGAATTACAATGGACTTGAAATTGCTGCTTGAGATGAGATCCAAAGAGAGAAACTGATTGAAAGAACAATTTTGGGGCACCTTGTCTTTTCTTCAAGCACCTGTTTAGCCTAAACATTCCATTTACCAGTCAGTCCAGACTCAAGAGCAGGACTGACTAAAAATATCCTACACAGATGTTGGATCTTCATTTTATCACACTATTGTAGGAGAATTTTCCTGCAATGTCATTTTAAACTTGTAGTGTATTTTACATTGCTGTGGGAAATAGGGGTGTTGAGGGTGATGCAGCACCCCCTGAAAAATCGGAATAATACAAAAATATGTTTAAAAAAAAAAACATGTACAAAAAAAAGACATATCTACATCACAAAAGTATTGCACTGGGCCTTTACTGGTATTAGCGGACCGATAAAGCCATCTGTAGTGGGGACAAAAATATTTTTGCAGCACCCCCACCCCCAAACGTATCTACCCCTATAAAAATATCCATTCATTATAATCCCCATAATAATTCACATTTCCTGTTGCTAAATGATTATTTTCCTGGTGTAGCAAACTGGCTCAAATTGAGATCCTACATCTGTAGCCTACATAGAACCGATTTCGTACTCATTCTAAATCACAAACACATGTTCTGATAAAAACAATTACAAATTAAAAGGAAAAAAACAACCCCACTTTAAATTGCAGATGCTTTAAATTTCCCCAACATTTTATCACTTAAATAATATTCTCATTCAACAGCCTCACTCACAGTGACATTTCTGATCTGACAGCTTGCATGCATATTGCATAAACCAGCCATGGGCAGTTTGCTCATCATTGACCAAAGCACCCCATCTCACCCTCCCTCTCCTCCCTTCCCGCTCCCATATGAGATAACACCGCACAGGGCCCTATGGGTTCCTGATCCTGACCCTGAAAGCTGAGTCACAGAAAACCCCTGTCTGCCTGCCTGGCTGTCACTGGCCCTGATGATGACAGAGAGGCATAAGGCTGTAGGCCGCTCACACATTCCCCCTGCACTGAGTCTGCTGCCTCAGACTGTGACAGTCCATCTCATGTGGGATGAGCTATGTTGGAAGGCCCTGGGAGCAACTCTTGGCTGTCTAAAATAGAGGTATGGGGAGTTTCTGAATACCTGTCAAGCTATGCCAAGCTGTGTGTCATTCACTCCAGCAATTGTAACAACCCTAGACTTAACTTGCTGTATGTACAGCAGGGATCATTAACTAGATTCAGCAGCGGGACGATTTCTTTGTTGAGCGGATGGTCAGGGCTCCGGAACATAATTACAAATAAATCATTTGTAGACTGCAAATTGACTGCAAGAAGTCCAAACAGATATAATGTTTGACTAAAACATAATCATTTCAAACCTTGCTTACATTTGTATAAGATCACATCTCTTTATTATGCGTGGGAATATGTGGGAACAGATTTCTTAAATTAAAATAATTTGGAGCTGATTTCCTGGCGGGGGGGGTCAAATGAAACCACCCGTGGGCCGCCAGTTGGGGAACCCTGATGTACAGTAGTGTTTGGTCCCACACATCTCTGTCCCATAATGTTGTTAGGGCCATTGGGGTGTCACCTGTGTTATTTCACACAAGTTTCCTTAATCCCGTTTTGCTGACAAAAAAATAATATATAATATTTACATTTTATTGTGTTACAGACTGAATTTAAAATGTATTAAATTGAGATTATTTTTGTCAGTGTCAGACACACTATACCCCATAATTTCAAAGTGGAATTATGTTTTTATAAATGTCTACAAGTTAATTAAATATGAAAAGCTTGTTATGGAAAGCCTAAATAGGTTTAGGAGTAAAAATGTTCTTAACAAGTCACATAATATGTTTTATGGACTCTGTGTACAATAATAGTGTTTAACATGATTTTTGAATGGCTACCTCATCTCTGTACCCCACACATACAATTATCTATAAGGTCAAACACAGATTCAACCTCAAAGACTAGGGAGGTTTTCCAATGGCTCGCAGAAAAAAGGGCACCTATTGTTAGAAAAAAAAAAATAATAATAAAATAAAAAAATAAAATAAAATAAAAATAAAAAAACAGACATTGAATATCCCTTTGGGCATGGTATTAATTACACTTTGGATGGAGTATCAATACATGCAGTCACTACAAAGATAGAGGCGTCCTTCCGAACTTAGTTGCCGGAAAGGAAAGAAACAGCTGAGGGATTTCAACATGAGTCTAATTGTGAGTTTAATGGCTTTGTGCTCTCATCCTTCTAGATCGGCTGCCTTCGATACTGTGAACCATCAGATCCTCCTCTCCACCCTCTCCGAGTTGGGCATCTCCGGCGCGGCCCACGCTTGGATTGCGTCCTACCTGACAGGTCGCTCCTACCAGGTGGCGTGGCGAGAATCTGTCTCCTCACCACGCGCTCTCACCACTGGTGTCCCCCAGGGCTCTGTTCTAGGCCCTCTCTTATTCTCGCTATACACCAAGTCACTTGGCTCTGTCATAACCTCACATGGTCTCTCCTATCATTGCTATGCAGACGACACACAATTAATCTTCTCCTTTCCCCCTTCTGATGACCAGGTGGCGAATCGCATCTCTGCATGTCTGGCAGACATATCAGTGTGGATGACGGATCACCACCTCAAGCTGAACCTCAGCAAGAAGCTCCTCTTCCTCCCGGGAAGGACTGCCCGTTCCATGATCTCGCCATCACGGTTGACAACTCCATTGTGTCCTCCTCCCAGAGCGCTAAGAACCTTGGCGTGATCCTGGACAACACCCTGTCGTTCTCAACTAACATCAAGGCGGTGTCCCGTTCCTGTAGGTTCATGCTCTACAACATCCGCAGAGTACGACCCTGCCTCACACAGGAAGCGGCGCAGGTCCTAATCCAGGCACTTGTCATCTCCCGTCTTGATTACTGCAACTCGCTGTTGGCTGGGCTCCCTGCCTGTGCCATTAAACCCCTACAACTCATCCAGAACGCCGCAGCCCGTCTGGTGTTCAACCTTCCCAAGTTCTCTCACGTCACCCCGCTCCTCCGCTCTCTCCACTGGCTTCCAGTTGAAGCTTGCATCCGCTACAAGACCATGGTGCTTGCCTACGGAGCTGTGAGGGGAACGGCACCTCAGTACCTCCAGGCTCTGATCAGGCCCTACACCCAAACAAGGGCACTGCGTTCATCCACCTCTGGCCTGCTCGCCTCCCTACCACTGAGGAAGTACAGTTCCCGCTCAGCCCAGTCAAAACTGTTCGCTGCTCTGGCCCCCCAATGGTGGAACAAACTCCCTCACGACGCCAGGACAGTGGAGTCAATCACCACCTTCCGGAGACACCTGAAACCCCACCTCTTCAAGGAATACCTAGGATTGGGTAAGTAATCCTTCTCACCCCCCCTAAAAATATTTAGATGCACTATTGTAAAGTGGCTGTTCCACTGGATGTTATAAGGTGAATGCACCAATTTGTAAGTCGCTCTGGATAAGAGCGTCTGCTAAATGACTTAAATGTAATGTAATGTAAATGAGAAAACTGAGGACGGATCAACAAGAGAGTGAAATGAAGTACATCTGTACAGAATAAAACTATTCCAAAACATGCATCCTATTTGCATCAAGAAACTAAAGTAATACTGCAAAAAAATGTGGCAAAGCAATTCACTTTTTGTCCTGAATACAAAATGTTATGTTTGGGGCAAATCCAATTCAACACATTACTGAGTACCACTTTCCGTATTTTCAAGCATAGTCATGGCTGAATCATGTTATGGATATGCTTGTAATCATTAAGGACTGGGGAGGTTCAGTCTGCTTTCCAACGGATACTGGGAGATTAATTCACCTTTCAGCAGGACAATAACCTAAAACACAAGGCCAAATCTACTTACCAAGAAGACAGTAAATGTTCCTGAGTAGCCGAGTTACAGTTTTGGCAAGACCTGAAAATGATTGCAATTTGCAACAACCAATTTGACAGAGCTTGGAGAATTTTCAAAAATAATAATAGTTGCACAATCCAAGCATGGAAAGCTCTTAGAGACTTACTCAGAAAGACTCACAGCTGTAATCACTGCCAAAGGTGATTGCAAAATGTATTGACTCAGGGGGTTGAATACTTATCCAATCAAGATATATTAGTGTTCTATTTTTCATATATATTTTTTAAACAAATGTTAGATTTGTTCATCCACTTTGACATTAGAGTATGCTGTGTAGTCCTTTGACAATAAAATCAATGTTAATCCCACTTTGTAGCACAACAAACTTTGGAAAAAGTCAAGGGGTGCACTTTCTGAAGGTGTGGAATTTTCACAATTCCTGACATTTAATCCTAGTAAATATTCCCTGTTTTATTTTAAGAATGTGAAATGTCAGAATAATAGTAGAGAGAATTATTTTTTTCAGCTTTTTTTATTTCATCACATTCCCACATACGCTCAATTAGTATTTGGTAGCATTTGCCTTGAAATTGTTTAACTTGGGTCAAATGTTTTGGGTAGCCTTCCACAAGTTGGGTGAATTTTGGCCCATTCCCCCTGACCGAGCTGGTACAACTGAGTCAGGTTTGTAGGCCTCCTTGCTCGCAAACGCTTTTCCAGTTCTGCCCACAAATTTTCTATGAGACTGAGGTCAGGACTTTGATGGCCTCTCCAATAGCTTGACGTTGTTGTCCTTAAGCCATTTTGCCACAACTTTGTAAGTATGCTTGGGTTCATTGTCCATTTGGAAGACCCATTTGCGACCAAGCTTTAACTTCCTGATTGATGTCTTGAGATGTTGCTTCAATATATCCAAATAATTTTTCTACCTAATGATGCCATCTATTTTGTGAAGTGCACCAGTCCCTCTTGCAGCAAAGCACCACAACAACATGATGCTGCCACCCTCCGTGCCTCACGGTTGGGATGGTGTTCTTCGGCTTGCAAGCCTCCTCCTTTTTCCTCCAAACATAACGATGTTCATTATGGCCAAACAGATATATTTTTGTTTCATCAGACCAGAGGACATATCTCCAAAAAATATGATCTTTGTCCCCATGTGGAGTTGCAAACCGTAGTCTAGCTTTTTTATGGCGGTTTTGGAGTAGTGGCTTCTTCCAGCATTTCCTCCAGCATCTTCACAAGGTCCTTTGCTGTTGTTCTGGGATTGATTTGCACTTTTCGCACCAAAGTACGTTCATTGCTAGGAGACAGAACATGTCTCCTTCCTTCTTCCTGAGCGGTATGACGGCTGCGTGGTCACATGGTGTTTGTACTTGGGTACTATTGTTTGTACAGATGAGAGTGGTACCTTCAGGCATTTGGAAATTGCTCCCAAGGATGAACCAGACTTGTGGAGGTCTACAATTTATTTTCTGAGGTCTTGGCTGATTTCTGTCAAGCAAAGAGGCACTGAGTTTGAAGGTAGGCCTTGAAATACATCCACAGGTACAGCTCCAATTGACTCAAATTATGTCAAGTAGCCTATCAGAAGCTTCTAAAAGCCATGACATCATTTTATGGAATTTTCCAAGCTGTTTAAAGGCACAATCAACTTAGTGTATGTAATCTTCTGACACACTGTAATTGTGATACAGTGAAGTGAAATAATCTGTCTTTAAACAATTGTTGGAAAAAATACTTGTCATGCGCAAAGTAGATGTCCTAACTAACTTTCCAAAACTATAGTTTGTTAACAAGACATTTGTGGAGTGGTTTAAAAACCAGTTTATGACTCCAACCTAAGTGTATGTAAACTTCCAACTTCAACTGTACATATCATGAAGTGTCACTCCCGGTAGACCCGTGCACATCTGGATTCATATCCTCCAGAGAGAAAGTTGCACATCTGAAGGACTCCCTAAACAATTAATTACCCCACAAACAAACTAACTTCATCCCCCCACATGGATAGAGGAACAATGTGTGTGTGCGTGTGTGTGCGTGCGTGCGTGGGTGTGTGTGTGCGTGTGTGTGCACTAAGTCTACAACAAACAGCTGGCATAAATGATTAATCGCAAAACATCCTCATTGCGGCCATTTTCCAACCAAATAATGTATTTTGCTTCATATCTCTTGAACCAAACATGATAACACAGAAAATGTCACGTCTACCCTTATGTTTTGATTATTCAGATTATTATATAATGGCGGACTGCCATGGTAAGCCATGGGAAGAAATCCAATCAAATCCCAGTTTCTGACAACGTACGCAATAGAATATTATTTCTGTGGCATACAGAGCCATACAGTTGTCTCCTGCTGTCGTCTTTCCCCTAGCTGTTAATGTGGATACTGTGTGACAATGTAAATTCATTGAACATGGGAAGGTCTTTGAAGGACTTGGTGATTTCATTGGCACATACCGTATGTACTTCAAGTGCTTGCCGGTCCCAAATGCCACTCATCACTCCTCAAATGATGTTTCAGAAAATAACATTTCCATTTTGGAACAATTCACAATTCTCTTTTATGATTGCACTAACAGTCAAGATAACATCAATCAAGCTCATTTTGAGATGTTCAGGAAGAAAGGATGAGAAAAGGTGTAGATCTTCCCACAAATTAAACTTTGGTGCAGCACATCAAAATCGATGAATACAAAAGTTATATATATAGCCCTTTTTACAACAACGAGTGTCACAGTGTTTTACAACAACCTGGTCTAGACCCACAAAGAGAAAGCAGCAGCAAAGTTTGGAGTGCATATGACCATCTAGGCCAGACAAATTGTCAATTTAGGCAAGAGAGTACAGGTAAAGTATGTGACTATTAATTAACCAGTTGTCCATTTAGGCAATATTCACGGCATGGATGACCATAGTAGATCAGAGTGTACAAGAGACTTTAGCCAGAGAGTTGTCCACATAGGCCGACAAACATCTCATATTCTAAATAGGCCTCAATCCGCTCAATCCAATTCATCCCCATTGGGACATAAGTCCATAATGAGTTTAAATCTGGGCATTCTGAGAATGTGGTCAAGCCATCAGAGAGATTTTGGCAACTGGTCTTTTTGTATAGCTTACTGTAGTGTATTTTATTTGTCTAGAAGACACAGCAGATTCTCTTGAGACATCCACTGCAGAAAGCCTCCACCCTTCTCATGTCGTTCTTGACAACAGGGCAACACTCCAAACAATACAACAGAACAGATTTGACATAGCTGTTCTATTCTAGGTGGATATTTGTTTAGAGGCTGTTCTGCTAAGACATTCCAATCAAATTGTATTAGTCACATGCGCCAAATACAACAGGTGTAGAACTTACAGTGAAATGCTTAATTGCAAGCCCCTAACCAACAATGCAGTTTAAAAAAAATATGAATAAGAAATAAAAGTAACAAGTTATTAAAGAGCAGCAGTAAAATAACAATACAAGACTATACACAGGGAAGTACCGGTACAATGTGAGTCAATGTGCGGGAGCACCGGTTAGTTGAGGTAATATGTACATGTAGGTATAGTTATTAAAGTGACTGCATAGATGATAACAACAGGGAGTAGCAGCGGTGTTAATAGGGATAGGCGTCCCGTCAACGGGAGAGTTGTAAATCATGCAGCGCCTTGTGTCACGATCGCAGATTTTAGAGAAACAACAAATGTCGGTACATATAAGTGTCTTATATCGAATGAAAGCTTAAATTATTTTTAATATAGCTGCACTGTCTAATTTCCAGTAGCTATTACTGTGAAGAAATACCATGCTATTGTTTGAGGAGAGCTCCTAACAACAAAACACTTTTTTTCACCGCGATAGGTTTGATAAATTCACCTCTGAAGGTGAAATGTGTACTTACATTCTGAAGTCTTGCTCTAATTTATCATCCAAAGGGTCCCACAGATAACATGAAGTGTAGTTTTGTTAGATAAAATCCTCTTTCAGATCCGAAAAAGGTCCATACAGCATGCACAATCGATTTTGTATTTCCACTCGTTCAATTTGCAAGAAAGGAATCTGTGAAAATCTAACCTTAAACGTTGTTTCAACCAGTGAAATCACATTCATATTTATTCCTCAGAGATCCAAGAACGTAACTAGACTTTCCTATATCATTAGGGGTGTAGTATATCCTGTAGGACACCAAATTTGGTCAGAGAGTGGCGCCTTCATGGCACGCCGATGGCGCGGGCAGTCTTCACTTGATCGACTAACTTTATCAAACTTTATCAGTAACCGAAAGGTTGCAAGTTCAAATCCCCGAGCTGACAAGGTACAAATCTGTCGTTCTGCCCCTGAACAGGCAGTTAACCCACTGTTCCTAGGCCGTCATTGAAAATAAGAACTTGTTCTTAACTGACTTGCCTCGTTAAATAAAAAAAATACACATCACTGCATACAAATGTCCTCTATGGATAGGAGAGAAATTATTTGGTTTGCTTTCATCAATACCATGTTATCTTTGCCTAATGTCTGTTGCAAATTATTGTATAGCTATTTCTAAAGCTTGCACAAAGAAGACTACTGCCAGAGGAAAAAGTTATTACCCACATAGGCAGAAGTGTTTTGATGGGTGTCTTGGTGAACTTGTGAAAACTTGTGAACAAAACGTGTGAATAAAATGGCAGTCAAAAGCAGTTAAATGTCATCTGAAAAAATGGCACAGATCAGGGCCCTAAAAATGTATTGCGCCCAATTAAAGATAAATACGCCATGGATTGATATGAGAGCCATCAGGTTCAGGGCACTTCCATTTTACAGCAATTAGTTTGCAGAAGACTGGGAGCTTCTCCGACTGCTGAGCAGTTCAGCTTCATGTGAAGAGTTCCACAGACCTGTAACATGAAATCAGTTAGTTGGAATCAATGTCCATGACCTTTGCCACCTCCAATATTGCTGGGTTGTTCTGACAGAGTCCTTTATATAATTGTAGCGAGCACATGTCATGGGTAGGGGTTGAACCAATGTGCCAATCTGCCAGTCAAGATCCCCCTTGCTCATTGCTGCCCCCCATGCCCTACAACACATGCCCTTTATAAACTGGCAAAATAAAGAAATGCCACAGATGACCTTTCTGAGGCCTTGTCATGGACATCTAAATTGACCTGCAGACACTGTTATTCCTCTCGCCTCTTTTCTTCTGCACACATTCAATTCCTTTCTGATGAGTCCCTTTCATCCTTTCATATGCAACATTGCTTAGGCACAGAGAAGCAGGCTGGTGTGTGTGTGTGGGGGGGCAGGAATTGCTCACATCAAAAGAATCACACAGATTGCCCCATGAAAAATGCACTTGATGTTGGATGAACTGACGCCTGAACTACCCTGGCTCAGGGTGGATGGCACTCTGGAGAAAAAGGAGAGACAGAAACAAACAATATCATTAAAAATGCATGATTGTCTTTTCTTCTAATATACAGTATTTGACCAAGTAAATGGTTCCTTTACATGGTAATCCAGAGAGACATAAAGACAGGGCTATTAAAGAGAAACAAGGCATGGAGAAGGAATACACAAGCCTTGGGAGAGTTGCGACTGAAGGAGAGCTACAAATGCATTTTAAGCCTTTCCTTCAACACAGGCATACTTTTACAGTGTATCAGAAAGTTCAAAAAACGGAACCGGGTGATGAAAACATGAAATGAGAATACCTTTTAGTCATTAGGCTTCATTTAGTCTGGGGAAATGTAATGTCAAAAGAATTCAATTGAAATATTAGCTATACCGTTTTATCAAGTCTACATTTCTGAGAACTAATCTGAGATTCTGTGCACAAACCACAGGCACAAAACTGGGCCTCTCCATCACAATTCGCACAGCACACATTCAAAGTCACTTCTATAAGCCAGGTCATTTGAAATACTACATCATTGAGGTCAGAATTCAAATTTCCTGCTTTGAAGGCAGTCAACTCTTGAATGGTTAATCAATTACAGTTGCTTTGCAATTTAATACTCTCTACATAATGCTGTAGCGAACTGTCATTGCCTTCTTCCTCACTGGCACAAGAGTTGCTGAGCACTATGCACATCCTTTAATGTCAGTGGGCAACACAGGCTTTTGTTTGAAGAAGTTAGTTTATTTATTGCCACTTTATAGCCAACAATATCTCATATCCATCAATGCTAGATTTGTCAGCCATTACGAATCATAATTGTCATCATCATCACCTTCATCATTATTAATGATAGCATATATAAATAAACCTTACTAACATACCATAGGAGTTAGTAGATCCCATCCAGTAGTAGCTACTTTGGCCGTCTTCTGTGTTCTCCAATTTGCTGTATAATAATGAACCATGCTTGTATTTTCCAATCAACTGCAGTTAAAAATACTCTTCCTCCTCATGTCATCTTTAACAAGCTTGACAGAAAACAACCTTGTCTCAATTAGTTTTGTCTCCTTATTTCTTGATCAACATTTTACAGTTGCACGCTAATATGGGTTTTATATAACGTGTTTCCCAGACAAAATCAAGCCTGGTTTCTTTCATCTCCGGAGGAGACATAACCCTTGTGCAATCCTGCTTCCAGACACTGTCTGAAGTGTACAGAGCAGAGCTCCACAGAGCTGTGGGACTTATTTACTTCTCTCCTCCATCATCTACATGTCAAAACCACTTTTCAACTCTTATCACTTCATCTGGGGAAAGAGAAATGAAATGGCGCTTCATTATGACAGCAGCGGCGAGCATGATAAAAGGCTGAGGAGCACACTGACATTTCCCTTGACAAGTGTGGCCTTGGAGTCAGCTTATGTTTAAAAAAGAACAATATACAGTATACTAGTTTTTCCACGTATTTAAAGTCTCATCTCTACTGGGAGACACAGAACTATTGTGGGGGACATATTTACAGCAAACTTTCATCTGCTCAGAGTGGGCACCACGGTAATGATGAGGAGAGGCTCACATCACAAAAAAATCGACCAGGATATAGAATTTAATAAAGTGGACCCACAAGTAATCACCAAACCATGGGGAAAGCAAATGTAAAATGTAAGGAATCAATTAAATACGAAATAATAATAATAATATATGCCATTTAGCAGACGCTTTTATCCAAAGCGACTTACAGTCATGTGTGGTAGGACTATGACCACACAATAATCGTAGTTTTGAATGTGTTTTTCTGAATACTGTTGATAAAATCGGGTAACTGTGTGCCTGTGGTGTGTGGGTGAATTAGATTCAATAGAAGTATCAAATCTGTATTGAAAAGGGAAGCATAGGCTAGTTGCGCAAACATTTGTACCATGTATGAACTGTAGAAGGTTGCTAGCTATTGTAATCTGTAGAAAATGTAATATATTGGAAAAAGGTGGGCGACTACTCTGTCATCCTATGAATATTACCAACTAAAAGACATATCTGCAATGACGCATAGTCCTGAACATTCTAAATGGAGGGATCTAAGAGCTGTGCAAATTATATACCATTTCTGGCAAAGTGCACCAATGCTACTCAAGCTCATAATAATTATAATAACTTATTTTCTTTAGCAGTGTTTGAAGTACAGTATTTCAATCAATTTCACTAACATATAATCAGACTGTACTGGTCACATCTTGAGCTTTTATCAGCAGGTCACATGGACTGGCTCTTAAAAGGCTGAATAGGAAGCATTGTTTCTGGATGACGTAATATTCTTTTAATTTCGGTTTGAAGCAACGTGGCTTACAATGACCATAGACGGGTTTGTGGGTTATGCAAGTGTGCTTTCTTTGCCATGAACCCTATTGATTGCAGATAGAGTACCATTCACATAATGCCTCTTGAACTAAGTTACCAAACATATTTACTAGAATGAACAGGTGATTCCTAAAATTTGAATAGAATGCCTCAGGAAAATACACCATATCGGGCTACCACTAAGTGCCTCTTACCTTGCTTTTGATTGAATACCCAAATTCCTACTATGAATTTTAATCAGGTTTAATGTGAAAATGTTTATTTGCTAATTGTGACAGTCTCATAAATAGAGCATCTGGCTGTTTATGCTTAAAGCAGAACAACAAATGTAAATGAGATTACTTATCTCTCCTGCCTCATTTGGATGATAGTGTGCTGACTTAATCTGGACCCCACAAACCAAATGACTAATGTGTCAAAAGGCAAAATGCTTAGAGGAATGGAAAAAGCTCTTTCAGACATGAGTTCTGCTGTTTCCACGCATGGCTGATATGAGGATGAGAATGCCGACCCGCAGGCCCCCCCAGCAGGCATAGCACCGAGTGAGTGAGTTCCCGTTGGTCACAATGAGTCGTCAGCAGGGGAGTTGAGTGTCTATGAAAGGCTTTGTAAATCAATAAAAACAACAAGTCAGCCTCTAATTAAGCTCGGTATAGCAGGGGTTTGTTCGGCTCAACTTGTACAGCTGACGCTAATTAAAAGTTAGCTCGCTGAACACATTGGATCCATTTTAATTCATGCACTCGAGTTATTTAAAAATAATTCTCCACAGCAGACATGTCATATGCTTTGAGTTACCCAATAGACTCTTAACTCTCCAGAAGATTAAAACTGGTCAAAATAAGTGATTAATATCTCCTGGAATACAGTAGCTATTCTTCAGCATGCATTCTGAGTATGTACAAAGAAAACTGTTTCAGCCATTAATAAAAAAAATCATATACAGTTGGATTGTATTTCAAATCAAATCAAAGTTTATTTGTCACGTGCGCGGAATACAACAGTGAAATGCTTACTTACAAGCCCAAACCAACAGTGCAATTTTTAAGTAAAAAACTAGGTATGAGGTGAACAAAAGATAAGTAAAGGAATAAAAACAACAGTAAAAAGGAAGTGATACATAACTGTACTGTCACGCCCTGACCTTAGAGATCCTTATTATTCTCCATGTTTGGTTAGGTCAGGGTGTGACTCGGTTGGGAAAGTCTATGTTTTCTATTTCTTTATTTTTTGACGAGTGTGGTTCCCAATCAGAGGCAGCTGTCTATTGTTGTCTCTGATTGGGGATCATATATAAGTTGTCATTTTCCTTTAGGGTTTTGTAGAATCTTGTTTTCTTTTTAGTATCTGAGCCTGACAGAACTGTCTGTGCGCTTTCGTTTTTTTGTTTTTGTTATTTTGTTTGGTGTCGTCAATAAAAATACGATGTACGCCTACCACGCAGCGCCTTGGTCTCCTTCTACAAACGATTACAGAAGATCCCACCAAAAACTGACCAAGCAGCGCGGCCAGGAGGACTGGACATGGGAGGACATCTTAGACGGTAAAGGATCCTGGACGTGGGAGGAGATCCAGGCCGGAATGGATTGCCTTCCATGGGAGCAGACGGAGGCAGCGAGGGAGGAACAACGTCGACACCGGGGTTTGCGACCTCGAAGCAAGCACGAGAGTCAGACCCAAAAATGTTTTTTGGGGGAGGCACATGGGGAGATTGGCAGAGTCAGGGTTTAGACCTGAGCCAACTCCCAGTGCTTACCGTGGGGAGTGTGTGACCGGTCAGGCACCGTGTTATGCAGTGATGTGCACTGTGTCTCCAGTGCGCATTAGCAGCCCGGTGTGCTCTGTTCCATGCCGGCTCAGCCATCCTGGTCTCTGGTGCGTCTCTTCGGCCCAAGATATTCTGCGCCGGCTCTACTCACTGTGTTTCCCGTGCGCCTTCACAGCCTAGCATTCAGCAGGCAACATTTTCACAAAAACAAGAAAAGCATTCAAATAAAATCATTTACCTTTGAAGAACTTCGGATGTTTTCAATGAGGAGACTCTCAGTTAGATAGCACATGTTCAGTTTTTCCAAAAATATTATTTGTGTAGGAGAAATCACTCCGTTTTGTTCATCACGTTTGGCAAAGAAAAAAAAACTAAAATTCAGTCATTACAACGCAAACTTTTTTCCAGATTAACTCCATAATATCGACAGAAATATGGCAAACGTTGTTTAGAATCAATCCTCAAGGTGTTTTTCACATATCTATTCGATGATAAATCACTCGTTGCAGTTTGGTTTCGCCTCTGTTCAAAATGGAAAAATGCACGCACTTGGAGATTACGCAATAGTTTCGACGGAGGACACCGAGCGGACACCTGGTAAATGTAGTCTCTTATGGTCAATTTTCCAATGAAATGCCTACAAATACGTCACAATGCTGCAAACACCTTGGGGAAACGACAGAAAGTGTAGGCTCATTCCTTGCGCATTCACAGCCATATAAGGAGACATTGGAACACAGCGCCTCCAAAATCTGGCTCACTTCCTGTATGAAATGTCATCTTGGTTTCGCCTGTAGCATTAGTTTTATGGCACTCACAGACAATATCTTTGCAGTTTTGGAAACGTCAGAGTGTTTTCTTTCCAAAGCTGTCAATTATATGCATAGTCGAGCATCTTTTCGTGACAAAATATCTTGTTTAAAACGAGAACGTTTTTTTATCCATAAATTAAAAGAGCGCCCCCTATATCAAAGAAGTTAAGAGGCTCTCTGTCCTCCACTCGTTACCTGTATTAATGGCACCTGTTTGAACTTGTGCTCAGTATAAAAGACACCTGTCCACAACCTCAAACAGTCACACTCCAAACTCCACTATGGCCAAGACCAAAGAGCTGTCAAAGGACACCAGAAACAAAATTGTAGACCTGCACCAGGCTGGGAAGACTGAATCTGCAATAGGTAAGCAGCTTGGTTTGAAGAAATCAACTGTGGGAGCAATTATTAGAAATGGAAGACATACAAGACCACTGATAATCTCCTCGATCTGGGGCTCCACGCAAGATCTCACCCCGTGGGGTCAAAATGATCACAAGAACGGTGAGCAAAAATCCCAGAACTACACGGGGGGACCTGGTGAATGACATGCAGAGAGCTGGGACCAAAGTAACAAAGCCTACCATCAGCATCACACTACGCCGCCAGGGACTCAAATCCTGCAGTGCCAGACGTGTCCCCCTGCTTAAGCCAGTACATGTCCAGGCCTGTCAGAAGTTTGCTAGAGAGCATTTGGATGATCCAGAAGAAGATTGGGAGAATGTCATAAGGTCAGATGAAACCAAAATAAAACTTTTTGGTAAAAACTCAACTCGTCGTGTTTGGAGGACAAAGAATGCTGAGTTGCATCCAAAGAACACCATACCTACTGTGAAGCATGGGGGTAGAAACATCATGCTTTGGGGCTGTTTTTCTGCAAAGGGACCAGGACGACTGATCTGTGTAAAGGAAAGAATGAATGGGGCCATGTATCGTGAGCTTTTGAGTGAAAACCTCCTTCCATCAGCAAGGGCATTGAAGATGAAACGTGGCTGGTTCTTTCAGCATGACAATGATCCCAAACACACCGCTCGGGCAACGAAGGAGTGGCTTCATAAGAAGCATTTCAAGATCCTGGAGTGGCCTAGCCAGTCTCCAGATCTCAACCCCATAGAAAATCTTTGGAGGGAGTTGAAAGTCTGTGTTGCCCAGCAACAGCCCCAAAACATCACTGCTCTAGAGGAGATCTGCATGGAGGAAAGGGCTAAAATACCAGCAACAGTGTGTGAAAACCTTGTGAAGACTTACAGAAAACGTTTGACCTCTGTCATTGCCAACAAAGGGTATATAACAAAGTATTGAGATAAACTTTTGTTTTTGACCAAATACTTATTTTCCACCATAATTTGCAAATAAATTAATTAAAAATCCTACAATGTGATTTTCTGGATTTTTTTTCTCATTTTGTCTGTCATAGTTGAAGTGTACCTATGATGAAAATTACAGGCCTCTCTCATCTTTTTAAGTGGTAGAATGTGCACAATTGGTGGCTGACTAAATACCTTTTTGCCCCACTGTATTTTTTGTACATCTTCTTATTCATTCCTTTGATATTGTGAAATTGTTATATTACTTGTTAGATATTACAGCATGGTCGGAACTAAACATTTACATTACATTTAAGTCATTTAGCAGACACTCTTATCCAGAGCGACTTACAAATTGGTGCATTCACCTTATGACATCCAGTAGAATAGTCACTTTACAATAGTGCATCTAAATCTTAAAGGGGGGTGAGAAGGATTACTTATCCTATCCTAGGTATTCCTTAAAGAGGTGGCACAAGCATTTATCTACACTCGCATTAACATCTGTTAACCATGTGTATGTGACCAATAAGATTTGATTTGATTTGGTGCTTCCTGCTTTGATTTTTGCCTGCAAGCAGGAATCAGAATTGTGATCAGATTTACCAAAGGGAGGGTGAGGGAGAGCTTTGTATGCATCTCTGTGTGGAGTACAGGTGATCTAGAATTTTCCCCCCTCTGGTTACGCATTTAACATGTTGATAGAAATTCGGTAAAACTGATTTAATTTGTCCTGCATTAAAGTCCCTGGCCACTAGGAGCGCCGCCTCAGGGTGAGCGGTTTCCTGTTTGCTTATTTCCTTATACAGCTGACTGAATGCGGTCTTAGTGCCAGCATCTGTCTGTGTTGGTAAATAAACAGCCACCAAAATATATGCTTATCATAAGATAATAGAGTGAAGTACATCGAAAAAATCAAGAGAAAACTGCAAGACTCAATAAAAGACAAAACAAGGAACAAACCAAAAAAGACAGGCTTTTGAAAAAGTAACTATTTTACATAAAATTGTACAGTTATCTTAGCTAGCTGAATTGCTAGCAGAATTGTTTACTTGTTGCTAAGCAGTTGCTAGGGACTCTCCTGGAAGAAGCTAGCTAGCTTACAAAGAATAACAACAAAAAATATCTAGTTAACAGAAGAAAGGAAGACAAAATAAGGACAAAAGAAGGACAGAAGAAAAAGGAAAAGAAAGAGGACAACAAAGTGAAACAGTCGTCCTAACGTAGTCTACACTGCTATCTGCCCAGCAGCTAGCCAGCTAGCAAACGTCCACCGTCTACCGAATAGCAGCACTGTAGAAACTATTACACTCAACTGAACGACTTGATTAGTGTAGTGTTAGCTAGCTACATAGTTGTCTTTGCTGTCTTCGTATCCAAGATAATTGTGTAGTTTAGAGTGTGTAGTCTTAGAGTGAATATCTTAATTTACCGAGGTTAGCTAGCCAGCTATTTGTCGTCCTTAACGTAGGAGACACTGCTAGCTAGCCAACAGCTAGCCAACGTCTACTGAATAGAACTTCCGCACTCAACAACCCGGTCGCATTCCGCTTCACTCCACAGGTAGTATCACATTTTCATTTAATTTCATTACAGCACAACGGTTTGATTTGTTTGATCGTAGCTAGCTACATAGCTATCTGTCATAACCTCACATGGTCTCTCCTATCATTGCTATGCAGACGACACACAATTAATCTTCTCCTTTCCCCCTTCTGATGACCAGGTGGCGAATCGCATCTCTGCGTGTCTGGCAGACATATCAGTGTGGATGACGGATCACCACCTCAAGCTGAACCTCGGCAAGACGGAGCTGCTCTTCCTCCCGGGGAAGGACTGCCCGTTCCATGATCTCGCCATCACGGTTGACAACTCCATTGTGTCCTCCTCCCAGAGCGCTAAGAACCTTGGCGTGATCCTGGACAACACCCTGTCGTTCTCAACTAACATCAAGGCGGTGGCCCGTTCCTGTAGGTTCATGCTCTACAACATCCGCAGAGTACGACCCTGCCTCACACAGGAAGCGGCGCAGGTCCTAATCCAGGCACTTGTCATCTCCCGTCTGGATTACTGCAACTCGCTGTTGGCTGGGCTCCCTGCCTGTGCCATTAAACCCCTACAACTCATCCAGAACGCCGCAGCCCGTCTGGTGTTCAACCTTCCCAAGTTCTCTCACGTCACCCCGCTCCTCCGCTCTCTCCACTGGCTTCCAGTTGAAGCTCGCATCCGCTACAAGACCATGGTGCTTGCCTACGGAGCTGTGAGGGGAACGGCACCTCAGTACCTCCAGGCTCTGATCAGGCCCTACACCCAAACAAGGGCACTGCGTTCATCCACCTCTGGCCTGCTCGCCTCCCTACCACTGAGGAAGTACAGTTCCCGCTCAGCCCAGTCAAAACTGTTCGCTGCTCTGGCCCCCAATGGTGGAACAAACTCCCCACGACGCCAGGACAGCGGAGTCAATCACCACCTTCCGGAGACACCTGAAACCCCATCTCTTTAAGGAATACCTAGGATAGGATAAAGTAATCCTTCTCACCCCCTTAAAAGATTTAGATGCACTATTGTAAAGTGGCTGTTCCACTGGATGTCATAAGGTGAATGCACCAATTTGTAAGTCGCTCTGGATAAGAGCGTCTGCTAAATGACTTAAATGTAAATGTAAATGTATAATCTACTTCAGGCGAGCAAAATCTAGAGACTTCCTTAGATTCTGTGCATCAGCTGTTGTTTACAAATATGTACAGACCCCCCCCCCCACCCCACCCCCTCGTCTTACCAGAGTGTGCTGTTCTATCTAGCTGGTGCAGCGTATATCCCACTAGCGGACTATCCATGTCATCAATCAGACACGATTCCGTGAAACATAAGATGTTACAGTTTCTGATGTCCCGTTGGTAGGATATTCGTGATCATACCTCGTCTAATTTATTGTCCAATGATTGTACGCTGGCAAGTAATACTGACGGTAACGGCAGCTGTCCCACTCGCCGTCTGTGGACCCTTACGAGGCACACCGCTCTGTGTCCTCTGTACCTGTGTCTCTTTCTTTGTCTAATCCGAGGTGAGTGATCGCTGTCCTGATATCCAGAAGCTCTTTTTTTGCCATAAGCTAAGGTGACAGAAACATTATGTACAAAATTATTTACAAATAACGCAAAAAAACCCACAAAATAGCACAATTGGTTAGGCGCCCGCAAAACTGCTGCCATTTCTTCCAGCGGCCAATGGGGATTAGATTAGTGTTAATCAATTTCACCTTCAATAGTTAATGATTTTACTGTACAGCCAATAGAATGTAAAGGATTGCATGTGGTACATCTGTTATCAGATTCTATGTCAAGGATTAGGCATAGAGCAAGATTTATTATAGCTCATATTTTCTCCTAAATCCAACTCAAATGTCTGTAATCCTTTTCCACTTGCCTGTTTGGGAGGTTTAAAGCAATGAACCCATGTCATTCAGCTGGCACATGGAATGACGAGTTACCCTCATACAGTATACATCATAAACTAGTAGGTTTACATGCACACCAATCATTCACTATTAAACTGATTGTGGCAGTAGGCCCAGTACAGCATTAGTCATGTAAACACCTTACTCTGCTTATTTTATCGGCGTAAGGTAATCATCAAATGAAGCATACACAGATAAAACACCTGGTTTTCTGAGCAATCTTCCATATTATTAAGACATGTAAAACAGTTTAGAGTTCCAGCAGTGTGTTTGTCCTGCGCATGTGCCAGCACCAGCAACCTCCCTCTTCTGTCAAGTGAGTTTGGAAAAACTGAATGTATGCATCTTAGAAAAAGTTTTCACATACAAACTTTAAATGTCTGAAAAAGGCTTCCCAAAAAATAACAGTCGCTGTGGTAGAATGTTTCTTTTGATAGATGTTTTTCTGCATTTATCTAAGTCCCATTAGGTACCCTGATTTCAGATGTGTCCATGTAAACAGGATTATTAGGGAAATTCTTCTTCTTGCAAAGCATGTAAACGTTTAAATCATTATACTATATTAATCTGACTATTCACAGCAATCATATTATTGTGTGCATGTAAGCATACTCATGACTATCTAAGATATGAGTACTGATGTTCATAGTAAACTCAGAAAAAAAAGAAACGTCCTCTCACTGTCAACTGCATTTATTTTCAGCAAACTTAACATGTGTGAATATTTGTATGAACATAAGATTCAACAACTAAGACATAAACTGAACAAGCTCCACAGACATGTGACTAACAGAAATGGAATAATGGGTCCCTGAACAAAGGGGGGATCAAAATCAAAAGTAACAGTCAGTATCTGGTGTGGCCACCAGCTGCATTAAGTACTGCAGTGCATCTCCTCCTCATGGACTGCACCAGATTTGCCAGTTCTTGCTGTGAGATGTTACCCCACTCTTCCACCGAGGCACCTGCAAGTTCCCGGACATTTCTGGGGGGAATGGCCCTAGCCCTCACCCTCCAATCCAACAGGTCCCAAAAGTGCTCAATGATATTGTGATCTGGGCTCTTCGCTGGCCATGGCAGAACACTGACATTCCTGTCTTGCAGGAAATCACTCACAGAATGAGCAGTATGGCTGGTGACATTCAGTCTGAGCACTGATGTGTGTTCCTGGTGTAACTCGGGCAGTTGTTGTTGCCATCCTGTACCTGTCCCACAGGTTTGATGTTTGGATGTACCAATCCTGTGCAGGTGTTGTTACACGTGGTCTGCCACTGCGAGGACGATCAGCTGTCCGTCCTGTCTCCCTGTAGCGCTGTCTTAGGCGTCTCACAGTACGGACATTGCAATTTATTGCCCTGGCCACATCTGCAGTCCTCATGCCTCCTTGCAGCATGCCCAAGGCACGTTCACACAGATGAGCAGGGACCCTGGGAATCTTTCTTTTGGTGTTTTTCAGAGTCAGTGGAAAGGCCTCTTTAGTGTCCTAAGTTTTCATACCTGTGACCTTAATTGCCTACCGTCTGTAAGCTGTTAGTGTCTTAACGACCGTTCCACAGGTGCATGTTCATTAATTGTTTATGATTCATTGAACAAGCATGGGAAACAGTGTTTAAACCCTCTACAATGGAGATCTGTGAAGTTATTTGGATTTTTATGAAGCATCTTTGAAAGACAGGGTCCTGCAAAAGGGATGTTTATTTTTTTGCTGAGTTTACATATGCATGTATATAGTGTATGTGAAGCCTTTCAGTATGTTTATAGATTTCTATGTTTTGTGTATGTACAGTATATGCACATTTTATATTCAATGTGATTTTCATGTGGACATTGTATTTTTTTTTTTACCCTTAAAGTCACTGTAGATTTTTCCATTAAATGGGATGTAAAGATAAAAGGAAAGTAAACATTTACATAGCACTAACAATTAGAATAGGACCTTTCTCACTAATTGCCAGATTGTCAGTTTGGGAAATTGTTTTATCTCAAGACATGCCGTCAGAAGTCCCAGGTAAGACACACATCCATTTTTAGTGCATTATCAAAGCAGTTTGGCGGTGATATACCGTCATGGACATTGACGAGCTTCCAAGTCAACTCCCCGGGAAAGAACATTTCGATAGATAAAGTGAAATAAAAAGTTAAAACCACCCACTGACTAGGAGGCAGTAAGCATCAATCATTACAGCTGCAACATCTGGAAATGGCTGCGCACAACAGCTCTATTCTATTAATCCTCTAAAATCCACCCATTTCAGGGAGTTTAGGACAATAATCGCCAAGCACGACCACTTTCATCCACTATTTGTCTGTATCTATCTGCTTTTACACAGCATTATGGTCCAACAGTGCTCTTAGCATCTACAGTAAATCCCAGTTCCATAGATCAATGCAGACCAGCAGGTGATGTGTGGCTAAATCTGTACTCGTTGACATTGTGCAACTACAACAGTTAATTCACTAGAGACCTCTCTCTCTACAGGTGTAATATTATGTCTAAACATTAGTGTAGAGGCTAGCTCCACAGGGAGGCTAGCTCTACAGTGAGGCTAGCTCTCTACAGCGAGGCTAGCTCTCTACTGCGAGCAATCATGATTTGATTTGACCATAAAAACAGACAATAATTATTATTAAAAGGAATGACAGCAAAAGCATAAACTTAACTAATTGAGCGTGATGAGTATCCTCAAACCAAATGAGCTATGACTAAACGTCTCCTTGGAAATAGAAAGCTCCATTTACTAGGGCAAGCAAAGAGAGGCATGACATTGTGCACCACATCCGATAATATACAAGGACGTGCTGCTCCGTGTCAGTTCCATAAACACAGCAATCAGTACAAAACTGGGTGCCAGGGGAAAATCTATGATGCTTAAACATGTGGTGCTAAAATAGGAATTCTAAATTAGGTGTGAGTTGTGTATGCCCATCCTCTTCATCACTGTGGATGCAGTGCCTGGTGTTCAACTTTAAACAGCTCGAGCCATAATCAATCACAAGGAAGTTCCAGTAATGAAAATAAATGTGTCACTAATTCAGCGCTTGCTGTCAAACATCTGAGATGTGTCTTCAGGTACGAAAAATGAGACTGAATTTTTCGACATATTTTGAATGCTGCACAATGCTGTATTTGTTCTAACGATGTATTTTTTTCTATCAATTTCACTCCTTGGCGAAAATGAAAGGCTCTAAAAATAGACACAGCGATCAAAGGCACATCTGGGACTGGCAACCAGGAAAGAGAGCTCATCATCAGTCAGAAAAAGAGGGTCTGTACGAGTCCTATCGGAGAGCAGAGGAGAGGAACATAGCTGTTCCTCACATCTCCTCAGAGAGGCAGGTGTTCCCATCACCTGAGGTCACCAACACTCTCCCTACATGGGCCTCCATGTTCTCTGCAGGTATTATCAATGTTTAAAAGCTGAACAAAAGGGGGTGTGAAAAAGCAAGGTGTACATACAAACCTAAAAGAAAAAAAGAGAGAACGCAAGAAGGTAATGTAATGGGAGAAAGAGAGAAAGAGGCAAAAATTAAGCACTCGAAAAGGAAGAGATGAGGGTGGTCAAAGTTTTTTCAACAACATTTTTCCCACCCATCTAATTCCAGAAATATAAAGCAGGTCATACATTTTCCACATTTTGTGTTGTAGAATCCTAACAAATCAGTAGGCAACTTCCTCTCTCTCCATTTAAAAGCTAAAATATGACTTAAGTATGAAAAATTGATGGCTTAAATAACATAGACATTCCCAGAATGCTTGCCCTTACTGCCCCGAACAAAAAGCACCATACAAAGTGTCTCTTCATAGCCTGGACATTGCGCTAAAACTGACAAGCAGCACTGTGAATAACTAACTGCCTTGCAGTGTACAACTGCTGTAATTAAATACTCGGTCACTAAATACGCTCCCCCAAAGCTGTGGATGAAGAATGTATTGCTAGCATTGTAGTGAGTTAGAATTAGCAACATTTTGGAGACTACCCTGCTATTTTGTTGTATTGTATTGTATTGTATGACAAAAGGCTGTGGATATGTTGTGCTTCACAGGCGAGAGACACTGTAGATGTGTTTTCTTCACATAGGGTGTGTGTGTGTGCTTCAGAGAGGAGAGTCTGTGGGTGTGTGTGCTTCATAGAGGGATGGGGTGTGAGTCATAATTGAGATCCAGAGCCTTGTGGCAGCCATCAGTTAAGAGCTGGCTGGGAGGCACACACATTACTGTAGACACATATAGTGATCACAATGGGCTCTGTATTCATGTCCAGCAGCCAACAACACACCAATGACACTGATGAGCTTAGAAAACTAATTTTAAGACAATTGGAAAAATTGTTCAAGCTTAGATTTACAATGAGCAAAAGCTTATTAAAAAGGGCAACTATAATAGTTTACTGCTAATGTAAAGAAATGACATGTATGATCCTGTTATAACTGCAAGACAGTAAGTCGAGGTGTTAGCTTCAGTGTGAAACATAATAGCGTTGAATCATTGGAACCAGTTGTGGGTCAGTGACATGACATAGCCAACATAGCATGCAGCACAAAGCTCAACCCCATTTTAATGAACCGTTTCATTACAGCGCTACAGCACAGGTAGAGACATAGCGTATCTCTTTCATGACAACTCAAAACAGGCTAAGTGGTATAGAAGCACAGCATTGATTACATTACTCAAGGTAGATGTAACCCCGTTTACATCCAGTGGACATCAACATCGTCGCAATAGCTTCTCATCAAAAGCTGCCTCATTACCGGTGGTATCATTAAACTGAATGCTCAGACAGCAGCAGTCGGCCATGTGACAATGGTGCCAGAAACGCGAGGTGACAAGCTCATCCTTAATGACACATTTGCATCTCAAAACACAGGCAGGCCACTCTGTGGTTCGTCTGGAGGTGTTTTATTTATTTATTTATATCGTTTCCAGTAGTTTGTCAGTATTCGCCACGTCACATTCCTTAGCTAGCATAGCGTCCTGTGAGTGGAGCGGAGCACCCACTGTGCTGTAAACGAGATTAGATGAGTCCTGTTGAGAGGTGGCTGTGCAAGCTGTCCTCTTTTGTGTGCCGCTGACCTTCTAATGATCGCGTCACCGACACGGGACAGCACCCCCTGTCTAAAAATGCAACGCAGGACAGTGTCTGAAGAAGGAGATAAATTAGACTTAACCGCCGGTAGCCTACAGACTACTAATTTCATTTAGCTCTTTGCAAAGCTGATAGTGAAATCCGTTAGACATTGGGGAGGCGGTTGGCTTCCCCTCTTAATTACCTGAAAGAACTGCAAGCCAAACAGTACAGCTATACCCTCCAGATTCATTGATGACAATTGCCGTCAAGTAGGCTAACCCCTCTAAACTGGCGCATGGATTTCTAACTAATCCGAGTGGGAGGGAAAAGCCTGATGGATAAACAGTGGATGGAACTGAGAAAAACATTTTAGCTGGGGCTTCAGTATGTCCTAAAGCAAACACCCCCACCCCAGAAGCAAGAGGGATGTTCATGCACTTGTCTTTTCCTTAGAAGTGAAACTACCAGTGATTTCACTGCAGGCCGAGGGTATACCAGACATATGGTTTTCACTTATTCCTTGTGCTGTTTTAGTTGTCAGAGGACAGGAAACATCTTCACAGAGGGCACTTCTCATAATGGCCTGAAACACTCCGATGAATAAGCCTGGGCATTTCTTATGGAAATACTGTGTTCCGCCATGTAAGCAATATGCCCTGGGTGAAAAGGCAATAAGCTAAGGTTTGCTCAAAGCTAATGCCTGCTCCAGAATATACCTAATGGCATGGAAACAAGTAAGGCCATGGCAGTTGTTTCTTTAGGGTGTTTGTGTTGGTAATGGTGGAGGGTCTCCAGTGGTTTGGGAAGGAATTATTAACAAGGTCACAAACTCTCTTTATCCCTTTCCAGACAACCAGTATTCCATCTATCCTGACCTGACCGATGCAGCTTTAAAGTCCACAGTTTCATCGCTAGCTTCTTAAATACTTTTTTTTCTTTGTTTAATGATTCTTATCTCATGGAAGAGGGTTGTTGTATTCCACTATTTTGGGCTGCAAACTGTATTGTGCACTTCTTAGTTCATGCGTTTTATTTCTACTGTATCTGACTAGTATGTTTTTGAAATGTAGAGGGGGTTTAGTATTAGAGAAAGGTAATGATGAATGGCTCTGTGGAGGCATCCTATTTGTCTCCTTGATCAATGTCATCTTTAGTTTTTCTGAGATGTTCCCTGCACTCCAGTCCACTCGCTCCCCAGTAGTGTCGCACTTGAGATAATGTCACTGGAAGGGCATAGGCAGCACTTTCACCTCCCCTCTGTTTGAGACACTCTTCTCTTTTCATCAAGCACCCAACCAGACATGGACAAGCATGTTAAAAGGTTATCAGTGGTCTTCACAGATCTCTATCAAATATAACTCCCCTAGCAAACACTTTGTACACAGAGAGACACAGCAGGGTGACATGGCAGTAAATGTACAAGAGACAAGGGGCAACAAAACAAACCACCTTCTGTTTCAAATCATAAGATGTCAGAATTCTTTCCAAGGAGTGTTGCTAATGCAGTAAACAATGCCCTCAAACCCTGACTAAACTGTTTTATTTTCTGAACCCTGAAACAAAATATCTCTCAGGAGATGGGGGAGGAAAAAAGAGGCCTGTGCTCATTTGATTTAGAGCACCGACTGCAGAGAAGAAACTTGAAAGATGTACATATACAAGAGTGAAGTAAGGTTTCCCCCGGCACACAGTAAATAATCCTTCCCACTGAAAAAGATACGCAGAACTAGAACCACCAAAATCCCCTTTGGGGGGCAAGTTGGACATCTGTGACACATAGCACAGTTAAAAGAAACATGTGGTGAGAGAAGCTGAGAAGGGATACAAACATTGCGTGTTTTTATATCAATAATAGTCCATCTGATGGCCTTCAAACCTGCACTCCAGACATATTTCCATTAACACACACACACACACACTTTAGTACTATGCCCGTAATTTTTTTTATAAGAGAGATTCTCAATTTGAAAAAAACAGTTGAAGTCTGAAGTTTACATACACCTTAGCCAAATACATTTAAACCAAAGCCAAATACATTTCACAATTCCTGACTTTTAATCATAGTAAATATTCCCTGTCTTAGGTCAGTTAGGATCACCACTTTATTTTAAGAATGTGAAATGTCAGAATAATAGTAGAGAGAATAATTTATTTCAGCTTTTATTTCTTTCATCACATTTCCAGTGGGTCAGAAGTTTACATACACTCAATTAGTATTTGGTAGCATTGCCTTTAAATAGTTTAACTTGTGTCAAATGTTTTGAGTAGCCTTCCACAAGCTTCCCACAATAAGTTGGGTGAATTTTGTCCGATTCCTCCTGACCGAGCTAGTGTAACTGAGTCAGAGTTGTAGGCCTCCTTGCTCGCACACGCTTTTTCAGTTCTGCCCACATATTTTCTATAGGGTTGAGGTCAGGGCATTGTGATGGCCACTCCAACACCTTGACTTTGTAGTCCATTTTGCCACAACTTTGGAAGTATGCTTGTGGTCATTGTTCATTTGGAAGACCCATTTGCGACCAAGCTTTAACTTCCTGACTGATGTCTTGAGATGTTGCTTCAATACATCCACATAATTTTCCAGCCTCATGATGCCATCTATTTTGTGAAGTGCACCAGTCCCTCCTGCAGCAAAGCACCCCCACTACATGATGATGCCACCCCCCGTGCTTCACAGTTGGGATGGTGTTCTTTGGCTTGCAAGCCTCCCCCTTTTTCCTCCAAACATAACGATGGTCATTATGGCCAAACAGTTATAATTTTGTTTCATCAGACCAGAGGACATTTCTCAAAAAAGTACGATCTTTGTCCCCATGTGCAGTTGCAAACCGTAGTCTGGCTTTTTTATGGCAGTTTTGGAGTAGTGGTTTCTTTCTTGCTGAGCGGCCTTTCAGGTTATGTCGATATAGGACTCATTTTACTGTGGATATAGATACTTTTGTACCTGTTCCCTCCAGCATCTTCACAAGGTCCTTTGCTGTTGTTCTGGGATTGATTTGCACTTTTCGCGTCCAAAGTATGTTCATCTCTAGGAGACAGAACGCTTCTTCTTCCTGAGCGGTATGACGGCTGCGTGGTCCAATGAGGTTTACACTTGCGTACTATTGTTTGTACAGATGAACGTGGTACCTTCAAGCGTTTGGAAATTGCTCCCAAGGATGAACCAGACTTGTGGAGGTCTACAATTTCCTTCTGAGGCCTTGGCTGATTTCCTTTGATTTTCCCATGATGTCAAGCAAAGAGGCACTGAGTTTGAAGGTAGGCCTTGAAATACATCCACAGGTACACCTCCAATTGACTCAAACTATGTCAATTAGCCTATCAGAAGCTTCTAAAGCAATGACATAATTTTATGGAATTTTCCAAGCTGTCAGTCAACTTAGTGTATGTAAACTTCTGACCCACTGGAATTGTGATACAGTTGAATGATAAGTGATATAATCTGTTTGTAAACAATTGTTGGAAAAATGACTCGAGTCATGCACAAAGTAGATGTTCTCACCGACTTTCCAAAACTATAGTTTGTTAACAAGACATTTGTGGAGTGGTTAAAAAACTAGTTTTAATGACTCCAACCTAAGTGTATGTAAACTTCCAACTTCAACTGTTAATAACCATAATTAGGTGAGTTGCTTACGGTTCTCCACATTCTACATATGGGTCACAGCCAGGGTCAGCCATTATCAACGGCAACTCTAGAACAATTAGAGTTAAGTGCCATGCTCAAGTGACCTTTCATTTACTGGCCCAACGCGCTCTAACCACTAGGCCACCTGCAATATTGATGATGAATTGAATATTGGTTTTAAAAAGTTGTATAAAAGAAAAAAGGAGATACAGCACGAGACCTTTGATGACTGCTAAAATCAATACACACAATGGTTTCAAAGTCATTATTAGGAGGTGAGAAGGCCTTTCCTGTGATAAACAAAGTTTGCCCTATCTGCTCTCTGACATGCAGTGACATGCTCCAGACTCCTTGCATTTAACAGTTTATACGGACTGTGGTTTCCAATACGTTCACCGAAGTAAAAGGGGAGAGAAAGAGAGAACCAGCCAAGCATTTTATAGGCAGAGCAAATGGCTTGGCCACATCGCGTAACGCTCCCTTCCTAGAGTAGTGAGCACGTGTACGTGGAAAGTAGCAGTGCTTAGGTACACATGTGTCTCTGTTTTTATTTCAGCTGAGTCAGAGGCTGAATCGATACAGTTTGACAGGTGATGCACTTGGACTAAACCTGCTAAGAATGGCCTCCGGACACCTCTTGAATATTTGAGGTGTAGGGAGCCTGGGTTAGAGCATACAGACACCCACAATGCTCCTTTCCACCTTGGTAAAGGTGGACTTTAGTAAAATAGGGCCTTCCATGTGAAAAAACAAATGAGTCAAGTGTTTGAACATCTAAACAGAAAGACAAAATGAATGTTCCAGGACAATCGTTCCTATCTGGCTCGAAGTGAGAGCTGTAGAGGGCTTTTATACAATAAACATCCACAGCGTATCCCTAGCTGATATTGCCCAATCTATTGTTACCGCTTCACTCGTTGGCTCGATGCTCATGATCTGTTGCATGCTTAATTAGATAGGCCATGTGAGTTAATACGATTTGTGATGAAGGCAAAAGCCATAGGTTAGGGGCCACTCTGTCCAATACAGTCTCACCTAATCTGAGGGTCCAATGGAGAAATTAATTGTTTTAAAAAGCCAGAGTATTGTGTGGATTACACTAATCTACCTCGAACAGCTACTTTCAAATGCGATAGCGGGATGAAGGAGAGGCCGAATGATTTAGTGTATAATGCACAAGTCATAACACATGTTCATTACTCAAAATGATGCCGTGTAATAGAGAGTATTACGGTTTGTGTTCTGTGCTGGTGTAGTTAGAGAGCAGTCTAACTTCTCCAACCAATTCAAGTGAAAATAGGCATTGTAAGGAAACCGATTCAAAGGTGCACAGATTGTCTCTAAATTGTGTTTCTGTCATGCCTTACAGTTGACATGATTTAATAAGTAGCATGCGCATATAATTACTTGAATTTGTAAAAAAATATATAAAAAAAAACACAGGATTTTAATACATTACCATTCATTATAAATATTCAGCACATGCAAATAGCCCTCCAGAGTAAATATAAGGTAATTATTTGGATATACCAGGGATGTATTATACGGTGCAGTGTACTGTACAGCAGAACCGTGAACTATAAGCAGCACATACATCTGGTCATAAAAAGCATCAGTGCAACCAACCAAGCGCACAATCTCTGCTTTGGTAAAGGTTGAAAAAGATTGTCTGTAAGCCTTGCAGTGACCTCACTTTGTGCAGGTTGCCGAAGTAATTTTAGAGGAATTCAAGTCTTCACAGTAGAGCAAACTTTGTTTCTCCCAGCCAGAGATTTAAAACACTAAATCCAAAACATCCTAAAACACTTGCTAGATACTATCTGAGACCAACCTCTACTGATGCTTAATTGATGATTACAAGTTTGGCATTTTGGCCAGATGGCATCTTTCATAATCCCAAAGCTATTGTGATCGTCTGAGAGAAACACATCATGTTATTTTTCCTCTGATAACAGTGGCCAAAGAATGGAATGAACCTTGCAATTACCAGATTACGCAACACACTTCACAAAAATGTTTAAATAATAATTTGATCAAAACACATAATGATGACACATTGTTGACAACAAAAAAAATGCTCTCTTTAAACATATCTGGCAGTGATTCCAACCCAAAGTGTTGCTTGTGCCATGGTGGGAGAGGGACTTAAGACTGCGCCTTGGCAACAGAGAGGAGGCTTGAGGAGGCTGTTCTAGACCAACCCATGAAGACACTGCTGAACAACACACGCAGCGATGGGACAGCAACATCAGTGCAGTCATGCCAGATGACAAACACTGGAGACAGCGTGTGCAAATAACCAAACAGCAGGAAAAACATTGAGAATCAAATTCAGCTAATCTTCCTGCAGATTGCTGTGAGGCAGGCAGTGCATGAGATTGCCTATCGTCTGCGAGTTGAATTAATTGTCTTAGAAGTCCCGACTTGTATGCTTTCCACACAGGACGAGAACAAAAGACCAAAGGATCGGAGGGGAGGGTTGTCTCTCCAATATTGCAGACCAGACTATGCCTTAGGAATCACTAATGAACTTCCTCCAATTTCATTCTAATGGTTATCAGCGGTGATTTGATTCCTCCGGCCTTTGTGTGTAGTCATCGATTGTCCTGAGAAAGGTGGGGTGTATAGAGCCCAGTAAACAGCAGGTAATTAGTATTGCTGGACCTTTTGGCAGGATTATACTCAACACAGCTTTTATTAGCCTGCATGAACGGAGGAGGGCGGTATTTATTTCCACACGTAGAGAGATAACGCTTGCTTCCGTCATAAGTTCTATCCTGACTTTCTTCCCAGGATGTATTGCATGACATAATTGAAATGACTGATCTAA
Organism: Oncorhynchus keta; assembly: GCF_023373465.1. Classification (NCBI taxonomy): domain Eukaryota; kingdom Metazoa; phylum Chordata; class Actinopteri; order Salmoniformes; family Salmonidae; genus Oncorhynchus; species Oncorhynchus keta. The sequence goes on from NC_068452.1 coordinate 23,641,468, forward strand.
ATAAAGCATATCAGAAGTGACGCTGACACATTTAGCCACGTGGGGAAAGAACATGAAAGCACTTGCAGTTGCATGCCTATAATGCAGCAGGGGAAAAATACCCATGATTTTAAGGACATTAAACGTGTTTCTTGCTATGACTCAAGAAATCATACTTCATAGATGCCAATAGCATCCGTTCCATGCTTTGAAGAACAGTGGGGGAGACGGTGGTACTGGTATCTCTCTTTTTTTGTTGTTCAAAGAATGTACTGCATCCATTCAAATGACTTTATCCAGTCTAATTTTACCCTGTAATTACATGTCCCTGTATTAATAAACCTCATCAGCTGTCAGGGATGAGCACAGTGGGTCCTGAGTAAACATTCCATCAATGTTTAAGCCTCACACACAAAAAATGCAAACACTGATTACTGAACTCACAGCGGGTGGCTTTCACAATGTACAGTTTGTGCAACCAGAGCATTAATTCACCATTATGGCTCTCACACAGTAGGAGCACATTAGTCACAGGGTTAGAGTGTCACTGAAAGCTCTGTTCTTAATGAGTGTTATTTGGTGGGGGGCAATGATGATAATGGTTATTTGGCAGGGTCTGTTGTTGTTTAATGTTTATGGCGGATGGAATCGTTGCTTCGATCTTCATATTGAAAACGTGTCCTTTTTCATGATAAACAATTTTCCACATGACTTCCCACGCAGTACAAAAGGGTGGGTTTATCTGATCTATGCACTTGGGAGCACTGGGGTCATGTCCTATGATTCACTGATGTCAGTGTACCTGACTGTATCATGGTCATAGCAGGGGGCAGGATGCAAAGGTTAGAGGGAAGACTGACTCATATGGAAGTTGATACTCTGTTAATGTCCCTCTACTGTGGTGCCGGATCACTTACTACAAATGTCACCTCAGTAAGCTGCCTGAGCCTGGCACTCTGCCCCCTCCGGCCATACGACAGTCAGAGTCAGGCCAGGCAGGGGCACACTCTGTGGGGGCAGCAGACACTGCGCCCTAGCCCCTAGGGCTCTACTAGTGGAGAGTGACTCACACCGTGGGAAGGTGGACAAACAAATACCATGCTCACTGCAGGCAAGTACTTAACAAATAGATAGAATACAAATGTGGAAGCAGAAATCATTCTCACCAAACTTTACCCGCTGTATATCGGTGTCTTACTCAGACCAAGTAAGACAGACAGAGAACCTCCAACTGAACTCTTTCACCCTCATACTATAAAGTTCAGTTTGAAGAGCCACAGAATTGTGCAGAACTACACAATTCCTGAGTCCTTCATCTCCAGCAGCTAAGAGAACTGCTGTACCTGTCCTCGGAGCAACAACTCCCCCGCGCACAACTCCAGCCTCTAGTGGGGGCGGCTAAGAGGCCAAATCACTCTCCTGATGTCTCAGAGAGTAACAATGTTTTTCAAATCCACTGAGTGGAGAAGGCAAAAAAATCTACCTTTCACCGTTCTACCTGATGCATTATTTAACCACATCTTAATGGCACTTAGGAGGCACAGAGGATTGAATAAACTTCAACAGTGCACTACCTAATTAAAACAACCTTTTTATTTATGCACACGGCTGTTGAACTTTTACAAGTCCGGTGGAGATCCAGGTACTCGTGGAGGCCGGCTCTGCCTGCTCTCCCTGATGGATAGCCAGCCTCTAGGCTCAGCTGTCTCCCCCTGACACAGGATGGCCCGATTGATTACGCCTGCTGCCAGTCTTCCTGAGAACTGCCAATACTCCCTATCAAGAGTCAGACGTGGAAGGCCATGCCAAAATAAAGGCATCAAGTGTGTATCTAGAATTACCAAGCCTACCACCCCCAGACAGAGAGGCATGGCCAGCAGATGGATCCAACCGCTGACTGACAGAGGATAAGCCCTGGTTGCCTGAAATTTCATATGCTCTGAGCTCCACTGTTAAATATAGGCCTCATTTCCAATAGATTAAAGTAATCAGCAGCTCGATGGCGCTTTCAGTGAAGTTAAATGGGAGACGGGAGATAAGCTGGCAAAGTGACCGGCTGATAAGGAGCTATCCATGCAACACAAGGAGGAGAAGGTATGGGGATAATTGTTCATCACTTTTTGTCCCCTGCTATGTTAGATGTGGGTTTAGACACAGTGTAGGAGCCTGAAACGTGCGTATACTTCAAGAAATGAAACAGAGTTCATACAGCCTGTGTCTCTACCACACAAAGGAACGTTTCCACAGAGAAAATAGAGCCAGGTGATTGTTATTGAAAACTGAATATGAGGGACAATGAATCAGTCTGAATATGAGGGACAATGAATCAGTCTGAATATGAGGGACAATGAATCAATCTGAATATGAGGGACAATGAATCAGTCTGAATATGAGGGACAATGAATCAATCTGAATATGAGGGACAATGAAAAGTGAACAAAAAGGAAAGTGTATATCGAGACAACATGCACCCCTTTTCTGCAATTAATTCTGCCACACAGCATTTACCATAGCATCTAAGACTACAGTGAGAAAATTGCTGTATAATTACATGCTAAAAGTTAGACAATTACAGCCATCCTGTCTTCTTTTTCTTCCACAGAAACAGCTGCATAATCACATGTAAATTAGCTCGGAGGTTGTAATCGCTGACATATTTGAATGGCATTCTTAAAATCACAGAGGAGCAGTTTCAGTTTCACATCACTTATTCCAGCATTAAGAATAACAACAGATCAGGTAGAAATAAAAGTGTTAAGTTATTAATGCATCATGCAGCTTGGAAGACAAAATGCGGCTCTTTTGAGGTTGACAAGGAAATATCTGACATTTATTACAAACTCTGCAATGGATATTATAAGGGGTATTCTTTGAGTTAATCCCCCTTTGTGCTCATCCTCGTTTATATATATTGTGCTCTTAGCACTCACATTGGATTCTCACAATCTGTTCCAGGTGTCCCTGAGATTTTCTGCAGTAGGTCATGCGTATATTGTGAGGGGTAGTTGGAAGATCAGTGTAGACATCCACCGCCAGCCCAGGTAATGGGAAACCACATGACTCATTGTAATGGGAGAAACTATGCCTAGACACAGCAGAGAAGTCTCCTTTTCCTGCTCCTTACTGCTGTGTCTCCTGGTGACGGAGTATCAGTAGGCAAATCAGCTTAGTTATTGACCCGGTGCCCTGTGGCGCTCATTAGGCCTGGCTCTGACAGTGATGGAGGGGTGGGCTTGTCCTGAAGTCTGCTACTGACACTGGAAACACAGGTCAGAGCTGGTGGGTGGCTGGTGAGATTAGCGTGCAGCCAGACAGCTTTCTGGTATATCATGCCCCGGGCGAGCTTTTTGCCTTCTGCATGAGAGGCTGCTCTGGGACTTAGTCGAGGAACCCAACACCCCCCCGTACTATCTCCGCTCTTGTTACCCTGGATAAAGGAGGACAAACTAGAATTGGAGAGAGTGGCTACACAGAGTGATGTCATGTGGCTCAGGCAACCACTCAAGGCATTATGGGCCCAACGTGCTGAGTGCACTGAAATGAGAGAGAATCAACCGGAGATTTCTGGCAGTTTCCACAGCATGGGCACATGTTGGAATGGTACATCAGTACCAGAGTACTGGGACACACATCAAACAGTGATCTCTGAAATGCAATTTTTTACTGACTAGTCCTAGGCTAATCCCTGTTTTTATATAGTGCATAAGACACAATACTCATCAGGATTGCATTACATGAAATTAAGCTCAACTGACAGTAGGGTAGATGTATGCAGTTTTATATGAAAGTGTACTGTCATCACGATTCCTGCAACTTCAGTGAGACCTCAGTCAGGACTAGTGGGAGTTGAAAATCTGTTTAGTTTCACAGCAAGCAAAATTATTTTCAGATTCGCAAATTTCCCCCGTCTTTCCATGGATCCCACAAGGGGACTGGATTCACAGAGCTGATACGAGCTGTAGAAGCTGACGCATTCAGATGATTTTCCTCCCCCAGCTCTGTGCTACTGTTAACTGCACTTCTATAAATACTCCAGGGTGCAGCGTTAAGACAAAAGACTAAATACATTCGATGACTTGATTGCTTGCGATAGAAATAAAAGGAGGGGGAAAAAAACAGGACAGAAAGAAAAGAGACTTGGGGATCTAAAGATAAAGCGTGCAGGAGGAGCCTTTCCTGGAATATGTGGGATGTGTGGCTAATTTCATTCTTTTCTAGGGGCGGGTGTGAACACTATGGAATGGTGATGCTTCACCCACATACAGCAGTTTATGGGACGGAGCGAGCTGGTTGGCTAGAGGCTCTTGTGGTATATTTAATCAGGCTCCCGGGGGGGGGGGGGCTGGTGCAAACACTGGGTATTGTCTTCACTCTGATTCCAGGCTATCTTTTATTAAACCAGCGTGACAGACCGGGAAAAGGAATCTTTCTTTTGCGACATAGAGAGGAGTAGAAAGGGAAAAGGAGAGGCATATTCAGAGCAGGAGGCTAATTTCCCTTATCTCACCCTACAACAGGGATTTTAATTAGCCATTCAACTATTCAATTACAGAGGATTTGAATAGCACTTATTTCTAATATTTGACCTTCTGTTTTAATTACAGGTGTGAAACCCATTAATAGAAAACAATTTTGTTATATCAAACATAGTAAACATACGGCTACAGCTGAGATCAACAATGAAGAACGAGGACTATTTCAATTTAGAAAAGTTCAGTTCGGACTTGCCGGCAAACCTGTTAATTTGGAGCTAAACATCATCTCTTGGCAAGGCGTCTGAGGTTAAATAGAACAGGCTTTGAGTGCTTGACCGGGTGTCACTGATTGCATCTGCATGTCTCTGTGGGAAAGCTCTTACAGTGTACTTTAATCATCATGTGTATTTAGTGTACTCTAGTCTAAAGCAAACAATCAGTACATTGCCAATTGTAGTAATATTGGTATGGTGCATTAAAGGGCTGAGAATTTGCATATTTTAAATCACTAGTAACATTCTAGACCCACCATTACTTTCGGTGCATAGATGTCTAAATTGATTCTGATTTGACTCCCGAATAACAGTCTTTGGCCAGAACCAAGTCTGCTGTGCCAGTAAAACTGTCAATTTTGTGTTATTCAGAGTGCCAATTAATATTGAAAACATGGGCCAACATCCAAGACAAACACTAAATATTTGTCTTTAACCTTGACTAATGCTTCTGAAGGAACAATTTGGTTTTCATCCAAACATGAATGACTCCAATGAAACCATTCAGGGAGGAAAAATCATACTTCACATGCAATGAACAAATTCAACAACCTAGAAACATGCCAACCAGAAAACATTTCCTTAGTCAGTTGGACCAGTTGAAAACACGTACGTTCCTAACTTAACCTACAGTGTGGCAAAAAAAAAAGAAAAGAATCCATTGTCACACATTTTTAGACAAGACTTATGACGGAACTCACTTCTGACAGATTAATGTGTGGCGTTTCGGCAGGTGTGAGCTCAACTCGGGAAAATGGCATCGGGTGAGATCAGGAGGGACTGGCATGGTAGACTCTCAGTTCTTTCCCTTAGTGTTGGGTTAATGCAGCTGTGCCACTAAAGCTGTCAGGACTTGTAATAGCACTGCAGATGTACAGCTGCCAGCACTAAAAGGCTATTACTGGTGCTACTGAAACTCAAATATGTACAGCAACAAATATGATGGAGTGAGAGGCAGGGATACACCCAGAGTGACAGCCAAGATGTGATGGGAAAATATACAGCGACAGAAAGGATGCATAATAATATACTGCAATCCATGTCAAACAAAACTAGAATTAGATTCAATAATTTACTGTACTTATGCTCATCTTGTCTGAAAGTAGAAAACAAAAACACCCCCTTACTTATCAAGCAAAACAATTGGTTGAATCTATATCTATTGTTTATCCATTAGTCTAAAGACAGACCATAATCTGAACAGGTTTCTTGTCACAACAAATGCTTTGATACGTATTAAACTTGACTTTCCTTAGAATTATTTCCTGTTTTAAATCCTACAATCTTCACCCTCCATCCAAATCATTTCCACATACAGCACAATGCCACTAGCACCAATTATACAAACAGAGTTGCTTGTTAGCGTATATTAGCATTTAATTATCTTGTTAAGCACAACATGATGGAATATTAATTTGCAGGCTTAGCATTCTGAACCAGCGCACCACGCTCCATGACATCTAATTAGTCAAAGTCATTGTGCAGGTTAGTCAGGTCACACAAGTTTTAGAAAGGCTTTCATCATCGTTCTGTTGCTGATGCTAACCATGATCTGCTCTCCAGTCCAGACCTTCATAGTGGATAGAGAATACAGGAAGAATGTAATGACTTCAGGTCTGTTGTCATTTGAAGGGCGAAATGCCTTCTGAAAGCTAAGTATCGTACTGTCAAGCTATCTCCAATATCTTATCTGAAAGTAGAACACAATGCTTTTCCCCAAGATATGCAGACAGCTGAATGTTAATAGCATAACACGTAACGCTTCGTAGCTAGCTATTTCCATTTCCACTGCATAAAGACATGGTGAAATTGAATCATAATGGACAGGCAAAACCAGCCGAGGAATGGCAACATACCCTAGAGTGTATTTTCATTCTCTAAGCCATGTGTTTCTTTATTCCTTTATGTTCTTGAATCAGAGGCCCTCTGAGGAGAAGACAAAGAGGACTTACTATATTCAGTACAATGTAGAGGCCATGCGCCTTCAAGCAAGGGTCAGGCCCCACAGTGGATAGATACTATGGTCATGCTCTGGAAGAGAATCAGAGAGTACCCACCAAACCCACAGAGAACAGCTTGGCCTTGTTATACATTGTTAAAGACACTCAGTAATAAAACAAACAAAACCATGTAAAAAGTCACAATTACATTAGGCTGTTATGTAACAACTATTTTGCAGAGTATTTCTATTTTTTGACGCTACTCGTCTGTGCAGAGATGGAAAATGATGCTTCAGTTATTGTTTCATTTTTATTTACTGTGTAGTAGAAGTGTTTTGAACAATTTCAAGGGTTATGCAATTTATTGTTAAACAATAAAGCACAGCAATCTTTTGATTGTTTCAAGTTGAATTATATCACCAAAACGGCAGTGAACCATAAAATCAAAAGAGCTTGATTAAATGAAATGTAACATTGTCCTGTAAAGTCCACAGTAATACATTTAAGTATAATCATCTATTTCTAGCCAGCCTGATTTTAAAGAGCAACGCAACTATCTCCTAGTTGACAGGGAACGGTCAGAGCAGACTGACTGGGAGCTATCAGAAATGATGCAGCCGACTGACAGATTTCAACATACCAATGGTGAACCAGGAAGTCAGGCAGGGAATATTAACATCTCTCATTACCATACTAAGAGTGTGTGTTAGGACCTAGACTAAGCAACTGCCACAGACCAGAGCAAGGTGGGTGCCCAAGGTCAGAGTCAAAGCCTGATCTTCCAGACTGAATCGAAATCAATCTAATGAGATCATATTAGACAATGACATTTTTTAATGAGCAGAGTCATGATCACCATTAAAACAGTAGCAATCAAACAAGGATGACATACTACTTGCCCTGCGCTCTGCAGATCCATCCCTGAGTGGGGAAGTTTCCAGTAGAGTAGGCTTTACAACTGGGACGGATAAATTAATAAGCCACACTCATATAAAGTTTATAGCCATGGCTGCGCCTTGTTTTCCACCGGTAGTCAGTGATTTTAGAACTGGTGAGTTGTGTGTGACGTGGCATCAGCTTCTCCATCCAATACGAGTGTGAGTGAGCATTCCCAGTGTCGATCTAAACTATGTTGTGCAGTTATCATGACTCCCCAATCCGTTGGCAGTGTTCTACACACAGAGACCAACACAGTCTGATACTGTGACACTTGAGATGTGTAATGTCTCTAAGGAAAACATTTATTTTGCATGTGTGTTCTGGACATTCAGTGCAATTCCCCTTTAGTGGACATGTTGTCATGACGGCCTGTCAGTTTGAGGAATGGCTCGACATTGTCATGCCGATGGGCAGTGGGAATTGGTTGCACAGCTGGAGTTATGTTAAGCATAAAGCGAAGTGACAGAAATGCTAATCAAGTATCAAAACTGACACTGCATTCCCATCGGTGCACATCAGACTTTTAATGATTTATTAGCCAAAGTGAAAGTGTGTCAGTGTTGTGAGTGTCTCGTGGGTAAACCCAGCCCTCGCCAAGGTGCACCACTTAGCCACTCCCCCCATTCCCCCTCAAGCGTGGTCAGCACTCTCCACCGGGTCCGCTGATTGTACCGCTGAGGTGTAACTCTCAATATAGATGAGATGCACGCGATCTATCCACCTAACTCACTCCCTGTGTACTAAAGGGGCCACTATGAGAGTACAAGGAAGTAGAGGGTGTGTGCATGCCCACCTCAAATGTGTTCCACTGCTGAATAAGTCTTTTTGACCTCTTCTCTCCCCTGTCTCCCCTTCCATTGGCTGTCCCTGGATCTGAGAGGGGGAAAGAGAGCTGCAGCAGACCCCAATTATCTCAGCGTTATTCACAATCCCTCATTCACCTCCCCAATAGCCGTCTACCCCTGCATTCATTTTAGTCAGGATATTTCTTTCGGAGCCTTGGGGATCCGGAGGTGGAGAGGTTAAACACTGCACAGCTCAACTGAATTTGGCATTAGAACTGAAGGGATGAAACTTAAAAGACAGTTGGCTCTGCTTTTCCCATACTGAATATGATTTGCATCGTGGACCAAGTGAGAAAGGTGTCTGTTTGCTGTGTCTCCATTCTGTTGTTGCCAATTAATACTGAGCCTCTTTGTGATGATTCTGGAACGAGGCCTGGTTTGACGCATAAACAATGCTACTGTGCATAATTTAGATTGGGTGTTAAAAAAAAAGAAAGGAAACATGAGATCCTTTCACTCTCCTGGTTGCCTCAAAATTTCTTGCTGTTGACTATAAAGCCCAATCCTAAATAATGAGATCACTTACCATTGAGCAGCTGAGGACAGTTTATTGGGATATTGTTATGCTAGCACAATACCGAACACTGCAAACCGTATTTAAGGATTTGCATGAAGTGCAATTCTTAATACCCTCATATTTCATCCTTTAGCATCCATCAACCAAATGTATGCCTAAATATGTAACAGATATAATGACTTTGGCTTCCCCCATATGCATTAAAGAATATTCACACATAGTGATAAATATTGGAACAGCTGGTTTCTGCATAATTCATATGTCTTAACATCTGAGAGAATGGACGCCCCCGCCAAGCCGTTTTATTGGTTCCCCCGCAAATCAAGACCAAGTCCCTGCTGCCAAGTTTTGCAGCCATAGTGGGCCTGTTCATTTTTAATAGCGAGGGGAGAGAAATAGAATTCATAATGTTGTTGGTTATTTAGTGGGGCAGACCAACATGTTGCCTTATTCCTTGAGCAAAGTATGAATCATCACAGACTTTCCACATTGAAAATATTCTCATTCAGCACAAACAAAAACACACAGACAGACTGACACAAAACATAATGCATGCACACAAGCACTGACCCGATCGCACCCCCCCACACACACACACACACACACACACATACAACCCCACACACACAACCCCTACTCCACACACACCCCCCCACACACACACACATACAGCCCCACACACACACACAACCCCCCCCACACACACACACATACAGCCCCACACACACAACCCCTACCCCACACACACACAACCACTACCCCACACACATACAACCCCACACATACAACCCACACACACAACCCCCCCCACACACACACACACACACACACACACATACAACCCCACACTGAATTCTCCAAGGACTATTTTTGCTGAGTCCGCCACTACCTTTTATGTTGATCACCATTAAAAAGGCTGCTTTGTTTATGTGTGTAATTAATACCAAGTCTTTGATTACTGACATTTTTAGAACATAAGAGAACATTGATATTCCACTCCTTGTGAAGTTCTCGTTCTCCACAACATAATCAAGTGGTACAGGGATGGGCAAAATGTCTACTTTTCAATCGCACACCATACCGTCCTCCCTCGCTCCTGCTCTTTTGTGATAAGAGGTCTATACTGTTGAAATAGTCATGGTCTCCTGTGAGTAAGGTGAATGCTTTTCTGTGTTATGGACAGTGTGAACCATTGTTGCATGAGAGTAGCCTCGGCAGTTTATTCTTCATAAGAAAAGTGAAGGTGAGAATGCAGTGGGAGATTGGTGTATAAACAATATGGAGAGGAGTATAAGAAGAGGACTGTGCATTCCCAAGGCAAGTTTTGTAATTGGCAGAACACCGTAAGAACACAGAACACTGTAATTGGCAGAACACTGAAAGGTTTTTACTCCCTAGAGTATCTGTTGCTCAAATATGCTACCTGCCCTGTCTAAATACAGACATCTGCCTCAGAGATTCAGCATTACTGGAGCTCTTTCTACCTAAAAATCACAACCATCCCGGGTTTATACACCACAACATGATTCATTTACAATCACCGGCCAGTTGGTTTCATACATTTGATAAAACTCTAAGTATATGGCTGTAACTCATAATGAAGGCCTTTAAAGATAAGCTACAGAAGGGTTAACAGTTATGTAGCTTTGCCATGTCTCTCTAAATGATTGTTGGCAAGTGTAGTTTCCAATTCCCAATAACTATGGAAGAAAATGGGGTTTCTGGGTAATTTTTTCAAAGCAGCTATGCTCGTGTAACATCTACAGGGAAGGTTGGAAACGCCTTTACAGTAAATGCACCTTAGGATCAGAGCAGGCTGGATGGAGGAGCTGTAGGAGGACGGGCTCATTGTAATGACTGGAATGGAACGTTATTAAACAAACATATGGAAACCACATGTTTGACGTTGTTCCATTTATCCCAGGAAACATAATTGATGATTCTCAAATGCTGTCGTCATGTCAATAAAAATATTGAATAATGAAGGCTCTGATATATACACCCTTGTGCTATATTTACAGCGTGAAATATAAGTCCAATGTTTAACATTTGTGTAAGGAACTCATTTGACCACTATTGTTGAAAATGATGTTGTGCAGTGCTCCTTAGAAATGCAAGGGCTTTGACTGCAGTGGCACCTGAATAAAATGTGCTTTTTGGATCTAGTTGATTATTGAGGGCTACATCAAGATAAACACATGCTGACTAGAATAATAATTATCCTGTCTGACCAAATACGCATCATTTGATGAAAATAAATATTTTGTCATACTGCTGCAAAGCCGAGATGTGATTGGAAGGAAAGGGCTGTCTGAGAAAAGGTTACTTCCAATTTACAAGCTTCGTTTTCCTGTATGGTTGTGACGGCTTCATATCGGGTATACACTACCTGTCAAAAGTTTTAGAACACCTACTCATTCATGGGTTTTTCTTATTTTTTAAAACTATTTTCTACATTGTAGAATAGTAGTGAAGACATAAAAACTATGAAATAACACATATGGAATCATGTAGTAACCCAAAACATGTTAAACAAATCAAACTATATTTTTGATTCTTCAAAGTAGCCACCCTTTGCCTAGATGACAGCTTTGCACACTCTTAGCATTCTCTAAACCAGCTTCACCTGGCCTTTAAAGGAATAGGACCAAAGTGCAGCGTTCTCTTTTTATTTGGAAAAAAGACGCTGAAAAAAACAATAAACACTACAAAAACAAACCGTGAAGCTAAAGGCTATGTGCCCTAAACAAAGTCAACTTCCCACAAAGAAAGAAGGGAAAAGGGCTACCAAAGTATGGTTCCCAATCAGAGACAACGATAGATTGAGAGCCATACCCGGCCAAAACATAGAAATACAAAATCATATAAAAACAAAACATAGAATGCCCACCCCAAATCACACCCTGACCAAACCAAATAGAGACATTAAAAGGCTCTCTAAGGTCAGGGTGTGACAGGAAGGCTTTTACAACAGTCTTGAAGGAGTTCCCACATATGCTGAGCACTTGTTGGCTGCTTTTTGTTCCCGCTGCGGTCCGACTGATTCCAAACCATCTCAATTTGGTTGAGGTCGGAGTATTGTGGAGGCCAGGTCATCTGATGCAGCACTTCATCACTCTCCTTCTTGGTAAAATAGCCCTTACACAGCCTGGAGGTGTGTTGGGTTATTGTCCTGTTGAATAACAAATGATAGTCCCACTAAGCGCAAACCAGATGGGATAGCGTATAGCTGCAGAATGTTGTAATAGACAGGCTGGTTAAGTGTGCCTTGAATTCTAAATCAATCACAGACAGTGTCTCCAGCAAAGCACCCCCACACCACAACACTTCCTCCTCCATTCTTTATGGTGCGAAATACATATGCGGAGATCATCCATTCACCCACACCCCATCTCACAAAGACACGGTGGTTGGAACCAAAAATGTCTAATTTGGGCTTTCCACTGGCCTAATGCCCATTGCTCGTGTTTCTTGGCCCAAGCAAGTCTCTTCTAATTATTGGTGTCCTTTAGCAGTGGTTTCTTTGCAGCAATTTGACCATGAAGGCCTGATTCACAGACTCCTCTGAACAGTTGATGTTGAGATGTGTCTGTTAATTGAACTCTGTGAAGCATTTATTTGGGCTGCAATTTCTGAGGCTGGCAACTCTAATGAACTTATCCTCTGCTGCAGAGGTAACTGTGGATCTTCCATTCCCGTGGCGGTCCTCATGAGAGCCAGTTAGCGGTTGATGGTTTTTGTGACTCCACTTGAAGAAACTTTCAAAGTTCTTCACGGACCTTCTTTTAAAGTAATAATGGACTGTTGTTTCTCTTTGCTTATTTGAGCTGCTCTTGCCATAATATGGACTTTGTATTTTACTAAATAGGGATATCTTCTGTATACCACCCCTACCTTGTCATAACAACTGATTGGCTCAAACACACAAATTAACTTAAGGCACACCTGTTAATTGAAATGCATTACAGGTGACTACCTCGTGAAACTGGTTGAGTAAATGCCAATAGTGTGCAAAGCTGTCATCAAGGCAAAGGGTGGTTATTTGAAGATTCTCAAATATAAAATATATTTTGATTTGTTTAACACTTTTTTTGGTTACTAAACTCAGCAAAAAAATAAACATCCTCTACTGTCAACTGCGTTTATTTTCAGCAAACTTAATATATGTAAATATTTGTATGAACATAACAAGATTCAACAGAATACATAAACTGAACAAGTTCCACAGACATTGAATAACGTGTCCCTGAACAAAGGGGGTCAAAATCAGCATCTGGCCACCAGCTGCATTAAGTACTGCAGTGCATCTCCTCCTCATGGACTGCACCAGATTTGCCAGGTCTTGCTGTGCGATGTTACCCCACTCTTCTACCAAGGCACCTGCCAGTTTCCAGACATTTCTGTGGGGAATGGCCCTAACCCTCCGATCCAACAGGTCCCAGACATGCTCAATGGGATGGAGATCCGGGTTCTTTGCTGGCCATGGCAGAACACTGAAATTTCTGTCCTGCAGGAAATCACACACAGAACGAGCAGTATGGCTGGTGGCATTGTCATGCCAGAGGGTCATGTCAGGATGAGCCTGCAGGAAGGGTACCACATGAGGGAGGAGAATGTCTTCCATGTAACGCACAGCGCTGAGATTGCCTCCAATGACAACAAGCTCAGTCCGATGATGCTGTGACACACCGCCCCAGACCACGATGGACCCTCCACCTCCAAATCAATCCCGCTCCAGAGTACAGGCCTTGGTGAGACGCTCATTCCTTCGACGATAAATGCAAATCCGACCATCACCCCTGGTGAGACAAAACCATGACTCGTCAGTGAAGAGCACTTTTTGCCAGTCCTGTCTGGTCCAGCGACGGTGGGTTTGTGCCCATAGGCATAGGTGATGTCTGGTGAGGACCTGCCTTACAACAGGCCTACAAACCCTCAGTCCAGCCTCTCTCAGTCTATTATCCGGACAGTCTGAGCACTGATGGAGGGATTGTGGGTTCCTGGTGTAACTCGGGCAGTTGTTGTTGCCATCCTGTACGTGTCCCGCAGATGCGATGTTCGGATGTACCGATCCTGTGCAGGTGCTGTTACACATGGTCTGCCACTGTGAGGACGATCAGCTGTCTATCCTGTCTCCCTGTAGCTCTGTCTTAGGCGTCTCACAGTACAGACATTGCAATGTATTGCCCTGGCCACATCTGCAGTCCTCATGCCTCCTTACAGCATGCCCAAGGAACGTTCATGCAGATGAGCAGGGACCCTGGGCATCTTTCTTTTGTTGTTTTTCAGAGTCAGTAGAAAGGCCTCTTTAGTGTCCTACGTTTTCATAACTGCCTACCATCTGTAAGCTGTTATTGTCTTAATGATCGTTCCACAGGTGCATGTTCATTAATTGTTTATGGTTTATTGAACACGCATGGAAAACAGTGTTTAAACCCTTTACAATGAAGGTCTGTGAAGTTATTGGGATTTTTATTAATTATCTTTAAAAGACACGGTCCTGAAAAAGGGACGTTTCTTTTTGTGCTGAGTTTACATGATTCCATATGTGTGTTTCATAGTTTAAATGTCTTCACTGTTATTTTACAATGTAGAAAATAGTCCAAATAAAGAAAACCCCCTGAATGAGTAGGTGTTCTAAAACTTTTGACCGGTAGTTTTTATTTAGGTGATAGTCCCTAAACACAACACACTCTCCAAAGCCAAGATGCACAATGTCAAAGGTTCTGGACTGATATGCTTATGACTGTCACTGTACACATCTACAAGGCATTTACAAGGCACAATTAGCAAACCTCAATGACAAAATAAACCACTTGAGATTGAGCTTCTTGTTTGGAAGAAGTAGTCCTGTGAAAAGCAGGTCAGGATAAACAGGCTTTACTTCCAAGCCTTTATGAGGTTACTGAAGAAGTTGATGAGTGACCCTGCACATGACTCTACATACAGTACACATCTTGCACAGACATACCATAAGGATCAGAGGATATGTGAAGGAACACTAGCTAAGCTATCCTAGTGGGAATAATACATTTAATTAGTGTTCACACAGCCCATGTTTTGGAGAGAGATGGGAAAAAACCTGGCTAGAGATATCCTTCCTCCCCATAATAAATCTGTCCACGTCTCCCATCCAAACAGCTCCAATATGCCAGGGAGAGAATTTACAGTGCATCTCTGATTTGTTTGCTGCTATTAATGGGGCAGTGAGGAAGGAAGTGGTCTGTGGCTGCCAGCGCAATATCTGACCTCTGAGAGTGCATTAAATCAAGCTATTAAGGGCCGCTGCAATAAAGTGGACAGCCAAGGAAGGCAGAGTGCTCTCTCCAAAACAAACATGCCTCAGCCAGACACAACACGAGGCTGGGATCACAACCTCAGCCTGGGCTGATACGGTTTTATAGCGGGTGCCTTGGTGACAGTCAGTCAATCCAGTGGGTTGTCAGTTCTGGTCAGGTGCAAGCCAGATAGATGAACCAGCACATCGGGCAGCATTGTAGAATGTTAAGAAATGCGTGGTTGATGCTGTGGCTAATAAGCCATGTGACATTTATTAGGAAATATTCCTTTTCCTATTGAAGCCCTACTGGAACACGTTTCTGTATTAAAACATTTACTTTACTTATAATAAAGAAATACATCATCATTGACAATTATTTTCATCTAGGAGTGGGTGAAGATGACTATTTGGTGTATCTTACACTTCCCCACATGCACAGGTCCACAGGCATTTTAAATAATTGTGTCTGTGCCATGGGAGGAAAGAAATTACATTCATTATCACACCAGGACTGCTCTGGCGAGTTTCACAAATTGACAGACCATGTGGTGGACTTTGCTGTGTCTTTCAGACTCAGATAATGGACAAGTCTGATAGAAAAAGGCCCTTGACTCGTGAAACAAAAGGAACTAAAAATCGGGGAATGCCAGGGCCATGTCTGGCTCTGTGGGGCACCATTTATTTGAGTTGGGGGGCATGCCCTTTCAATGTCACGGCTTGTCTGAACACTATACTGTTTTTCACTGATATTAATTACCATACTCCTGTATTACTAGGGCTAGTCTTTGAATGCCTTTCTAAAGACGCTGTCGCAATAAGAAAAAGTTCCATTACCTACTTTCATTTTGACTGCTCTGGCCTCTTTGGGTGGTGCCGTGAAATGTCTAGCGCCTTTTTGGTTTGGCTTTGGACATTCACTCGTCTCGAACAAAACAAAAACACACACCCCTCTCACAGCTTTAGAGTTGGGTTAGCCCAACAGACAGGTGAGAGGGAAAGTGATCATATTACACCTGGGGTAGCCTATAAGAGAAAGTGCCTCAGTCCTAAAAATGTACTTCAATAACATCCACTAGAATGCAGACCGAACCATCGATCAGCCAATGGCTGACTGAGTGAACTTACCAAACACAGCTTCTTTGTTTTGATCGGATTCCGCCGTGAGCAACCATCAGTGGTTTGTAGGCAGTTTTCAGTGTTTTACACTGTCTTGCCACCACAAACCAAAAATCTACTGAAAGGAAAATCAGCAAATGGGTATATTTGTGCAGATCCATCTGTGTGGAGGGAAGGAGCCAGCTAAGTGAGTCCCAACTATTAAATAGCATGAAGAAACACATGCAACATTAGTAGCAAGGCAAATTAAACAATCTGTTATTAAACACAAGGAGTAAAATTCCTTCCTCTGGCATCGCACTGTTGGTTAACTAATTATTATGCCACATTAATTTTGAAACCCTGAAGCGTTTGTTGAGTTTACCCAAGGTGCAGTGAGTACGTGTTTAGCCCTGTAAAAAGTGGGTTTAGTACAAAACAGATCTAACAGCGAGTGATTCAGCGTGAGGCTGAGACGACGCAGAGCCAGAGGCTACTGGGATTGCTTCATTTATATTCCACTGATTGCATCGGAAAATTGTGAGACTGTTAATTGGAGACAATGTGGCCAGAAACAGATATGGAGAGACATGTGACTACAACAATGGCATCAAAGATAATATTTAGCTAAAAGCCTGCGTTAATGGTGACAGCAACAACCATACCAAGCTGTTCTACATAATTATATACCTTCAATCATTAGGAAAATACTTGCCCTCACAACTTTCCCCTCAAAAAAACTTCAGTCGTGTTAGATATGCCTAATTGACCTTCCGTTGGTACGTCAACGTTTCGAATTGTTATTGCAAATGCTCCCTTGCATCCGTCTAAGGACATGTTGACAAAGCCTTCATTTATGACCGATTCCCCAGCCCCGAGCATGGCCCCAGCGTGACGTTGATTAGGTGGCTTGTACTAAATAAGCTTGAGAGGCCCATTTCACCGCAAACCTGTATTCATTTAGTTCTGCAGATTTATACTGGCCTGCTATCTCGGCAAGAAAATCCAGCATGACATGAGAGTGAAATTTGCCCTTTTGAAAAGAGGGTTAATCTTTCTTTCTTTCCCACTGCAACCTCAATCTCACTGTGGCCAGCATGCCTCCAATGATCTGGGGGCCACAGCCAGTAAATTAAATTAAATAAACCCATTAGTTACAGCACTGTTACCTTCTCACCTCTGCCCAGATGCGCTTTCATGGTAAGTTGTCCCATCATAAAAAAAACAAGGGACTCGGCATAGGATTGTCATGCCAAAGTCACCTTGACTCCAAAGACAGGGTGGTCTGTCCTCATTGTTCATCACGAAGATCAATTAAAATAGCCTGTTTTGCAATGCAGCACGAGCCCAATATGTTCCGCAGGTGTCTGAAGGTAAATGTATGCTTACTTAAAAATCAATTCATACTTCACATTCTCCCTCCTCGAGTCGTGCAGATGTGAAACAAACTGGAGGTCGATGGGAGTGGAAGGCGACCGTGAGCAGAGTCATCCCAGGCATACTGAAAATGAATGGGATGAATAACCAAGTGTAGCTCACATATCTAAAGACCTCAGACAAAAAGAGAGTCTAATCCTGCTATAGCCCTGGGTATGGGTTAGCATGTTTTCACTCCTATCTTTTCTTCTTCTATCTTTTCTTCCTGCTCTGAAACATATCTTGTGAATATGGCAGGGTAGCCTAGTGGTTAGAGCGTTGGACTAGTAACCGAAAGGTTGCAAGTTCAAATCCCCGAGCTGACAAGGTTCTGCCCCTGAACAGGCAGTTAACCCACTGTTCCTAGGCCGTCATTGAAAATAAGAATTTGTTCTTAACTGACTTGCCTAATAAAATATTAAAAAAATAAAAAAATATATATACTGTAACAACAGTTTGGCATCTAGCTTCATAGCTAAATTCGGACATTCAACAGAAAAACAAAACCATGGGGAAACATGATTGTACCTGTGATGTCTGACTATGTACCCCCATACATGAAGGATTACGGGATGTGTCACTTTTCTTTTAAACACACACGCATCTTTGACATGATTGCACCGAAACACATTTCCTCGTGTGTCACCCTGCACACGTGTGTGTGGCTGAGCATGTTAAAGGCATAAAGAAAAACTATCAGCCACATTAACTAAGAGTTGGCTTCGCATTGTTGGGAGGAGCTAATGGCCCCATTAAAACAGGAAGAGCACGTTAACTTGCAACTAAATCTCTAATGTCAATAATCCAAATTATCCAGGAAAAACAATCACCTTCTTATACACCAATTAGTAATTAGCATAATCCCTAAAAGAATCCTTTTGCATTTCATCAGTTTAGTCTAAGTCTCAAAGGAGCTTGGCACAATGCCACAGCCTCTATAAAAATCACTTCCACCAGCCTATACAGAGAATAGAGGACAGTATTCTCATGGTGGAGGTCTGATTGATAAAGTGTTCTTGATGCAGATGGTTGAAACTCGAAAACCTAAATACTTATAAAAGGGTTTCAATAAACAACTCCCAATGAAGAGTTCCTACTTGAAAAGCCCAATCAACACAGAAAGGGAAAGGGGGATACCTAGTCAGTTGTACAACTGAATGCATTCAACTGAAATGTGTCTTCCGCATTTAACCCAGCCCCTCTGAATCAGAATACCATCTCAATGTAAGGACTGTGTTATGCGTAGTTTACATGTCTCAATACTCAGCTCCTTCATTGTTTCACACTGTGCTAAAATATTCTAGCGGAATACCCCATGGTGATTTCAGGCAAAGAAAGAGCATGAATAAATAAACAACTTAAAGCGATGAGAAACTTCAAAGGCAATGGGACAATCGCAGCAAACAAGCTCCTGGAAGCCAATGAATTTCTTTGTTTGTGACAGTGACTCAGGGGTATAAACAGAGGAATTAGCTCACACCTCCGGAGTCTCAGCACATCACACTGCCATAATTGAATTAAGCCTGTCAATATTGTTGTGAGCTGTGGATGGCGTCAGTGGCGCGAGGTGCATGTGAGCTGACAGGATACATGTGTATTTCTATAGCTAGAACTGCCTTTTCATTCTGCTCTGTTCTTTGGCAAGTCCTTGAAAAAATAAGGCGATTGCTTTCCATGTCATCCCAGACTATATCTCAAGCTAATTCCTACATCTTGATACAGCCAAGCTGATGTATTTCCTGTGAATAAGCTCTGTGTATAACATGTCATGGGCATGCAGGCGGAATAATGCTACTGGTGGAGCGTGGAGAGAGAAGTTATGATTTCCACTCTCCCCACATCCCTCTGCTTAACACACTCCTGGAGTACATGTCAGGTCACAGCCACATATTTGAAACATGCTCCCAACAGCCCTTGCGTGACGTCTTGGCTCCATGGCCAGCCCTGTCAGAGAGAATCCTGCTCTGACTGAACCAATGCATCAGCTTGCTTTTGCGTTTGTGTCATGAGACTGCATCACTCTCAACCGATAAGGGGCATGTATGCACAGCACCAAGTGCTCCAGGAGAGGTTAAAGGAGAATTGGAATATTGACAAGTATGATTGACATGCTTATTTGTCCCAAAAGGAAGTATTATTCAGAGAGATTTAAAGACGGCTGTAAAGCAGCATTCTTGCCGAATGGAATCATTGTTCCTTCTGACTAGAAGCACATCACGGCAATTCTGTGGCAAGTAAATAATCCCTGGGAGATAGGAATCCTTTCAAGCTTAAAATGACTTGTGCTTATACTTTATTTTGGGTCCAAAATAAATCACTTAACAGTCAAGACTGGGGCTGTCATTTTCAGGCAATCCATCTATGACATGGAACTGAAATAGGGGGCTAAGAATTCCCTGTTTTCCCATTGGCGGTGGAATGGAGAAGAATGCAAGGCAGAATTCCATCCAGTTCTATTTTAACAGACACAAACCTAAAGAGAGGCTGAGCCTTGATGGCAACCATGCCCCATTGCCAATTCATTGTGTTGGCAAATTGAATCAGCAAATTAAATTCTAAGCTCAAGTAAAGTCAACTTTACTGGAATTTGAGAATGATCACTTTAGGTGTTTGGGTGTAGCTTTGTCCATGACACGGAATAGGAAATGAATGTCAAAGAGAGAGGGTAAGGTATTGCATGTGAATAGCAAGAAGGAGCTGGGGTAGAATGAAATTGTCCGCACTAACCCACTGCCAGAGTGATTTGTTCTCTCTCTAAGCCACAAAGGATGCAGCAGTGTTACTTCTTTCATAATTCTAGTGTCACAATAAAAATAGACTAAGATAACCCCCCAAGGCTGACCCTAGAGTAACACAAAACAAATTGAATCCACATTCTCCCAACACAAAACACTGATTCCATTGCAGAAAAAAACAAACATTTTCCCAGGCAGTGCAATGCTGTGTGGATGGTGTTCATGACTAGACTTATCTTGATAATACCTGCTGATATGTTTGAACTGGAAAGATAAAGTGCTGTGAATTGTTCCCACAGTTTCGCTGTAGACACATACACATAAGATAGCTATACACAAACCTAAATATCTAGCTAGTAGACATTTCACTAGCTAACTTCTAACAGGTCTCTTGCATGTGATAACACACTAGAGTAAACAGCTACACAAACCTGCCATTCATAGTTGTAGGAACTTGCTACAGAGGGAGTCACATTAGGCTATTTAAGTGTGATCCAATATCCATATTTATCCAGACTGACAGTAATTGGTGGTGCAGCAATCTGAAGGTTCTGATTATTCTCCTTCATAAACTCATGTTTAACAGCCAGACAGAGATGACACAAAGGCTTTCTGGCGGGAAGGTGCCGTCTGTGTCATAGCGCTGTGCCATGTCTGCATCCAGTCAAAGGCGCTGGAACGGGAAATAAATATGTTTCTGTTGTGGACGCTGGTGGAATCTCTGGGCTCTGTGGTGCTTGGGAGTTTAATCAAGTGGAAAAGGGGAGGGGGGATGTTGAGACCAACCTGACTGCAGTGGTCCACTCTCTTGACAGGCACTGGGGCATGCTGCTAATTAAAAAATGTAATTCCACGACTGCCGCGTTGGCATCCCAGTACCCAGAGGTGCGTCCTTGCGAGCCTTGGCGCCATCTTATCAGGCACAGACAGATTCCGGCTTGCCGGGGAGGAGCGGAGGACGTGGAGGAGCTGCAGTAGCAGCAACACAGGCCCAGCTGGAAGATGGAGGGGATGGCATCCAGCCTGCTGCTCAGGGATCTGGCCCACCTCCCTCCATCCCATCTCCCCGCCGACTGGAGTCACGGGCCCCTAGTCTGGTGGCAAGACTCAGGGAGCTGAGCCGTGGAGCTGCATGCTGAGGTGGGAGCGCAGGGGTAAACAAGGGATAAACACAGGATTTAGACTCTCTGATGCTACACTCAGCAGTAGATCGCTGTCTCCAACACACACTTCCTGTCAGAGGGTCCTGTCTTACTACACTGAAGGGTGCGGATAAAGCTGGGGCTGGAATTCATGCTATTCTCCTCAGAGTCCCCCCGGGCCTGCAGCAGTGCAAAGACATGGTGCTCTGACATGGTCTCTACACTACTAGCATTTCATATTTACTGAAAAAGAAGAAGCAGCAAACTGGAAATCCTTTCGTTAAGCTTTTTCCACCATTCAGTGGGAAACAGAGCCTCGATGAAAAAGTAGATAAAAGAATGAGAGCACTTCATTGCAAGGCCTTGGCAGAGCGTAGAGCCTGCACTGTGTGGGCTTCTGAGCTGTGTAGGTCCCTATTGATCAGAATGCATTACAATTCACACAAAGAGAGAAAGTCCTTGGTGATGGCAAGGCTGATTCTTTGGCATCTTATTTAAAGGCCACCTCATATAAAAGCCAGCAGGCAGCAACCAAGACCTCCGCCTGAGGTGAAATAGCTTGGGGAAGGAGAGCACGTTCAGAACAAGCACCACTGTAAATTAACATTATTGTTTGTCACACTGTGCAACACAGGGCCATTGCCTTGCAAAGGTACCAAACAGCTCAAAGGATTTACAGTCACATTGCCTCAGCTTTTATCGCTTACAAGGCTTACAAAGTGTCATTCTCCCAACACAATGATAAGGGGCTCGGAGACCTCAGAGCCGCTTCAGAGCTATGCATCTCATTGACAACTCACACAATATGATCAGCATAGTAGTACAACCCAAATGATCTTCCTGGAAAATCAACTGTAACACAAGCAATAGAGTTGTTCCTAAATACCAGCTCAATGAATCGTCTGCTGTTTTGCAGCTCCGATTTAAACCCGAGATAGGCTTCCAGGCAACGGCGTGATTCTTCTAATTATGGTATAGCTATTATGACCCGGCACACAGAAAGAATGACCTGCTGGTTAAAGACTATAGCTTCTCCTCAAAAGCGGTAAGGAGTTTAACAAGGCATAAGGTCCTCCCCGACAAGCCTTTTAAACACTGTGTAACCCGGGTAAAACAGATGTCACCGAGGTGCTGCATCATATTTCATGAACAAGAAGATGAACTTACTCCTTGTGAATTATATGCCCAGCGGATGGGGTATAAAAATATGTTTTCACTTGATATTTTCTACCAGATGAATTCTGTATGCATACCGGGATTCTGGAGCACCGTATAACTGTGGCAAGCACAGAATAGCTCTCTCAGTGCACACCTCTTCAGGCTGTGCATTTGTACTGGCTTCTTTTAAATCTTTTACAACGCGTACCACATTCATCCTCTGCCAGTGTCTAACTCTCCAAGCCATCACAAAGTATGAAACGAGCACAACCAAATTGATTCAGTGCGTTTGACAACATTTTTGGACTCAACCTCCTAAGCCAATGTTATATTGGCGTAATCATGATTTCAGTCATAGGATTAGGCACACTGCCTACACAGCAGGCCTGCACACAGCCTACACAGCAGGCCTGCACACAGCCTACACAGCAGGCCTGCACACAGCCTACACAGCAGGCCTGCACACAGACGTGACGTAGTATATTTTTTTTACACAGCAAAAACACCACAAAAATGACATGCTTTGTCTGTAGCATCAGGACGTGGGCAGATCACATAGCTCTGAGTGTAACCTTTGTTTCCCTTGTCACACTACAACACTGTTCAAATTTGGCAGACAGAATAGACACATTGCTATATCTTCCCCATGGGTGTAAAAAACACATCTACCCGATAGTTACATTTCTGCATACGTCATCCTGATGTTAACATTACTCAGAGGACGAAACGCGGAAATAAATGCTAAGAGCGCTTAAGGGATTTGGTTGGCTCAGGGGCACTAAAACATACAAGCACACTTTGGTGTTATTTATGTAAGCCTGTCATCTTGTCGTCTAATGAGCCTGACACCGAAAGCGTAATGAAACGTCTCACATTAACACGGGCTAAATGAACAGCCAACAGCCGAGGACAGAGGAGAGCATAGCTCCCATCCACACTGCAATGAGTTGAGGCAGATGGTTCCCTGTATACCCAAAGCCCCGAGCCACTGTACTAGACTGGGTTCACAGGCACAGCAACTCAGTCAGGGACTCTGTGTACTACTGGCTGGCTTAATTTTCATTCTCTGCTCATTGAGTCCATTTGAAATCATCCAGCATTCCCCTGGTTGGTCAGACCATCATCTTGCTAGATGCTGGCGCCTTATTGAGCGAGTGCCACTGTCAAACGGAGGGACGGAAGAACCCTCAAACAGACTGTGGTTCAATGCCATGATTGTTTATATTTTAATAAACAGAACAATAATCACGAAGGAGGCAGTGAGATGTGCAGTGTTGGAAAACAAAGAAAAACCATGACTGGGTGATGAACCTGACTGGGTGAAGGAACTGACTGGGTGATGAACCTGACTGGGGGAATCTTTACCTTGAATGTATTGCATGTGAGAAGACATGGATGGCACAATACTCAGGATCAGCAGAGAAACATCTGGATTAGCTGATCAAAATGATGATCTCTCTACCCCCATGCAGTCATACAGCAAAAGCCTGGCAATGTGGCTTTTAGATAGATAGACTTAAATAGGCCTTTAGCTACATGCATTTGGTTTCAGCTCTGTGTCAGATTAAATGGCTTTCAAATGACCACTTTTTCACAATTCCTACAATATACACTGAATAAGATATGGATCTTGGTGAGCGCAGAATGTTTTCATTTTGTTATCAAGCTATCAGACTTTTTCCTGCAATGGTGGACATTGCAAGGCATTTGCTAAATAAACACAATATTGGGAACTAGCGATTATCAGATTGAAATAAACAAGGAAATACATTTTGTCTAAATGAGGCAAGATAGTCACAAATATAGACAATCAGAACATGTGGTACAGTATGAATACTAACTGGACATCATATTCCGAACACAGAGTACACTGCTAAAGTTACCAGGCCTGTTGCACAGGGGCAGTTCTGAACACTGTAGAAAGGTAATACCAGGTGGGATCTGAGTATTGTTCCAATGAATGCACTCGCATGAACACCTGTTCGAATGAATAGGTTGGCTATTGCTGCATGCTGTGTTCATATACATGCACGCTACGATAAAACATTGTATATTATTGCAAAACTAGGTTCACTGTACTTCAGAAGCAAGATAAAGGTGTAGTGCATAAAGGCTACTTTGTTCCCTAGGTGTGGTTTCTAAGTGATATGAATATTTTAGTTTATCATCCAAATCAGTCTTGCTCTCATTTTGATGCAGTGGAATGGATAGAAAAATGAGGCTACCTGATCAACTGTTTTGTATCATTGGATGTAAAACAAGTGGGGTATATTTTACTAGACTAGAAACATGCTTAAGCAGAATTACTTGGCAATCTAATAGGTGGCAATTTTTCATCAGAGTTGTTCTTTTTATTATGATTATAATAAATAATTGCATTGATCGTGGTATAGGTATTATTAGAGATAATCTAATGCATTTAAAATATGAACCAATCGAGGCTATCGACCAACACATGGTTTATGTTATGTGGGGTAATGAGACACCTGAACCAGATAGGGTTATTAAGTGAGAGTGGATGCGCGCACCTGTACCAATCCAGCCCTTTCTCGTAGTTCCTGTCGAAGAAATGTGGCTCATTCCCAACGGCTCTGATATCGGGATGGACCCTCAAAGCTTCGAGCAGAGCCCTGGTACCTCCTTTCTTCACCCCAATTATAATGGCTTGGGGTAATTTTTTCACCCCATAATCCGAGGTGCAGTTCACCCTGAGTTCGTTGTCCGTGGTGCTGAATTCCTGGTGCTCCCTCTCCAGAGCGGAAGATTGATACACCGCGGCAGTTTTAGTTGGAGCCGCCTGATTCCGAACCCAATCCAATGTTCTTTGTTCGGTCTCCACATTATCTTTGACGGTGGAAATTGCAACCGTTTTCTCGGCAGCAGTCACCTCTGTCAGCTCCTCGTCCAAATAGCCCTGGGGTGAAGTGGAATAAAGTTTCTCCCTTAATGTTACGAAAGTTGTCTCCTCCGTTACCAACCTCCCTTGGTACACGTAGTTCTCTTGCAAGGGGAACTGTAACGAGTTGTAACAGCTCATCAGGCTATAGAACAAGTAGGTGACAGAAAGGGAGAGAGTGAACATGAATAAAATTTTCCGGGGCACTTTAGAGGTAAAAACCGAAGTGCTGGACCAAAATGCCATCTCTGATAGCAGTGATCCTCTCAAAGAAGTGGCCAGACATGTTTCCACCCCAATACTTGCATGGACACTCAACAACAATAATCTGTCACTATGAGCACAGCTCCATTTGAAAATGTGAGTAGCTGAACCACTCCAGCATACCCCTAATTCGCATGGTTATAAGGATACAGGAAATAGATCGTTAAAATTCCGAAAGAATATCGCGTCCCTTTTTTGAGTAGCCTATCGATTTCTTATTCCAACGCTGACAGCCAATGTCACCATTTATTGGACTGAATTTGCAGATTAGCAAGCCTGCGGTCTGGCGTCCTTCCAAATGAGCAGCCTGGTTTGAAATGTGCAGAATGTGATGGACGAAGTCTTGGCATTTTACGGAAAAAGAAAAAAGGGAACGCCAAAGTGTTTGAAGTAGTGTGCAAAGCACGTCTTCATCCCGATTCACTGGCGGCCAATTACAAATCCCGTGGATCTTCCCAACAAGGGTGAAAAAACTGCCACACATTGGTCCTCTCACTGCTAACTTTGTGCAGTAGAAAGTGAACAACCTTTGCATAAATATTAATTGACTGCGCTCTCTCAGTGGCCAGGAATGTTGCTTGCTGTCCCAATGCCTTCTGTTGATTGGTAGATACGATGTGCGCATCAACTCTGTGAGCTCACCCGCACGGAAGCACTATTAAATTAGTAGGAGCACCACAAACTCAGTAAGTGAACACCCACTTTTCGCAATCGGTGCCAGAGTGTAGGAAACCCAATGAGACGTCAGATACGACAGGCAGATAACACTGAGATGGCATTGGGAAGGCGGGATGACTATTCCTCCTCTCCTTTTTATGCCTTATGATCTGCAAAGATGTTGCTGGATGAATGTAAGGGTGAGTAGGGAAAAGTAGTAGAAAGCGGTGTATTGCCCTGTATGCACTTAAGAAGAAATCTTGAAGATAATTTGCTCAACTAAAGTAGGCTACATCTGAATTTCCTCAAATTATTTACTGAATAAAATGTGTCATAATTATAATAATAGTAATTATTATTATTATTATTATTATTATTATTATTATTATTATTATTATTATTATTATTATTATATGACTACTAAATCATTATTATACAAGCAGCTCATGGCTGCTCCCTACTGGTGTTCTCTGGAACATTGCAATAGTTGTAACCGTGATCTTGGGAGATTTTACACAAGAAGGAAGGATGGATGGTTGGAGAATAGATCAATCTTTTTTTCGGTGGAAATTATGTGTGATGAAAATCGTCGTTTCACTCCACCAATTCATATCACAGAGGTTGTTGCTTCTCATGCATGCTGGTCTGATACAAAGGAGGGGCACCTGACAGTGCTATGGAGTGCATTGTAAGTGAGCTGGAATGGACACTAGGCTGTGTAGCCTTACTGAGGTATTTTGCATTGAAGATGCTTATGTAGGGAGAACATATCTATACCACATTTATTACACAAGGTGACAGTCAGTATTGTTCTCTGAATTGAAAAATGTTGACAAATTTGACTTATGCCCTTTTGGGAGGTAAAGTAAGAGATTCTAGATTGTGAGCCACTGAGATATGTCTCCTTTTATTAGAGAGTCTCATTCATCATACTCCTCAAACACACCAGAAATATCTGCACCACAGCAATGCCTGGACAACAATAAATGGAGGGCTCATTGCTCTCAAAGCAGAATGACAGGGTCATCTTATAGTATTAGCATCTGAAAGTATGAGAGAATGCTTATTTCGCCAAATTTCTCTTCCCATCACATCTCTAAGATTGTGTAACCAGCAGTTTGGCAAATCAAACAGTGGCTGAAATGACTGAGCAAGGAGGAAAAAAGGTGAGACCAAAGATATTCTATTGCCAAAACGCGATAATCCTAGAGTAGTGAACAAAAAAATCAAAGTGCAGCTCTTTTGCGTTAGACCTATGGCCTCCCACAGGACAGGAAATGCTGAACAATCCAATAGGACATCTCTTACACAGAGAAAGGCAGATAAATCACACCCTTCCTTTTTTCTTAGCATCTGTGGTACATACTGTACAGCCACTTCAGCATACAGTATGCTTTGTTATAGTAAAGTTATGTAAATGTAACTGCCAAAATAATGGAAACACTTAAGTAAATGAGGGATACAAAGTATATTGAAAGCATGTGCTTCCACACAGGTGTGGTTCCTGAGTTAATTAAGCAATTAACATCATATCATGCTTAGGGTCATGCATAAAAATGCTGGGCTGGCCATTATTTTGGCTACCTCCAAAATGCTGGGCTATGCCCCCATAGGATTACAATGCCCCCATCCACAGGGTACAAGTGGCCACTGAATGGTTTGATGAGAATGAGCAGCACCTTTGACAGAATTTTCCACCACCTTCAACAAAACACCAAATTATTTAATTTATTGTGAAAGAATGGTGTCCCTCCAATAAAGTTTGCATTAAAACTGTTCTCAATCAATCATCAGCTAATCAGCTAATGTCACAAAGTGCTGTACAGAAACCCATCGTAAAACCCAAACAGAAAGCAATGCAGGTGTAGAAGCACGTTGGCTAGGAAAAACTCCCTAGAAGGCCGGAACCTAGGAAGAAACCTAGAGAGGAACCAGGCTATGAGGGGTGGCCAGTCCTCTTATGGCTGTGCCGGGTGGAGAACATGGCCAAGATGTTCAAATGTTCATAGATGACCAGCAGGGTCAGATAATAATAATCACAGTGGTTGTAGAGGGTGCAACAGGTCAGCACCACAGGAGAAAATGTCAGTTTGCTTTTCATAGCCAATCATTCAGAGTATCTCAACCGCACCTACTATCTCTAGAGAGTTTAAAACAGCAGGTCTGGGACAAGGTAGCATGTCTGGTGAACAGGTCAGGGTTCCATAGCCGCAAGCAGAACAGTTGAAACTGGAGCAGCAGCACGAACAGGTGGACTGGGGACAGCAAGGAGTCATCAGGCCAGGTAGTCCTGAGGCATGGTCCTATGGTTCAGGTCCTCCGAGAGAAAGAGCGAGCGAGGGAGAAAGAGAGAAAGAGAGAAAAAGAGAGAGTGAGAGAATTAGAGAGAGCATACTTAAATTCACACAGGACACCGGATAAGACAGGCGAAATACTCCAGATATAACAGACTGACCCTAGCCTCCAGACACAAACTTTTGCAGCATAAATACTGGAGGCTGAGACAGGAAGGGTTCTGGCTTGTGGTGTCCCAACGCCCTATTGATATGCTTTATGTTGGTGTTTCCTTTATTTTGTCAGTTACCTGTATACCTGTATATCCACTGCCATTCAAGTACTGTATCAGGGATCCTGCAGTTCACACATACATACGAGACATTTGGTTGTCTAGAAGTTATAATAACTGTTGATTTAATAATTGTTGATTGGTAATTGAAGGTTGGTAAGTTAAAATTATATATTACAACTGGTTGATAACACCTAACTTGAGATAATCACTTTTGAATAATGCATGTATTGGCGTCAACAGGAGAAAAGTTAGATAGTACTTTGGTACAGTGTGGGTTGTGGAATGTGGAGGTAGTTGGAGCCGGCCTAATGGGATCACTATATCCAGGACTCATTGTCTCCTGGGTGCTTTTTCTTTTTCTGGAGGAAGACAGTCTGTCTCAGAATGTCTGTGTTTTAAGATTAGGGAGGGATTATTACAGTAAATCAATTTTGATTGCATTCTTCAAAATTGGCATAAAATGGAGTCCATGTTTCAAAATGAACAGTTCATTTTTAGTTCCTGTCTTACCAAATGATATCTATGCATTCATTAGAATCTCAACTCATCAATGTGGCAAATCATTGTTTGAAGTCATTATGAGCTTACTGGAATTTATATAATTTCCCATCGATACAGGTGGTTTACATTAATTAACTCCCTGCATGTTTTAGCCTCACACTGACATAATGAGCTGATGTATTGCACCACAAAAGCACTATATAGTCACACAGTCACAGATACAGTATGCAAAATAAATGCAATGGCAGCAGCCATGTCCAAGAACAAAGTCATTATTTGCCTTGAAATCAATCGATGATATAAATAATTAATAAGTAAACACAGTATTTATTGTAAACTATCACAAGAGGATGTCAGCACCGGGCTGTAGAGACATGCTGTCTGGCTAAGCGTCACTTCAGTGAGATGCTCAGCCACATAGACTCCCATGGTTAGAAATGGCTGGAGTCTGTCAATGCAGAGGTGAAGTGATAGATATCAGGCCTTTATGTGATCGATAATGCTGTTTTCCCCCAATGTTGCCTGCCATTCTGTGAACTAATTAGATGATAAAAAGTGATGGATGTGAATTAAATTCAGCTGGCACCTTAAAACAACCTCCTTTGGGCTTTGGATCATTTCTTACTGACCTTTTACATCTTAACTTTATTGTATGTGAATGCAATTAAATCAATTTGTTGGATGTTTGCAATGCAGCAGTTGGCTCCAAGGTTGTGGTCGGATAGCAGTGGCCTCTCTGTGCTTGAAACCCCCACGGAAGACGGCAGAACAATTAAAGGTGTAAATATGGTATGGCAACATCCTACATGGAAAGCAGTTGGAAAATGGACAATTGGGTATTTTCCTCTGTTCCACTGTAATAAATAAAACAAAGGATAAATCTCTATTGATCCTCATTCCAAACGCTCAAGATAATGAGGTTTCACAAAATTTGCCCTGATAAAAAAGTAATTGTCTAGGACTGCAAGAAAAGGGACAAATTATCCACAGTGGGGTTTGTTGGGCGAAATAATCCAATAACCTCAGAATGGGTCATACTGTATGTTCAATATAGCAACCAGTGAACACCAAGAGACCATACCTAGAGGGAGGACAGTGGGGGGCTGATACTCACGCAGTACCAGAGTTGAGATGTACAGGTAACTGCCAAAACAAAGGAAACCCCAACATACAGTGTCTTAATAGAGCCAGAACAGCTTCAATGCACCTTGGTATAGATTCTACAAGTGTCTGGAACTCTACTGGAGGGATGTGACACCATTCTTCCATGAGAAGTTCCATTATTTGGTGTTTTGTTGATGTAGGTGGAAAATGCTGTCTCGTACCGCTCCAGAATGTTCAATTGGGTTGAGATCTGGAGACTGAGGCACACATACGCACAGACGCATGCACACACACACACACACACACACACACACACACACACACACACACACACACACACACACACACACACACACACACACACACACACACACACACACACACACACACACACACACACACACACACACACACACACACACACACACACACACACTTAAAAACCCCTATGCTCCTTTGAGAACCCTCTTTCAAAATCATTGAGATCTCTTCTTCTAGCCATGGTAGCCAAACTAATGGGCCACTGGGCAATTTTATACATGACCCTAAGCATGATGGTATTTTAATTGCTTAATTAACTCAGGAACCACGCCTGTGTGAAGCATCTGCTTTAAATATACTTTGTATCCCTCAAGTGTTTCCTTTATTTTGTCAGTTACCTGTATTAGATCTCTCCCACTGGATCACCATAGGGCCAACATCAGCAGGTCCTTGGGGGGCAGAACTTTTATCCCGGCTCTTGCTTCATTAAGGACTGTGCTATGGGTTGTACTTAATCATATTGTTTCTGCCTGACAGGCTTCATGGCAATTTGCAATACATTCTGTATGGTCAATCTGTCTTTGAGAGACAGAAGCATAATACCATCCCTAAACACCAGCAGACCTTTACAGTATTAAGGGTCTGGCACATTGGTAAAACAGCAGGAGAGGATCAAGAACAATGTTGAAAGAGACAATGGGCCAGAGATCTTTAGACTCATTTGGTCTGTTGATCCACTTCAAGTGTCACTTAACATGGACTTTATTTGGAATGGTTATAGTCCTTTTCAGAGAAATAAGGTTGATCCGGAATTGATCAGATGAAATCATTTCCTTCTCTTTCTCTTATGCTGTACTTGTACATTGTTGTACTATTGAGCTATCTTAGGGTCATTGGGTGTGTCGCTGATGCAACACTTGCCCTGCTGAGCACTGTGAATGAATGGAGTGCCATTGGAGCAGTAGTGAAAATGCACTGCACAGTTCGAAGCCACATCACAAGAAAAAAAAAGGTCCTTCAAAGAGTCTCACATTCAGAGAGAAGACCCTGTGAAATCACTTGGCTCCTAATGACCTATCATTGTGACGTTTGGGATTGATGACTTTCTATTTGCCCTTTCCGCTAAGTTCCACCTGGGGATCATGTCCCACACATTAACTCCTCTCTGGAGTGGTGGAATCAGGAAACACTGTCATCTCTCCCAGGGCGCTTTGGAGCTTCTACTTCCTCGTCCAGCATTAGGCTGTGGTGAGACGAGAACAACCTGTAAGCTGGTGCGATGGCTCCACTCCTCTTGAGTCCCAGCCAGTCAGCCATCCCTGAATCTGCAAGACGTCCCCACGGTGCGGTGCGACCCGGAGCCTCCCAAGTGTGGCTCCCACAGCATAATTAAGGCGGGATCTGCCAGGGCTTCTGGGCCAGGGTCATTCATCAACCAGATCACCTGCAAGATTAATGTGCCCTCGCTGCAGCGCTGCAATGGATTGCTGCCACTTGCTGAGATCATTAGTGCTGGCCTGCCGTACCTCTGCAGAGGCACTCCCCGATCAGTGGAGAGGAAGATTTGCAGCTTTGCATACTAAATGAACAGTCCATCATCGCCTAATTAAGGGATTATTGGAGACACTTGTGTCCAGTCCCCCGGACAGTAAACCATAACTGAAGGGCAAACAAGATAGATTAACTCCACCTGCTTAGTAGCGCATTGCAAAGTAATAAAACTGCTGACAAAGATAAGCTACAAAGGAGAACTTGGAGGAGGGAGGGTGTCAACAACACACAACAGTTAAAACCCCAAAGAATTCAGAGACACCATTTAATAATCCACCGACACTCCATACAGCAGTAGAAATCTGGACTCCAACATTTTCCCCAGACTACCACAT
Source organism: Oncorhynchus keta (assembly GCF_023373465.1). NCBI lineage: Eukaryota > Metazoa > Chordata > Actinopteri > Salmoniformes > Salmonidae > Oncorhynchus > Oncorhynchus keta. The sequence goes on from NC_068452.1 coordinate 23,674,399, forward strand.
AAACAGGCTTAACATTATTCTTGCAGGCGCAGAAGGTGATCATAGTGCCCTGTCCATTCTTAATGAACATGCTTGGTTTGGGAGGACCGGAGGTAAGACAGGCTAATTATTATTCTTAGACATGAAGTGAACAGTGTATCTCACATACAGATCTCCAAGGTGCTCTGCAGCCTGTATGGGTGCACATCCCTTATTAAAGAAGAATGGGACATGGCAGTGCTCAAAAGACCAATTGAATTTTTGCTGAGAGCTACGTGCGAATTGAATACTAAAGATGAGGGATAAGTAAGGGTTGATTCCGATAACTCACATTCAAATCCTCCAGATAAGTGCTTGCTTTCAATTCTCACTCGAGATCAATTCAATCGGCTTACAATTAGTCACATTTGGAGTGAGTTCTACCAAATCTATTTCTTCAACATCATCAATTCCATCCTTTCAAACACCCCTCATTATTTTCATATTGAGAGTTGACTCATATACCAACAACATAGGGTGAGGGTTGGACCTGCTATGCCACAGATCATGACTTATACAAATTAGTCTCATATTTTCCACTGAATTAACCTCTTGCTCTGAAGCTTTGATGAATTTCAGTGAAAACTGAAGATGACCCCAGTTTTGACATGAAACAAAACAACAGAGAAAAATAGCATCCGCTTCTTGTGTAAATCATCCCAGCTCCAACACACACAGCACAGGGAAGGCAAGGAGGGAGGGTTGAGCACGGCTTTGCCGGCTGTAAGCCTCCCAGTGTACCAGGCTTGTTTTTCATTGACTGTGTCAGGAATCAAGAGGGCTAATCCCTCTGAGAATTCAGATGAAAGTTTCAAAAGAAATAATGAAAGGCACACTGCCCGAGGGTGCATATCAGGGTGAACATACAGCAAGCTGGAGTGAAAAGCAGCAGCCAGGCACAGCAAGCATACAGCAGAAAAATGGAATATAACCAGCTTCCCCTGCCTGCCTCCCACCACCCCCACTACCAATTAAAAATATACATACTCACAATATTTCTCCAAGACATAAACAAATACGCACATCAAAAACTTGGCATGCTACTCCGCAACAACAGAAAATCACAGCTTGCTTGCTCTCTCCAAACGTAGCATGAAAATCGAAAAATGACCCTCAAATTGTCGAGCCGGTATAATGAAAACATGGGATAATTGGCTGTTACAATTAGCCATACACCAAAAAAGATGATCTTCCATCACATGCGTGTAGTATACATCTCATGCATGTGATATTACAAAGACTCTTTGTAGCAGGAGAGAAAATAGCAACTGAGCAGCTTGTGTGTAGAATTTCACATTTACATACAATCAGAATTTGTACTGTTTGTATGTGTGAAGTTGAAAGATTCACCAGTGTCTGGAGGCTATGCTTTATATCGATGCATCACTGTATGTGTAGCATAAGGACACTGAGATATATTTTTTTTTGCAAGCGATATTCCCGACAGACCCTTTGCAGAACTCCATGAAGCGCTTCACTTTGAACTTCCAGAGCATGGCCTCTGACAACTACCATCCTCTCTGAACGTGTCTTATTTATCAGAAACAGCATGCCAGTCTCGTTTTTCCCCTCAGATAGGGAGCACTGAGCCATGTCCACTGTGCTTCTCCAGTCTACGTCATTTACACAGCCTCAGTAGGCCACAGCATTCTTTTAGAGGGGGAGTAGTGGGCTGCAGAATGTATGGAGCTGTATGATTCATTGGGCATCTGTGGCCCTTTCAGGACCCCAGGCTAGGAGTCCTATAAAATGGTGAGTTCCACCTGGCCTATTTATCATTTCTCATGTTATGTTAGAACTACAAGGTGAAAAAGGTTTTCCTAGTGAGGAAGATGTATCGTTCTGAACCACCCAGAGAATCGACACCAGAGATCATCAGCTTTATCATTCTCGAGCAGTGATCATTTGCAGTCGGTGTTAAGCCAATTTTAACAGGCAAATGATCTCTGTGACCTTAGAGGGCTCAGTAGGGTCCCGATGACGACGGGACACAGAACACTTAATTTCTTCAGCAGAGCAGATGCGATCAGGCGAAGATTTAGAGCATTACGTATCATATGCTACAGACTTCCATGAGCGTAATTCTCTTTTACTTCCAGGGAAACAGAATGTTGTAGTCCCTGTTTACGTATTTAGTATGGATAAGACATGCGGTATACAAAGGGCTATTCATCAAACACTAAGCGTACAGAGATGGAGTACCTTTTCATATAGAGCCGTTGTATACCAGGCGAGTGGGAAGATACACATTTTCAGACGGCGAACTAAGAAATATGATCTTGCCCACAGGAGTTGGATAACATATGGACGGAGGTGGGGAGTTTATTTTTGTGAGAAAAGGTATAACGATTAAGCTTTAGTTTTTCCATTTCTACCCAGGATATATTGAGTTTTTATCGTTGAAGTGTGACATTTTGTGATGAAGAAAAAATGGTTTTAGCAACCAATTTACCAAAGACCAGACAGTTATTCTAAAAACAAAGATAAACGACTATTTAAGCAATAATGCCTGAGGGCTTTTATAAAACGGTTGCCAACATATTTATACAAATATTAATGACAAATATTAATTTAATGAGTAAATAGCTATCTCATTGACCTAGTCGTTAATTCTAATAATTCTATTCATTCGACGTTGCTATGCTAAAAAAAATCATTCTGTAGCTGGCTAGCAGAGATTAAATGATAATGAGAGACAAGAACCTTAATAAATAATCATTTAATAAATATCTAATCGGCCTAAACAACTATAATGGTTGGCGAGTCAGAGCTAACCAAACTAGTTAGTGATGTTAATGGTGACGTTTCCGTTGATGGCACATGAGTGTAAGAGCTGTCCATGGTCCGGGAGCTGGTTGGTGACAGCCAGCCTCTTCTTTGCTGGTATTGAAGAGATCCCATTAGTCAAATTATACATTATCACACAGGTCGTAGAGGCAGACTGATAGGTTTATACAACCCCCAACTGTTGCAAACCAAATAGGAGCATTGAAAAATCATGTGTAGATGTTTTTTTCGAGAGGGAGATGAATTTCCTGCCTGGGCTGTGGGACAGTGGAATTATGAGATTAACACGTCATGATATTGTGTGGGAGTTGTTGTCAACCAATCAGCAACCAGGAACCAAACAACTCCTTTTATATGTATGATTATTCAAAGAATGTTGTTTGATGATCTTATTGTGAGTACTCAAAAAGCTACATCTCTGTTTTGAAAAAGAAGCCATTTTGAGAGTTTCCTATTGATCAGTTCAGGTAAACACCCACTCTTCCCTCTAGCCCACAACATCAGGCATAATCCCTTCACTGAGAAGAAACACAACAACAAGTGTCATATTGCTTCCACTGCCTGTCGATTCACTTTGATTGCTCTGCTTTAGGAGTTACAGCCTATTGCTGATGGTCAGTCAATATGGCATGGAAGAATGGAAACTGTGTTGTGGCTGTGATACTATACTGGACCATGACGTTTTCAGCCGGGTCACCCATAATACAAGTCAGTATTCGACGTCCATCCATGTCTGAAGACGTTGGGAGATGACCATCCATGTCTGAAGACGTTGGGAGATGACCATCCATGTCTGAAGACGTTGGGAGATGACCATCCATGTCTGAAGACGTTGGGAGATGACCATCCATGTCTGAAGACGTTGGGAGATGACCATCCATGTCTGAAGACGTTGGGAGATGACCATCCATGTCTGAAGACGTTGGGAGATGACCATCCATGTCTGAAGACGTTGGGAGATGACCATCCATGTCTGAGGACGTTGAGAGATGACCATCCATGTCTGAAGACGTTGGGAGATGACCATCCATGTCTGAGGACGTTGGGAGATGACCATCCATGTCTGAAGACGTTGGGAGATGACCATCCATGTCTGAAGACGTTGGGAGATGACCATCCATGTCTGAAGACGTTGGGAGATGACCATCCATGTCTGAAGACGTTGGGAGATGACCATCCATGTCTGAAGACGTTGGGAGATGACCATCCATGTCTGAAGACGTTGGGAGATGACCATCCATGTCTGAAGACGTTGGGAGATGACCATCCATGTCTGAAGACGTTGGGAGATGACCATCCATGTCTGAGGACGTTTGGAGGTGACGTGGAAACTGGCACGAGGGGCAACAGTGAGCGCTTTTCCCTTCAAGTAGGTTTCGGATTTGCAATTGAATTGATTTTGATTCCAAAGGTTGCAAGTTCAAATCCAGTTTCTAGAAAAGTTGTTTTTGAGATTTTTGTTTTAAGCCTAAACGTAACCTTAAACATTTGATGTTTGCAACAACTTAAAAATGTGACATTTGATAAACGTCTTATTCAGTCATGAGACTGTGAGAGCTAGTTGGGCATTTTAGCAATGTGAGCAGCTGACTGATTCATGGAAACATTGGTTCATAACAACATTAATAGAACAAGTATTGCCAAGCTGTTCTACACAAAGTTTATTAACAGCCAGCTTTAATGACAGAATAAACCCTCCATAATGCTTATCCACTATGTATTAAGAATTGCATTTAATTTCTGGACAAGGCTTTCAATGATGAGAAAAGATTCATACTTTTAGAAAGCATCATTATGGCAGAGACAGGATGGGACTTATTAAAGACCAATGTATTGCTTCCTCTTACTGCAGTCTCTATATTGGCATTGATTTGATCATTAATGACTACTTTAGCGATGACTCAAATCGTTCAGAGAATTCACATTAAGAGTGTCACCATATTCCATCCACGTGCCACATTGGTATGCATGTAAAGCCTCTTGCCATTGTCAAAAGGAGACAAGGAAAAGAGAAGAAAAAAACGAAGATATATTCCACAAACATCCCCAAGGTCACACAGAACTCAAGGAACCTGAGAAAGACCTTTAATTCATTCATTCCGTCCACATCTTAAATGGAAAGCAACACAAGCCATATCATCAATTCATGAGCCTCTCAACAGTCCAATTAGCCTTATCTGTGCTTTGCAAGAACAAAAATGTGTCATTCAAAAGAGAAATGTGATAGAAATGTGAGAATGTAACTGTCCCCAGAGTCAAGACCAGAATGTATTACCTATTTAATTCCTAATGATATAATAATTCCAATGCACTGCTTATGTCACGGACTGTTTTATACTGTGGACGATACTCCAAATGACAAACGAAGATTTCAATTAAAGATGGCTTTCATGAATGAAAATGATCCTGCTCTGTCACAAAGCCTCAGTGTCAAGGACCTGTAGGTGTGCTCCTCCATCTTTTTATGATTAACAGCAGTATCGGGGAAATAAAAGTGGTGTACATTAGAAAGTAACATACATTGGAGGTCCTAGTGGCCATGGGCACTGATTGGTTCACTGCCCTGCAAAGGGTGCTGTCCTTCAAACTTTCAAACAAAGATCTACCCAAATACGCTTGGCAATACGTGAGTTTGCACAATTAATGAATAGATGAAGAGGCCCATCTCAGAGCACAGTGTTCATTTTGGACATCATCATAGTAATTAGGTAGTTACAGTGCATTCGGAAAGTATTCAGACCCCTTCACTTTTTCAACATTTTGTTACGTTCTAACATGGATTCAATAAAATAATTCCTCATCAATCTACACACAATACCCCATAATACTTTCCGAATGCACCGTCAGTAAGTAAACCTGATCTTAGCCAGAGTGGTCTAAATCACCATACTTCCATGGAATTCCTACTGTCAATGTTTAGTTGGCAACATATTACATTCCATGTGAGTTGAGATCTAGGGGATTGTATGAGATTGGGCATTTGATCCACAGTTCTGGCTCTGTGGTGACAAAATACCAAGGCACTTATTGTAAAAATCAAGGTGTTGACTCTGGTGTGCTGGCTAAATTCCCAACCTGGCTCCTCCAATTTTCATGGTCATCTAATCATCTCCAGATTCAATTGGTGGAATCATTCCTCACCTCTCCACTGTGATATGTGGTAAGTCACATTTGGTGGGTGATTTACATTGGTGGTGGATGGAAACATTCATAATATATGCCAAGCTTCCTTAGGCATGAAGGAAACATGGGAAACATCCCCCTCGGCAGGTGCCGCTCGCTGTGGGAAGTGTATAAACCCTCCCCGGGAAGTCTGTCAGCCGTGTTGACACTAGTGATAAACACTGCTGACCTGTGGCCATGCCTCTCTACTTCTTCCTCAGCTACATTCCCCTGGACAACCACAGAGAAAGGTTGAGAGCTGAAGTAATTCACATTACATCAGTACTACAGCTGAGCACACACACTCCCTGGTCAACACAGACACAGCTCAAAGTACTATACATGATTGATTGAATTCCACTGACTAAAATAAACATTGACTTGTTTCAGCGATCTTTGCCTCAAGAAATACTGTAGTGTTCTCATGCAGTATGATAAATATACACTGAGTGTACAAAACATTAGGAACACCTTCCTAATATTGGGTTGCACCCCCTTTTCCACTCAGAACAGCCTCAATCCGTCGGGGTATGGACTCTACAAGGTGTTGAAAGTGTTCCATGGGAATGCTGGCCCATGTTGGCTCCAATGCTTCTCACAGTTGTGTCAAGTTGGCTGGTAGTGAATCTCTACTTTGACTAGCTTGTTCCATTCATCCCATTGATGCTCAATTGGATTGAGATCTGGTGACTGGGTAGGACACTGCAGTAAGCTGAATTCACAATCATGTTCATGGAACCATTCCTGGACAATCCTAGCCTTGTGGCATGGAGATAGATACATTGATAGATACACTGCTGCCATGAAGAGATGCACCTGGTTGGCAATGATGTTCAGAGATTCTGTGGCATTCAAACGTTGCTCCACTTTTATCAAGGGGCCCAATGTGAGTCATGAAAACAACCCCCACACCATCACACCATCATACCACCACACCATCATACCACCACACCATCATACCACCACCAGGCTGCAATGTTGACACGTGACATGATGGATGCATGTACTCATGTGGTTTTCACCCTAGTCCTCCCATCAGCATGAAACGTCAGAAACCGGGATTCATCAGACCAGGCAGTGTTTTTCCAATTATCCAGTGTCCAGTGTTTTTGTTCCTTAGCCCACTGCAACTGCAGTTCCTTGTTTCTTGCTGAAAGAAGTGGAACTCTGTAAGATTGTCGGCTGCCACACCCTATTCATGTCAAGGTACGATGAGTTGTTCATTCTTGTATTGGTCTTTGGGCACTAATGTTGTTATGGAATGTCATTTGACTAACTGTAGCCCGTCTGTTGCTTGGCACAATTCGTGCCAGACTCCTTTGTCCTTTGGGTGGTGGACCATTCTTTATACACACGGGAAACAGTTGAGTGCGAAAAACCCTGCAGCATTGCAGTTCTTGACACACTCAAACAGGTGGGCCTTGCACCTACTTCCATACCCCGTTCAAAGGCACTTAAATATTTTGCCCATTCACCCTCCGTATGACAGATAAACACAATCCATGTCTCAATTGTCTCAAGGCTTAAAAATGATTCTTTAACCTTTCGCCTCCCCTTCAACCTACACTGATTGAAGTGGATTTAACAGGCGACATCAATAAGGGATCAAAGCTTTCACCTGGATTCACCTGGTCAGTCTATGTCATGGAAAGAGCAGGTGTCCATATACACACTCACAAGACTTTATATACACACCATATACACACTCACTCACACACACTACACTGTTACACTGACACAAAAAACCCACAAATTCACAAACCCTACATATGCACACACACACACACACACTCACACACTTTTACAATCATCATTTGCTGGTGCTACTGTATTCTTCATTTTACTCGTATTATTATCTATCCGAATGCCTAGTCACTTTGCCCTGCATTCATGTACAAATCTACTTCAAGTACCTCATACCTCTGCACATTGCTCTAGTACTGGTACTCTCTGTATAGAGTTTAGCTCCATTCTTGTGTATTTTATTTTATTCCTCTTGTGTTAGTTACTATTGTATTTGTATTATTATGTTTAAACTCTGCATCGTTGGGAAAGGTTCATAAGCAATTTCACTGTAAAGTCTACACCAGTTGTATTCGGCACTTGTGATAAAGAAAATTTGATTTGATTTGAGCCGTATTCTGTACCATGCACTGTGACACATGCATTTTTTTGCTATATAGGCAACACTGATTGGATTTCTCTAGTGCCGCTTAATATTTCACATAAGATTACTGTGATTACCATTGTAAGCACAACCCTGAGTCGACAAAGTTGCACTCAAGCAGGTTAATTATCATTTGGCACAGCAGAGCGATCATTTTTCTGTAATGGAATTCTATGCTAGGGAGTTTTACATAATGCATTATGGTGTGTGTGCTTTGCAGCAGAATATTGGGATACTGCACATTTGGTTACATTTAGATGAATGGGGTGTGGCCAGGTTTATGTGGAGAATATGGCTGAGCTGAGGCAGGTTGGTTTAATGAGGGCCAAATAGACTGGATCATTTTGTATGTACTCTCCTAATCCCTCAGAGAAGTCCCGGTCACTTGGCAGCCAACCGTTGTCTTCTGAAAAGGAACTCTTAGCTAAATAAATAGGGAGGGTATTTAAGTCTTCTCTTGGTCATCATTTATTGCTGGACGGCAGCAAATGTCTGATTGCTTGTTAAAAGCCTCCAAATGTTCGGACCCAGGCGATGACATTATTTTCATCGTTTCCTCTTGTGCCATTTGATCTCAAGTACACGCTTTAATAACTTTTCCATAAAAATAAATGGGATGGGGATTGTGTTAGCAGCAGTCTCTCTTTCCTCGGGGGCATGAGGGACAAAGCGCGTGTGATTAATAATTCATATTTCCTATTTGATCCCCATCATCATAGAAATCGTTTCCTCCAGCTTTATCCCCTTCGGTCCAAAAAAACTGCAGTCTCCTGAGCCCTGCACACCTCGCCTGTCCTGTAAATTAACACATTAATAATGTTTCTAATGCCCTTGCTGTCATTGATATGTACTGCAGTTCGTAGACCCATGTGTTGTTGGGAGATGGGAAATGGAGAAAAAAAACACACCAATTGCAAAGTGCAGATAGACTTCAAGTACCTGGATTAGATATCATCTAGCAGAGTTATTACCGAGAGCACCCTCCTTGTGTGAAGTCATTGAGATCAGGAGGGTTCTGCCTTAGCAGAATGAACCCAGGCCCTGACCATGGTTCACTTCATAACACCTCGGTGCCCTTAACACACCCTCAAGGACAGATGATCCAGGTCAAAGTGGTGAAGCGAAATGGAATGTAGAACAAGAAGCAAAGGTTGCGAGTTTCGAATCTCATCACGGACATCTTTAGCTACTTAGCAACCTTTCAACTACTTACTACATTTTAGCTACTTTGAAACTACTTAGCATGTTAGTTAACCCTTCCCTAACCCTAGCCTTAACCCATTTAACTAACCATTCCCCTAACACTAACCTTAACCCTTTAACCTAACTCCTGAACTTAAACTTAACCTTAAACCCTAGCCTAGTTAACATTAGCCACCTAGCTAGAATTCGTAAACATATCATAAGTTTATCAAATTTCAAATCAAATCAAAACAAAGTTTATTTGTCACGTGCGCCGAATACAACAGGTAAAACTTGCAGTGAAATGCTTACTTACAGGCTCTAACCAATAGTGCAAAAAAGGTATTAGGTGAACAATAGGTAGGTAAAGAAATAAAACAACAGTAAAAAGACAGGCTATATACAGTAGCAAGGCTATAAAAGTAGCGAGGGGGGTACACAATGCAAATAGTCCAGGTAGCCATTTGATTACCTGTTGAGGAGTCTTATGAATTGGGGATAAAAACTGTTGAGGAGCCTTTTTGTCCTAGACTTGGCACTCCGGTACCACTTGCCATGCGGTAGTAGAGAGAACAGTCTATGACTGGGGTGGCCGGGGTCTTTGACAATTTTTAGGGCCTTCATCTGACACTGCCTGGTGTAGAGGTCCTGGATGGCAGGCAGCTTAGCCCCAGTGATTTATTTATTTATTTATTTTATTTTACCTTTATTTAACCAGGTAGGCAAGTTGAGAACAAGTTGTCATTTACAATTGCGACCTGGCCAAGATAAAGCAAAGCAGTTCGACAGATACAACGACACAGAGTTACACATGGAGTAAAACAAACATACAGTCAATAATACAGTATAAACAAGTCTATATACAATGTGAGCAAATGAGGTGAGAATGGAGGTAAAGGCAAAAAAGGCCATGGTGGCAAAGTAAATACAATATAGCAAGTAAAACACTGGAATGGTAGTTTTGCAATGGAAGTATGTGCAAAGTAAAAATAAAAATAATGGGGTGCAAAGGAGCAAAATAAATTAATAAATTAGTTGGGAAAGAGGTAGTTGTTTGGGCTAAATTATAGGTGGGCTATGTACAGGTGCAGTAATCTGTGAGCTGCTCTGACAGTTGGTGCTTAAAGCTAGTGAGGGAGATAAGTGTTTCCAGTTTCAGAGATTTTTGTAGTTCGTTCCAGTCATTGGCAGCAGAGAACTGGAAGGAGAGGCGGCCAAAGAAAGAATTGGTTTTGGGGGTGACTCGAGAGATATACCTGCTGGAGCGTGTGCTACAGGTGGGAGATGCTATGGTGACCAGCGAGCTGAGATAAGGGGGGACTTTACCTAGCAGGGTCTTGTAGATGACATGGAGCCATTGGGTTTGTCGACGAGTATGAAGCGAGGGCCAGCCAACGAGAGCATACAGGTCGCAATGGTGGGTAGTAAATGGGGCTTTGGTGACAAAACGGATTGCACTGTGATAGACTGCATCCAATTTGTTGAGTAGGGTATTGGAGGCTATTTTGTAAATGACATCGCCAAAGTCGAGGATTGGTAGGATGGTCAGTTTTACAAGGGTATGTTTGGCAGCATGAGTGAAGGATGCTTTGTTGCGAAATAGGAAGCCAATTCTAGATTTAACTTTGGATTGGAGATGTTTGATATGGGTCTGAAAGGAGAGTTTACAGTCTAACCAGACACCTAAGTATTTGTAGTTGTCCACGTATTCTAAGTCAGAGCCGTCCAGAGTAGTGATGTTGGACAGGCGGGTAGGTGCAGGTAGCGATCGGTTGAATAGCATGCATTTAGTTTTACTTGTATTTAAGAGTAATTGGAGGCCACGGAAGGAGAGTTGTATGGCATTGAAGCTGGCCTGGAGGGTTGATAACACAGTGTCCAAAGAAGGGCCGGAAGTATACAGAATGGTGTCGTCTGCGTAGAGGTGGATCAGAGACTCACCAGCAGCAAGAGCGACCTCATTGATGTATACAGAGAAGAGAGTCGGTCCAAAATTGAACCCTGTGGCACCCCCATAGAGGCTGCCAGAGGTCCGGACAGCAGACCCTCCGATTTGACACACTGAACTCTATCAGAGAAGTAGTTGGTGACCCAGGCGAGGCAATCATTTGAGAAACCAAGGCTGTCGAGTCTGCCGTGTTTGCCGATGAGGATGTGGTGATTGACAGAGTCGAAAGCCTTGGCCAGATCAACGAATACGGCTGCACAGTAATGTTTCTTATCGATGTACTGGGCCATATGCAATACCCTCTGTAGTGCCTTGCGAGGCCAAGCAATTGCCATACCAGGCAGTGATGCAATGCAATGCTCTTGATGTTGCAGCTGTAGAACCTTTTGAGGATCTCAGGACCCATACCAAATCTTTTTAGTTTCCTGAGGGGGTATAGGCTTTGTCGTGCCCTCTACACGACTGTCTTGGTGTGTTTGGACCAATCTAGTTTGTTGTTGATGTGGACACCAAGGAACTTGAAGCTCTCAACCTGTTCCACTACAGCCCCGTCGATGAGAATGGGGGCGTGCTCGGTCCTCCTTTTCCTGTAGTCCACAATCATCTCCTTAGTCTTGGTTACGTTGAGGGATAGGTTGTTTTTCTGGCACCACCCGGCCATGCAGTCGTGGGTGAACAGGGAGTACAGGAGGGGACTGTAACATATTGTACTTTTAGCAAATTCGTAACATTTTGTACATTTGTAAATTCGTAACATATAATACGCATTGTAACTTGTAACATATCATACAAAACGGGTGATGGGCATCCACAAATGGATACATATCATACGAACATTAGATATCTTACCAAATGGAGTATCTCAGATTTACAGAGAGAATAATAAGAAATGCTCTGAGACCAGGTTGCATTATGAGGCAAAGCCAATCCACAGCACAGCCTTCCTCTTTCCTCAGCTAAAATCCATGGAAACAATCAGTGATGTTCTTATACATCTGTATTTATGCTAGTGGGGCATCCATCACTTAATCCAATTCGAGGGAAGGTTTCATTCTTTATGTTAACTAATTCAATTCCGTGTATTTACGGCCTTGCTGTATTTAAGGCATTGCTGAGTGGCAGACAGATGTCTGTTTAGGACTCTTGCTCCTGTGATGTGCCAGGTTCCTGCCTGTCTTTCAGGGCTTAATGGGAAACCCTAATGGTAGGGCAGAGATTGGAGATTAAAACAAATAGGTGCATTTAAAAAGCTATCTGAAAAAGGTTTGCAGCACATTGGTCATCTCGTTTTAATTTGAGGCCCGGTTGTTATAAACCTCAGAGGAAATTATGCTTCAGAATGAGAGTGCTACATTTTTAGACAGCAAAGCATGACTATATTGGTTGGTGTTCTACGTATTTAATCAAAACAGAATAGGATTCAAATTGCCTGGGGACGTTGCTAATTGCAGTATATCTCATATTCTTGAATTATGAGGCTTTTAAGTCAGTCAGGAAGGTAAATATACATGGGGAGATATGTGATAATGGATGGATGGATGTTAATATCCTCGTGGCAACGCTGTAGTCTTCAGATGTATCATTTGGGGACTATTGAGAGAGATAAAACTATAATGTTGAGGCCACATAAAATCCATAGTCACCAAAAAGTTTACAGACGCCATGTTGTTTATGACCATACATCTGTTGCCTATAACAACACATTTCCTAACACAATAAAGCTGTTTATTAAACACGTCCACGGAATGTAAATTCAGACCGACTGATACTGAGATGGTTTGAAATATATTTGTCTAGGACGACATTCCCTCTGAAAAGATATACCTCAGCTGGACACACGTCCACAGTAGTGTCAATCAAAACAACCTCTTCTATTTCACCATCATAAAACATGGATCGATATCAATAATATAACCCCCTGTACAAATGCCACCATTTTGAATGTGCAACACAGTTTATTCCAATTATGAGATTCCCATCAGGCTTCCCAGTAAAGTCAGGGCAGTTAATTCAACAAAAGCTCAAATCTATGACTGCCCTTACGTTTGTAGCTGACCTTCAGCCCAGTTGTCATCTTTGTTCTGTCCACATCGAACATCTGAGTAGTTGGCTTACTGAATACTAAAGGCTTCTCTCTAACCCAGTTGTCATCTTTGTTCTGTCCACATCGAACATCTGAATAGTTGGCTTACTGAATACTAAAGGCTTCTCTCTAACCCAGTTGTCATCTTTGTTCTGTCCACATCGAACATCTGAGTAGTTGTCTTACTGAATACTAAAGGCTTCTCTCTAACCCAGTTGTCATCTTTGTTCTGTCCACATCGAACATCTGAGTAGTTGGCTTACTGAATACTAAAGGCTTCTCTCTAACCCAGTTGTCATCTTTGTTCTGTCCACATCGAACATCTGAGTAGTTGGCTTACTGAATACTAAAGGCTTCTCTCTAACCCAGTTGTCATCTTTGTTCTGTCCACATCGAACATCTGAGTAGTTGGCTTACTGAATACTAAAGGCTTCTCTCTAACCCAGTTGTCATCTTTGTTCTGTCCACATCGAACATCTGAATAGTTGGCTTACTGAATACTAAAGGCTTCTCTCTAACCCAGTTGGAACGTTATTCTTTAAAGACACGCTGTGTTGGATGGTAACTGGCAGATGCTATCTCCTTCATTTCTGATGATCAAAGGTATGCCTTGTGATACATGTTCACATCACATTATCAATAGATATTGGTGGCAACTCGGTCTAATTGAACTGATTAAGTGTGCTGTCCGTTCCCAGCACACAGCTTTGGTAGAGCTCCAGCTGTCCCTCCCTTTTCATGTAAAAAGGAAATATCAATTTTTTGTTAATTGTGTAAGGAACACAAACTTTTGAAAGCAAGATTTTTAATATGATTGATCTTAACTACTTTAAACAGAGTGCATGGAATTTACGCCCCTGCACACTGAAATTAACAATTTGCTTTGAGAATTCCAGAAAATAACATATGCTTCTCTCTCAGAAAAACCCATGCCAGGCAAACTAAAATAAATGGAGTATTCCCGGAGTCAAGGAAGACTAGTGATATCTGACAAGCAGAGTTTTCAGAGAAATAAGTCATCCGTTTTTGAGAATGTTTTCAATGCATCGGTAAGTAACGGCATAGAGAAACCACCTGTAATGCATTGTGAATGTATTTGTAATCATGTGTTGAACTGTAAACGCTGCTACAATATTAGGAGTTGTGAGCTGTACAAAATGCTTATTGCATTGGTGCATTTAATATGAATGGTGATATGTCACATCAGCGTGTTACAGAGGCATCTAAGTTCAGTGCAGGTGAGTCTATAAGCTTGCCCACTGTACCAATCTACATAACACAGAGTATCATCGTTAGCCTCTACAGTAGGTATGAAATATTACAAGTGGAATTCCCTAGCATTATTGATACTTGTGCTATAAACATACATCTGTGCTGGTAATGACTGTCATTAGGGTCCAGACAGTGTAATGTCATAAGGAATATTAGCAAAAATTAATTGTTGGTGTTTTTCAACGCCATATCATCCTCCTCTATAAAAATGAAACGATATGATTGAGAAATAAGTGAACTTCTCAGCGGTCTACACAAGCATGTCTAAAAGCAACATAAGCTTGTGCCGCTAATGAATGTCTGATGTTGTAATCTTGAGCAGAGACACAACCTGAACAAAGTATTCTCAACACATTGCTAGCATGACACTAATGACATGAAAACACAGTGTGCCTTCTCTCTCTCTCTCTCTCTCTCTCTCTCTCTCTCTCTCTCTCTCTCTCTCTCTCTCTCTCTCTCTCTCTTTCTCTACTCTCTCTACTTTTGCTATTCTCTCTCTTCTCTCTTTACTCTCTCTCTCCCTCTCTCCTTCTCTCAGACAGGATTAATTCTAGAGTCCCCTGTGCAGACAAGCCGATTGGGGATTTGCCACACAATAAGCTCGACCCTTTATAATTGCCTTTGGTAACAGAGAGAACCATGTAATATGCAGGAATGAATCTGGACAGAGGGTCTGAGTCTGAGGTATCCAAAGGACCAAAGAAAGAAGAAGGAAATAACACTGGTGAGAGCTCAAGCCTATATGTTTATGTCATGCTGTGCACATAGCAGGCTGCAGGTACAGTACAGTACCAGCCTATCCAGTGTTGAGCCTCTGTGTGGATTCTGCAGGGATTGGACGCAGTTGAGCAGCGGAGGGGAGCTGACATGCACCTTTATCACACGGCTTAGGGAGACTGAGGCTGCACATAGACAGGGCCCCGTGATGGATGTGCTGCAGGCCTTGCCTCCCCTCTTCCTCTGACAGAGCTGCTGTAATCTGTTACAGTGGAGCCTCCATTAACATCCTGACACATGCGCAGCTGCACTCACCGTCACTGGTCCTCTGCATTCTACAACTCCATTCAGGCTCTGATGGAGAGGAGATAAAGACATCTGGATATCTGCATGCAACATGCATGCTTTGTGTAATTAGTGTAGAGATCCTGCAACCATGTCTATCCTCCCTGCCGGTTAAGATGGTATACAAGTGCACTTCTAGTGGAGATACCCGAGATCCAACCAATGGTGACTTCTAACATGAGGTACCAGTGAGAACCTCCAAATCATTCCAAATTACTCATAAAGGGCAGATAACATATCTTTGTGTTGAATCTGCAAATCGTAGATTATGTGGCTGTTCCACTGGATGTCATAAGGTGAATGCACCAATTTGTAAGTCGCTCTGGATAAGAGCGTCTGCTAAATGACTTAAATGTAAATGTAAATGTAAATGTTCACTTCTATGTCTAGGATCAACGCTATACATAGAGATCTATATCGGTTGAAGCCTGCTAATTGTTTCCTCTTCCAGCTATGCATCAAACGTGAAATATCAAATGAACTGGGTCCTGTTTCAGAAGTCCATAATAGCAGCAGTGTAAAAGGGGTCCTGTAGTCAGAGGTTGCACATGTCCTGGGTAAAACCCAATCCTTGTCTCACTGCACCCATCCATGACTGCTCACTAGGCAGCAAGTGAGTCCTGGAATCTGTCCAAGCTGTGTGATCACTGAGGCAATGTGGTTCATACCTATACTTAGCGCTATACACAGGCAACCAACCCTAATGACTTCTGAACACTATTCTAATGATATAACATCTGATGTCTTGCTATGAAAGGGCATTACAGGAGGACACTTGTAGTGGTGACGGATGGAAAACGATGACGACATAGTAATGGCGGTGTCTGAAACCCAGTCTGACGGTTAGGCTCTAAGGCAGGAAAATACGTCCTAACATTTAATAGCTCTATAAAAGTGACAGCATTTCTATTGACGCACTCAGCGAATTGCGTTGGGATGCTACCCTTAGATCAAGAATTGATAATCACTCATTTATGTATGCAGAGCCAGACGATTTACTTCCACCCTGGGTCAACCTAATCCCCAAAGCCTATAATTGAAGTCAATCGTGGGCAGTAGTGGCAATAGGCTTGTACTACAAAGACCACTACCTGCATTTATTTGAAGACACAAACTCAATTAGCCTGAATCTGAGCTTGAATTCTTGAACTCATTCCGTGTTACTCAACAATGAGGCATGCATGGTTGGTGGGATGCGCCACAGAAGCCATTCAATCGCTGATTTAAAAAATCCACTATAATTTTGATTAGGGGATGAAAGACAAAGCTCATTTTCATTGAAAACCCTTCGAATCAGGGATTACCGTGTTTAACCCTCAATCCCACGCTGACCTTTCTGTACCTTCATGTTAAGCACATCCCAATGAACGTTTCAGCATATGTGAAAAGGTCATTTGGGGTACGGCTATGGCATGGGATTTCACTGTGATTAAACCAAGCCAACATGATGACAATGTCATAACGATTAATAATCTACTTGATCATTTTTCTGTTATGACGGTAAGACACAAGATTCATTTGAGATATTCATTCATTTCATAAATCCATTTCATGATTACAGTGCATTACAATCGCTGTCTTTATTTTTCTCATCGCCGTATGACAAAGACTAATGTTCTTATTAGCCTCAGTGTACTGAAAGTCAACTACTGTATTACTTTTACTTGGTCTAAAATATATTGATATACGAGGTTTAGATGGTCACAGTTTCTCATAGGCACTATAAACGTACGCATAAAGATGACGGACATGTCTCTCCCCCACTGTTTCAGCCACGGGCCACACAGGAACACTGAAAATCGATTTAACACCCCATGGTTTATGATCTTCACTCACCAGGAGTGCTTATAAAGCCCATGACCTCTGACCCTGGACTGAATTTTCTACACTTGCTCCCTGCTCTTGTCTTTGATGTAGTCCTGAAAAAACCCTTTAGGACAAAACATCACTGGACAACTGAGGTCACTAAATATCCTTCACTTCTTTCTTTTTCTCCCCCATCCAATTTTCACCACAATCAAATCTCAGATGCAGCCGTACAGTAGGGCATCTGGACCCTGAGGGGGTGGCGTTCAACAATCCCATAATAACCCTGAGCATCCTGTAATGAATCGTTGTCACTAACAATGTTGTGTACTTCCTTGCCGTAGCAACAAAGGTGAGAGTTCATTTGTTTTCATGAGGTGTATCCAGGGGAGCAGCGAGACAAATTGTAGACCTGTGTGGGAGCAGCAGTGCTATTTGGCTGAATGCCTTGTCCTGCTGAAACCTTCCCCAGAGTGTCCTGTGCTGGCATCAGGTTCCATACAGGGGAAAGGAGAGGGGCTATCGGCTCCTGCCCACACAATCACAATATAACATGCAGCATACTTTACTGAAGCAGGCTGCTCAAGTAACTCAGTAATCTAAAACCCAGCATTGCTGGCACATGATAATAGAGGTCATCCGCTGGTATCTGTTTGCCAGCCAACAAAACAATTCTTTCAGGGAGATAATGATATGGTGCTGTGTCCATGGTGATCTAGCAAGGAGGCATTTGACAGAAATGGAGACCTTTGGCTGGGAAGGAATACATCTTTAGATTGATCTATCACATTAATCTCTCGCACTCTGGCTTGTCAAATGTTTTCACAGTCTGTCTATTTGTTGGTTGACCCCTCATTTGTTGCCCGTGGCTGGAGTTGGAGTATCAGGTCTTCAGTTCATACATCCTTTGCGATACAATTCATCCGTTCATTGTTGTTCACTGTTGACAATTGCAGAGTTACTCTGTATCTTAAAATTATACTCCCAATTGCGACATTACATTGTATTTCCATATATTCCCATGTTGGATTTCATATTGAACTGCTACCATCGGTATCGTTTGGAAATGAACGAGTGAATTAATAAATTCATGAATAAATCAGTGAAGTACACGCATACCTTGATGCACAGTACATTTAGAGCCATGTAATGGAGAATTCTTAATGGCATGCCCAGTGTTCTTGTAAAGCAGCAGCTAGTGTTTTCTCTCTTGTCAGACGGAGGAAGTAGACTTTTATGGAAATGAGGAACTCTGCCACAGGGGTGCACATGGTGAATGAGGCACTAGATACAGTCAATCTATATTTGCTATTCATCATCTTTTTTTTTTATGGCCCTGTTTTGAGTTCCAATTTCAACATTCTTCGCTTCTGCCCTTTCATCTATCTTGGAGTTGCTGCAATTTACACTTCGTCTTTCAATTCATTCCTGTCTGATGTAGTCCTTGGTTATCAGTTCACCTCATGCTTTTCCTCCTCACTCGAACATCTAAAAGGTTGAGAGATGACTCACAACTCCACTCACTTCAGTGAGAGCCGAGGCAAAGGCCTTTTTCTATCACCTTTCAAAACACCCTCCTCTTATTAAATGCCCACACATACATTCTATTTCATCCCGAACAAGAAGCAGGGGGCATTTTCATGCTTTTAACATCATAAATCTGAACTAGATTAAAAAGTGCTACTCTAGTGTTCGGGTGGGTTATACACCGTCATTATTCACCTTGGGTGGAGTGGATGGACCAGCCAGCCTCAAGAAAAGAGAGCACAGATAGACCAAGCTCAGCTCTCACACTCATTCCTGCTCCGCCAGTGCCATCTGCTGTTCACAGCAAGCTTTGCCACATCTTTCCCTCCCTCACTGCACTCCTCACTATTCAATTACTGGCTTTGCGAATCTGCTCTGGCTCAGTGATCAACACCTATTTTCTGCAAATGTCAACAAGCATTGTGTTTACCGCTCAACAATTACAGAATAAAATAACTCGTTTTCAGACAATGCATATGAAGAAGAAAAGCGTTATCCCCCAGTATGTTGATGAGACTGGAAAAGGAGAGTAAAAACAACAAATAACCCTAGTTATTCTCATTTACTGTGTCAGGCCCCATGTAAATGATCAGTGTACGCTGAAATGAAGAGACATGCTCTCTAATGGTGTGGTGAAAGAGGACTTATTATAGGCCTTTCCTTGTGCAGAGCAACACGGTGATGCATTAGAGATACGGCCTGCACACTTGATCACATCCCACATTAAATGGCGGGGATTTGGTGCGGACAAATCACATTTCATCTGGGGGAAACTAACAAGCTCAGATAGCAGATGACAGTGGCGCGTCCTCTCTTCTTCAAGAGTCATGAGAAATGTAAGACAATATAAATGTTCAATTTATATTCTGTCTATCAGAAAAATTGAAATGGAGAGGTGGAGCACCACTAAAGGGAGACATGAGTCAGAATAACTGAATTTAATTTTTTTATATAACAAAATGTTTTTGAAAATGAAAGACAACGCTGTTTAAAAATAACATAAAAAGGTGCTTTGTTAAAAAGTGTGTGTGTTTGTGTGGGGGGGTGTTATGGGGGAGGTTAACAAAACAATGATACTGTGACGGCCTTGTCAAATAAATATAATAAAACATAACATCTCAACCATTGTTAGCAGATTGTCCAATGGTAATGTTTCCATTGAGGTGCAACAAAAGGTCTGTTTCTGATGTCTCTGATGTTGATGCTTTTGTCCAAAATGATTGTGGGCATACAACCACTTTTATGAGCTACATGAAAATATGAGTCATATTCAGTTGAAGTGTCTACAAAGGCCATTTATGTACAATTAACTTAATGAAATATGACTCAAATGCTCAGCCCGAATTTCCACTATGACCACAGCTCCCCTTTGCTTTAAGTATCTAAGGTAGTAGTTCCCTGAGTATACATAGCTACCATACATGTATTTCATGATCATGGTCTAATCCTGACATCGGGACACCAACATGGCATCTCTGACAAGTCCTGTAGCTGTGCCTTTAACCCCTCTGGCCTGGTAGATCCTGGGGAGAAGCTCTTCTTCCACATGTAATCCAAGACTCCAGACTGAAGACAGAGGATCCCACCGACCTTTGTTCCCAGACACACTGTGGCTCTAACAGCATAACATTACATTCTAGCACCTGGCCCTACTCTCCCTAATTTAAAAACATGATCCCTGTATGAGACGAGGTAATTGTCCACTCTGAATGACAGTCTTCTTGGGCACTGCTCCCCTGATCCTAAATCTAGATTCTATGAAAAAGAGATGGGGAATATCTATTCAATATGGGAGGTATTTCACCATCTCCAATATTTAGGCATCTATTATTACTTGGTCAGACCTCCTTTGCTGAGATGTGGAAAAAATACATTAAAAAAGGTTTAAATAGATAATCAGGTATATCAAATGCTGCATTTGGCCAAAATTCCACCAGAGCAACGCAGTCATTTTGACCTCTTAATTTGACTCCATTGCAGTCCTCTGTCTGGTGTATACTGGAAGATTGAAAGCGTATGGTCGGTACCAGTAATTATACATTTACCTGGAGGTGTCAGCATTGAACTTTGTTCCTTGCCAGATTTTCCAGCCCCCCCCAGATTTAATAAAATGACCTGGCTCGTGCCAACCCCTGCAGATTGGAGGAACAAGCACCTGCTGTGCCAGTCTGGGAAGGTGACAGGCCTGGCAGCTTGTAGATTAAATAAAGCTGTCTACTATGTGCCAAGGTAATGGCTTCTCAAACATCAGTTAAATGGAACACTGATGCCATGTCAGAGTTGCTTTGTTGGATAGTTCTCTACAGGGTATTTGGGGGGGGGGGGCAAAGACTGTTGCTGCTGGACAGGCCAAGGCTCACGATTACACTGTTAAATCCATGAAAATGCAAATGTTATGTTTAAAAAATACAGCCACATTCTTTTGATGTTTACGATCACAACTGGGTGGCATCTTGATAAAGATTTTCAATCTGTCAGAGAGAGATGACATTTTTGTGGGAATCCATTTTGTTGAGATAACATAATTTCGTATTTCACATCCACATACTGGTATTGATGGTTCACATGACAAAGAATCCATCCTAAAATATAACAAATGGGTTCAATTCATAGAAGGAAATAGTTCCCATTTGCCCCCAGCTGTTCAATACACATTTGAGGCTGTGTAATGAATGTGTGCTGGCTTGTTTACCCAGAGAGACAGAGACATAATTTCAGACTCCATGTTTCTGGCTTGTACTTTGCCAAGGCCTCATGCCATGATGCAACAAAGCCTGTTTCCCGGGAAATATTCTGGGCTGATTTTCATAGCTGTCAGGTCTTTCTCTCTGGCACTCAGCACGTTATGTCCCTCACCAGGTTATCAGATGCAGATAACCACTGCAGCCATGATTCATCAGCAATACTGGCTTGCTCTGTTCTGAAGGGCAATGTTAAGGAATCTCACGCCACACATACAGTAATGTTAACAACCTGCATCTTAGTATACAAGATGGGCATGGGATAAATATTGTTTGTTAAAAAAAGTTGGCAAATAAAGAGATTGAAGCACTCCCTTCACATAAAAGCATTTAGGTCCAGTGAATGAGTTCATGGACAGGGACAAATTCATAATCGATAATGGTTAGGAATCCTAATTCAGAGCATTATTCATCTTGACTACTTTGGCCCACAGTTATTGATTGATAGACAATGTTGTCGAAATGACAAAGATGAATGGAGTCAAGTGAAATGACGGAGAACCAACAATACATCTATATTTTTGCACAGATATTAGTTTGAGTTATATTATTAATTCACCTGGACTGGTTGCATAGGCGTGATGATAGATAATATTGATTTGACTTGAGGTTTGGTTGGATGTTTGGGGCTCTCCAGTACAGATGTCAATAAGCATCCATTTCCAAGGGCATTCAGCAAATTGAGGAGAAATTCAATTTGCCATCCTTCATCCAAAAGTGTGCTGTTGTGTGGGATTTCATGGCATCTTCCATCAAGAGAAACCAATGCCGTGGAACTCAGAGGGAGACTAAGGGACTTGCAGTGCATGCTAGACATGCTGATGGCTATAACCATTCATCCAAGGAGGTTTCCCCTCTAGCAGTGTTTAGGGCTCTAAACATACCTTCAGCGGAATAACATCATTTTAAACTCAAATAGTGGACATTGGCATATACTACAATTTTACTTCCCTACAGTAATCCTGTCACCAAAATGTGAAGTGTTTGATAACATTAGTCAGCATTTCACTGATTCAAGATGTGATATCCTTGCTGGTCTGTAGGGGGAACTGTATCAACATGAGCCCATATATTTAAATGTGCAAGCTGAGACAGGTAGCTGGATAATTAACATGAAATGTCATCCTGCATTTAGCTCACTGTCCCTCTGTATGACCTTTAGTGTATATAGAGACAGGTAAGGGGGAATGTCACAGTATCCTTAGTGCTTCACTAGTGCCCAAATATATTGATTGAGTCCATTGATGTGCTCAAGGACAGCGCATTGTCAATATTCATTCCACATTTTGTTACTTCTATCCAGAAACACTGTATTCTGCTGTTTTGTTTCTCACTATATTCTAATTTGAATGGATGCAATGAATTCAATTGGAAAGGTACCTCACACCTAGAGTAGGTGTTCCCAACCAATCAGATCATCATCAATATCACACCCCTTGTACTCTTCACACACGCACACAAACACGCACACAAACACACACACCTTAACACATCATTTATTACTCACCAGAAAGTAGTTTTATTTCCATCAACGTCCATCAACGTTAATCTGTCGAAAGTGATCACGCAATTTGAAAGACGTCACATAGAATGTGTTTTATAAATGTTTTATGAAATATTACAGATTTCAGCACCCAAAGAAAAGCTTGCAGTTACACAGGACCAACATAGGCACAAGGAAAGCATTAAATCATGGGCATTTATACAAGTATTGACTTATAGTGAGTGACTCGATGTAGATGGCGATACACTCTTCTGGGCACCTCACGCCATAACCCTGTATGGAAGATATCCACACAGGGATATAACTAGAGCTACAAGTTCCTATGCTCTATTCTGCTTTGGTTGCCAAAAGCTAGAATCCTTAGTTGCTCCACCCATTTTTGGTCCAAAGACGTGCTCCGACCAACAACTGTCTGTCATATGAAACAGGAAAATAGATCATGTTGCAGGCAGCATACAGTAGAGAAGAAAATACATGTTTATAACTAATAATTGATCATGTGGTGCAAAAATTAATGCAATTAATTGATTATTGAATGTTATGGTGGACACAGCTTTGTAGAACCAAAACATTTACAGCCTCTGCTCAACCAAGTCAAACTCAAGAACGAATTGTTTAGGGGGGTGAAATTCACAAACTATATTGTGCTTATCATGCTCAGTGGAGCAATGCATTCCATCAAGAGTCGTTCACTATCTAGTCCAGTTGCAGCCCCAACTAGACCTTGTTTCAAATGTATTAAAAAATGATCATATTTGCATGCCTAGCAATCAACACATGTCCATTGTTTAAATCACACTTTTACAAGTCTCTGTCACAAATTCCAGCTTCAATAAACCCCCTATGGTGAACAACATGTGAGCTAGAGGCTTGTCAATGGCTATTTAGATGTTTAAGTTCATCGTTCGCCGTTAGGGAGTCTTGCCTGCCGCCTATGGTGAATGAGATGTGAACGAGAGGCTTGTAGAATCATGACTCTTTTGAGTTTTCAGTTCCTCGTTCGCCGGCAGGGCATGCTCTGGGCATTACTGACTCAAATGAACCAAATGAGTCATCCTGACCGTTTGCATCACCGCCTGGTATGGAAACTGCTCGGCATCTGCCCGTAAGGCACTACAGAGGGTAGTGTGAACGGCCCAGTACATCACTGGGGCCAAGCTTCCTGCCATCCAGGACCTATATAATAGGCGGTGTCAGAGGAAAGCCCATAAAATTGTCAGAGACTCCAGTCGCCCAAGTTATAGACCTTGTGTTTTCTCTGCTTCCGCACGGCAAGCGATACCGGAGCGCCAAGTCTAGGACCAAAAGGGTCCTCAACAGCTTCTACCCCCAAGCCATTAGACTACTGAACAATTCATAAAATTCGCCACTGGACAATTTACATTGCCCCCCCTCCCTTTTGTACACTGCTGCTACTCAGTGTTTGTTTGTTATCTATGCATAGTAACTTCGCCCCCACCGACATGTACAGATTACCTCAACTAGCCTGTACCCCCACACACTGACTCAGTACCGGTGCCCCTGTATATAGTCTCGTTATTCTTATTCTTATTGTGTTACTTTTATTATTACTTTTTATTTTAGCCCACTTGGTAAATATGTTCTTCTTCTTGAACTGCACTGTTGGTTAATTGATTGTATGTAAGCATTTCACGGTAAAGTCTACACTTGTTGTATTCTGTATTTTTGATTTGATTTTGATTTGAAAGATTAGTTATTTTCACTGAACGAGTAACACATACTGTCCACATCAAGGAAAGTAGCATAATATACATTAACTTAATATGGCAAAAATAATTTTATATTTTCATTTAGGATGATAGTAAATGAAGCAAATGCACAGATTACATTTTTTTTTTAAATCACATATTTCTCTACAAAGTGTTCCCATAGTGACTGTAAAGGTCAGTGTTGCCAATTTAGCAACTTTGTCGCTAAGTGAGTTTTCAGACTATTCCGATGACTTTAACTGGTAAAAGAGTGGCGCAGCGGTCTAAGGCACTGCATCTCAGTGCTAGAGGTGTCATTACAGACCCTGGTTTGATTCCAAGCTGTCTCACAACTGGCTGTGATTGGGAGTCCCATAGGGTGGTGCACAATTGGCCCAGCGTTGTCCAGGTTAGGGTTTGGTCGGGGTAGGCCGCCAATGTAAATATGAATTTGGTCTTAACTGACTTGCCTAGTTAAATATAGTTTAAAAAAAATATTCAGATACTTTTCAGGCTGCCTTTAGGGAGTTATGATTTTGAGGATTTATATGGGGTGGTTCCACTCAATTCTGCCATAAACGAGAGTGAGAGAAGCTATCTGTGCAACAGAAGTCACAGCAACAGTGCACAACATCATCTAGCCACTTCTATAAATAAATCAAGGAGGAAATAGTCATTTTCACTGAACATTTGTTGACAACACTGGTAATGGTTGAGTAAGTTGTTTTAGAAGATTGCAGGATACATTACTTACCAACAACAGCTGCAAATCCCAATAAAACTGCATAATGTGTTGAAGTTTAATTTCCTTGCTTTGTCTGACAACATTACAATGAAACTAGCAAAAGCGTATTGTGGTTCAGAGTGCGGTATTTGTTTAGTTTTATAGGACAAATGTTTGCTAGCAAGTTTCTCACACTGGCTTTAGCCCGGGGAGGCGCAGGCCTGTCTGGGCATGTACAGGGGGATGCCTAGCAACACATGCCTCGGAGGTCACATTTCCATGATTCGATGCAAGAATCAGACCTAACAATCGACCCTTTGCTAAGCCCCACAGTTTTAAGCAACTAATTGTAGAACTTTGGTGGAAAGCAACTGTCGATGAGTCTGACACCTCAAACCAATGTAACCCAATGAGGCAATGGCAAAAACAATGTTTTTATCAAAACATGTATTGTTTAAATGGCTAAATAATTTCAACAGTGCACGAGGGGTAGTTGCAACTACGATACCTGACATACAGAGCCTGTTGGAGAGTGTGTTGAATCAAAATTACACTGTTGCATTGTTTGCTAGCTAGCTGGTTTGCTCGCATTCATTTAAAACGTTGCTAACACTAGATAGCTAGCTAGCCAGTTAGTAAATATAACTTGTTTTCTCCAAATGTATCTACGTTGGCTATATTAGGAATATAACTCTCATCTGCTGTCGACATCAGCAAACGATTTCAGAGCAGTTGTTAGCTCTAAAAGTGGTTCGTAGCTTTGATTTGATTTGATTTGATTTGATTTTGACTGCATGCACAGTGCATTCAGATCCATCCAGTGGTTAGTCACACTACAAACTTAATTTGACCAGTTCCTGTGAAGCAATTGTAAAGACAATTCACCATAATCTACACAAGACCATCTAATCTGGAGGTTTTGCATGAGTGGAGTTTCATTTTACCTGGTGACATCACCCGACGGTAAATTTGCTAATAGACCAATAAGAAAGAGAGTTCTAAACTTCTCTACCAATAACAGACAGTTTTCAGTTCTCAGACCATTCCCAGACAGTCATAGAGAACATCTGGATTGAGGAATAGTTTTGCTAAAATGGAAAACTGTTACAGTTAATGGGAAACTGTTACAGTAAGGGACTTAATTGTTACCAAGAAATCATTTGATAATGATATAAAAATGTCTGCTTAGGGCCTTTAATGGTTGTTTTCTTTGCTTCTTCCTCTGATCCAGCAAGATTAGTGTTCAGTCTTTATCCACTGAGTGTCTCCCTTCTCAACCCTTCTAAATGCT
Source organism: Oncorhynchus keta (assembly GCF_023373465.1). Lineage (NCBI taxonomy): Eukaryota > Metazoa > Chordata > Actinopteri > Salmoniformes > Salmonidae > Oncorhynchus > Oncorhynchus keta. The sequence continues at coordinate 23,701,382 of NC_068452.1, forward strand.
GTCTGAAAAAGAGCTGTGATATCCAAGAAACACTAGATATGAATGCAACTACCTGCCATACTGTAATGACAGTGACAGGACACTGATTTGAGAAACAAAGTTGTCTTGAGTGCTTTTTAATAGGCTAATTGAATACCCTGACTTTCCTCTAAACAACATGTTGGTTAAAAGAGGCTTACAGGGGAGCATCAGCAGAGAAAACATTACTACAAATAAATGAATGGTGAACAAAAACTTGCACTTTACTTTTTCCCCCCCTTGCTAGATCTGACTTTGCGGATAGCTACTTTATTGAGGAAAAATTGACTTAGTATGACTGTGATATGTGGTGCACCTATCTACAGTGCATTCGGAAAGTATTCAGACCCCTTGACTTTTTCCACATTTTGTTACCTTGCAGCCTTATTCTAAAATAGATTAAATTATATTTTTCCCTCATACATCTACGCACAATACCTCTTAATGACAAAGCGAAAACAGGTTTTTAGACATTTTTGCAAATGTATAAAAAATATTTACATAAGTATTCAGACCCTTTGCTATGAGAATCGAAATTGAGCTCAGGTGCATCCTGTTCCCAAATCAAATAAAATTGTATTGGTCACATACATGTGATTAGCAGATGTTATTGCGGGTGTAGCGAAATGCTTGTGCTTCTAGCTCCAACAGTGCAGTAATATCTAACAAGTAATATCTAACAAATTACACAACATACAGTGGAGAGAACAAGTATTTGATACACTGCCGATTTTGCAGGTTTTCCTACTTACAAAGCATGTAGAGGTCTGTCATTTTTATCATAGGTACACTTCAACTGTGAGAGACGGAATCTAAAACAAAAATCCAGAAAATCACATTGTATGATTTTTAAGTAATTAATTTGCATTTTATTGCATGACATAAGTATTTGATCACCTACCAACCAGTAAGAATTCCGGCTCTCACAGACTTGTTAGTTTTTCTTTAAGAAGCCATCCTGTTCTCCACTCATTACCTGTATTAACTGCACCTGTTTGAACGCGTTACCTGTATAAAAGACACCTGTCCACACACTCAATCAAACAGACTCCAACCTCTCCACAATGGCCAAGACCAGAGAACTGTGTAAGGACATCAGGGATAAAATAGTAGACCTGCACAAGGCTGGGATGGGCTACAGGACAATAGGCAAGCAGCTTGGTGAGAAGGCAACAACTGTCTGCGCAATTATTGGAAAATGGAAGAAGTTCAAGATGACGGTCAATCACCCTCGGTCTGGGGCTCCATGCAAGATCTCACCTCGTGGGGCATCAATGATAATGAGGAAGGTGAGGGATCAGCCCAGAACTACATGGCAGGACCTGGTCAATGACCTGCAGAGAGCTGGACCACAGTCTAAAAGAAAACCATTAGTAACACACTACGCCGTCATGGATTAAAATCCTGCAGCGCACGCAAGGTCCCCCTGCTCAAGCCAGCGCATGTCCAGGCACGTCGCAAGTTTGCCAATGACCATCTGGATGATCCAGAGGAGGAATGGGAGAAGGTCATGTGGTCTGATGAGAAAAAAATTGAACTTTTTGGTCTAAACTCCACTCGCCGTGTTTGGAGGAAGAAGAAATATGAGTACAATCCCAAGAACACCATCCCAACCATGAAGCATGGAGGTGGAAACATCATTCTTTGGGGATGCTTTTCTGCAAAGTGGACAGGACGACTGCACCGTATTGAGGGGAGGATGGATGGGGCCATGTATCGCGAGATCTTGGCCAACAACCTCCTTCCCTCAGTAAGAGCATTGAAGATGGGTCGTGGCTGGGTCTTCCAGCATGACAACGACCCGAAACACACAGCCAGGGCAACTAAGGAGTGGCTCCGTAAGAAGCATCTCAACGTCCTGGAGTGGCCTAGCCAGTGTCCAGACCTGAACCCAATTGAAAATCTTTGGAGGGAGCTGAAAATCCGTATTGCCCAGTGACAGCCCCGAAACCTGAAGGATCTGGAGGTCTGTATGGAGGAGTGGGCCAAAACCCCTGCTGCAATGTGTGCAAACCTGGTCAAGAACTACAGGAAACGTATGATCTCTGTAATTGCAAACAAAGGTTTCTGTACCAAATATTAAATTCTGCTTTTCTGATGTATCAAATACTTAAAAATCATACAATGTGATTTTCTGGATTTTTGTTTTAGATTCCGTCTCTCACAGTTGAAGAGTACCTATGATAACAATTATAGACCTCTACATGCTTTGTAAGTAGGAAAATCGGCAAAATCGGCAGTGTATCAAATACTTGTTCTCCCCACTGTATACCCAATACACACAAATCTAAGTAGGAATGAATTAAGACTATATACATATGGACAAGCAATGTCAGGGGGGTATAGACTAAGATACAGTAGAATAGTATAGAAAACAGTATATACACGAGATGAGTAATGCCAGACATGTAAACATTAAGTGACTAAGATACCATAGAATAGTATAGAATACAGTATATACATATGAGATGAGTAATGCAACATATGTAAACATCAAGTGACTAAGATACCGTAGAGTATTATAGAATACAGTATATACAGTGGGGAGAACAAGTATTTGATACACTGCCGATTTTGCCGAAGTTTTCCTACTTACAAATCATGTAGAGGTCTGTCATTTTTATCATAGGTACACTTCAACTGCGAGAGATGGAATCTAAAACAAATGAATTAATTTGCATTGCGGGTAGTTTATCCCAGGTAATGTGTTGGGCAGACCACACCACCCTCTGGAGAGCCTTGCATTTGCGGGTGGTGCAGTTGCCGTACCAGGTGGTGATACAGCCCAACATGATGCTTTCAATTGTGCATCTGTAAAAAGTTGTGAGGGTTTTAGGTGACAAGCCAAATTTTGTTAGCCTCCTGAGGTTGAAGAGGCTCTGTTGCGCCTTCGTCACCACACTGTCTGTGTGGTTGGTCCATTTCAGTTTGTCAGTGTCACGCCCTGATCTGTTTCACCTGTTCCTGTGATTGTCTCCACCCCCTCCAGGTGTCGCTTATTTTCCCCAGTGTATTTATCCCTGTGTTTCCTGTCTCTCTGTGCCAGCTCGTCTTGTATGTTAGTCAAGTCAACCAGCGTGTTTTTCCCCATACGCCTTTTCTAGTCTCTTTTTCTAGTCCTCCCGGTTCTGATCCGTGCCTGACTCTGGACTACTTTCCTGCCTGCCTGATCATCCTGCCTGCCCTGACCTTGATTCTGCTTGCCCTTCGGTACCTATTGGACTCTGATCTGGTTTTGACCTTTTTGCCTGTCCACAACCTTTCTCTTGCATACACCTTTGGATTAATAAACATTGTAAGACTCCAACCATCTGCCTCCTGTTTCTGCATCTGGGTCTCGCCTTGTGCCTTGATAGTCAGTGTTGTGTGTGCCAAGGAGCTTGAAGCTTTCCACCTGAAGTCCTCGATCATCTCCTTGTTTTGTTTTGTCATCCTTGAGATGTTTCTCCAACTTGATTGGATTCCACCTGTGGTAATTTTAATTGATTGGACATGATTTAGAAAGGCACACATCTGTCTGTATACGGTCCCACAGTTGACAGTGCATGTCAGAGCAAAAACAAAGCCATGAAGTCGAAGGAATTGTCCGTAGAGCTCCGAGACAGAATTGTGTAGAGGCACAGATCTGGGGAAGGGTACCAACACATTCCGGCAGCATTGAAGGTCCCCAAAAAGACAGTGGCCTCCATTATTCTTAAATGGAAGAAGTTCGGAACCACAAAGACTCTTTCTAGAGCTGGCCGCCCGGCCAAACTGAGCAATCAGGGGAGAATGGCCTTGGTCAGGGAGGTGACCAAGAACATGATGGTCACTCTGACAGAGCTCCAAAGTTCAATGCAGGAGTGGCTTCGGGACAAGTCTCTGAATGTCCTTGAGAGGCCAGAGTCCGGACATGAAACTTATCAAACATCACTAGAGAGACCTGAAAATATCTGTGGAGCGACGCTCCCCATCCAAACTGACAGAGCTTGAGAGGATCTGTGTAGAAGAATGGGAGAAACTCCCCAAATACAGGTGTACCAAGCTTGTCTCGTCATTTCCAAGAAGACTCAAGGATGTAATCACTGCCAAAGGTGCTTCAACAAAGTACTGAGTAAAGGGTCTGAATACTTATGTAAATGTGATATAAAAGTTTTTTATTTGTAATAATTTTGCTACATTTCTAGAAAACAGTTTTTGCTTTGTCATTAGTGGGTATTGTATGTAGATTGATGAGGGGAGAAAAAAAACAATTGAATCAATTTTAGAATAAGGCTGTAATGCAACAAATGTGGAAAAAGCCAAGGGGTCTGAATACTTTCCGAATGCACTGTAGACAAGTGTGTTCCTTTTCAAATCACGTCCAATCAATTCAATGTACCACAGCTGGACTCCAATCAAATTGGAGAAACATCTCAAGGAGGATCAATGGAAACAGGATGCACCTGAGCTCAATTTTCAGGTCTCGTAACAAAGGGTCTGAATAGTTATGTAAATAAGTTATTTTTGTTTTTTGTTTTTTATACATTTGCAAACATTTGTTGAAACCTGTTTTTTTTGTTGCTTTGTCATTATGGGGTATTGTATGTAGATTGATGAGGGAAAACATGATTTAATCCATTTTAGAATAAGGCTGTAAAGTAACAAAATGTGGAAAAGGTCAAGGAATCTGAATACTTTCCGACTGCATTGTATCTTAAGATGAATCCACTAGCTGTAAGTCGCTCTGGAAAAGATTGTCTGCTAAAAAACTCAAATGAAAGGAAACCAGAATACCAGTGTGTTCGAGTTCTGTTTCATAATTATTCTGTACCTGGAACTGCAACTGGTGTGCAACTGTATCCTTTCTGAACTTAAAGGTATACAGTTCAGGAATTAACCAACCAATACATCCTCTCCCAGCTGCCCTCGTCAGTAATTGCCCCAACTAATAAACCTGGTATCGAACAACGAACAGCATAGGACTTCTATCAGACAAAACAAATAGTAAATCAAATGCAAATTCACTTTGGCCATGAGCAAATATCCAAGTGCATAATTCAGTGTGCTCAGGTCAGAATGAACAAACAGCCGACACAATAGAGAAAACAGATGGTTTGCATGGGACCCACGTCCGCTGCTGACCTTTCTTGATTGAGTTTAATAGCATACAGAGCAAATGCAAAAAGGTCACTGGTACAGACAGCTTTAATAGTATAATTGGCACTTTTTTCCATGGAGATGGTTCTGTTGCAGGGAGCTAACTGCTTGCTTTCAAAAAAATCCATAATTTATTCAGCGCATAATGGCAGCGGGCCTTTGTCATATCCACGTGAGCTGTGTTACCTGGTAAATCATGGGGAGTCATTGTTCCAACAAGGCATAGGATGTGGAGGAGAACGTGGAGGAGCTGCAACCTGGACTCCTAGCATAGTAAATGTAAATCTGTCTCTCTCCATTTAGTATGATAGGTTACCAATTGCAATTAGTACAATATGTTACAAATTTGCCATACGTATGATATGTTACGAATTCCAATTTGTGTCTGACGTCAGTTTAGTGGCTAGGTCTGAGGTTAAGGTTAGGGTTAGGAGTTAGGTTAAAGGGTTACGATTATGGTTAGGGGGAAGTGTTGTACTTGTAATGCTAAGTACTTGCAAAGTAACTAAAAAGTAGTAAGTAGCGGCAGGTAGCCTAGTGGTTAGAGTGTTGGGCCAGTAACTGAAAGTTTGCTGGATTGAATCCCCGAGCTGACAAGGTAAAAAATCTGTCATTCTGCCCCTGAGCAGGGCAGTTAACCCACTGTTCCCTAGGTGCTGTGGTTGTCAATTTTGTCAACCACCTGCACCGCTCAGATTCAGAGGGGTTGGGTTAAATGCAGAAGACACATTTCAGTTGAAGGCATTCAGTTGTACAACTGACTACGTGTCCCCCTTTCCCTAGTTGAAAAGTTGCTAATTATTTAAAGTTGTCCATGATGAGATTTGAACATACAACCTTTGGGTTGCTAAACATTTGCATTATACACCGACCCATCCACCCTTTTTCAATTTTGCCTTAAATAACCTTCTGTCTTATGTAACCATACCAAACGTAAAATATAAAATGTTCAGTGTTCTCGGATTTACATTTACAATGTTACGTCTAGTCTATGAGACTAGGCTGCATAACTACCTCACAGCTGTAGAGCTTTCTCTCACCTCCTACATCTGTGTGAAAATCTCAGTACCATCTCCCAATTCTCAATGGATTAAAGCAAGATGTGCATTTTAAAAGTCAGACAACTAACCCAATGGTATACTGTATACTGGAAACTATAGAATCGCTTTAGAACCAAGTAAAAAAAAGGACTCTAGCTGGGGGGCCATGCAGATTTTGATTTTAATTAAAGTAACATGATATTTTCAGAGTTACGTATAACTGCAAAAATGTACTCAAAATTATATTAGAAGCATTTAAGTGTACTCTGGTCAATGGGTATCCCCACACTATTGGACAAGACTTAACAGAGAAATGGTAAATATCACAGCAGAGACTCTTGAGATTACACTACAATAACAGCAATGGTTGCTGTTTACTGATGCATACTCCCAGAATGTTTGTACAGCCCTCAGGCCATGTTGATCGTTCACAGCTAGGTCACAGACCATATTACAAGTGGTCAACATCTGTGAGCTTTACCTCCTTCATCTCATATTAAAATGCAGAAAATGTGTTTGCTTCATTCGTTTATATTTTTGTCAAATCTAATAATTAGATATTTACATTGTCATCCAAACAAAGACAGTCAAATGAAGCAAATCTCGCATATTTCAAGGTGGCTTGCTTTTCACACCAGCTAGCACAGCTTCACAGCAACACTTCCCCAACATAAATTATATTATATTATATTAATGGAAACAGTAGGTGGTAATTACCTTCACAGAAGAAGATGAATAATTGGTTTAGTTCATTGGATTATTTGTTGTGGGGTATGAATATACATTCTAATTGATGTAAATGGGTGAATGGGAAGACATGAATGAAAACATCATCATATGACGTGGCAGGGTGTGCTGAGACTGGTAAAAAAGGTTAAGCTAATGTAATCTCGGAATGGTAATGTGCTTGTGTTAAACAGTGCGTCTTAGTATGCTAAGTACACTTCTCAGAACACACTGTATGGACACTGTATGAAGGGTTGTACTGTATGGACAACGCATGGAGGGCTGTACTGTATGGACAACACATGGAGGGTTGTACTGTTTAGACAACACATAGAGAGTTGTACTGTATGGACAACACATGGAGGGTTGTACTGTTTAGACAACACATGGAGGGTTGTACTGTTTAGACAACACATGGAGGGTTGTACTGTATGGACAACACATGGAGGGTTGTACTGTTTAGACAACACATAGAGAGTTGTACTGTATGGACTAAACATGGAGGGTTGTACTGTTTAGACAACACATGGAGGGTTGTACTGTTTAGACAACACATGGAGGGTTGTACTGTTTAGACAACACATGGAGGGTTGTACTGTTTAGACAACACTTTGAGGGTTGTACTGTTTAGACAACACATAGAGAGTTGTACTGTATAGACAACACTTTGAGGGTTGTACTGTTTAGACAACGCATGGAGGGCTGTACTGTTTAGACAACACTTTGAGGGTTGTACTGTTTAGACAACACATAGAGAGTTGTACTGTATGGACTAAACATGGAGGGTTGTACTGTTTAGACAACACATGGAGGGTTGTACTGTTTAGACAACACATGGAGGGTTGTACTGTTTAGACAACACATGGAGGGTTGTACTGTTTAGACAACACATGGAGGGTTGTACTGTTTAGACAACACATGGAGGGTTGTACTGTTTAGACAACACATGGAGGGTTGTACTGTTTAGACAACACATTGAGGGTTGTACTGTTTGGACAACACATGGAGGGTTGTACTGTTTAGACAACACATGGAGGGTTGTACTGTTTAGACAACACATGGAGGGTTGTACTGTATGGACAACACATGGAGGGTTGTACTGTTTAGACAACACATGGAGGGTTGTACTGTTTAGACAACACATGGAGGGTTGTACTGTTTAGACAACACATGGAGGGTTGTACTGTTTAGACAACACATGGAGGGTTGTACTGTTTAGACAACACATGGAGGGTTGTACTGTATGGACAACACATAGAGAGTTGTACTGTATAGACAACACTTTGAGGGTTGTTGTTTAGACAACACATAGAGAGTTGTACTGTATAGACAACACTTTGAGGGTTGTACTGTTTAGACAACACATAGAGAGTTGTACTGTATAGACAACACTTTGAGGGTTGTACTGTTTAGACAACGCATGGAGGGCTGTACTGTTTAGACAACACTTTGAGGGTTGTACTGTTTAGACAAACATAGAGAGTTGTACTGTATGGACTAAACATGGAGGGTTGTACTGTTTAGACAACACATGGAGGGTTGTACTGTTTAGACAACACATGGAGGGTTGTACTGTTTAGACAACACATAGAGAGTTGTACTGTATGGACTAAACATGGAGGGTTGTACTGTTTAGACAACACATAGAGAGTTGTACTGTATGGACAACACATGGAGGGTTGTACTGTTTAGACAACACATAGAGAGTTGTACTGTATGGACTAAACATGGAGGGTTGTACTGTTTAGACAACATGGAGGGTTGTACTGTTTAGACAACGCATGGAGGGTTGTACTGTTTAGACAACACTTTGAGGGTTGTACTGTTTAGACAACACATAGAGAGTTGTACTGTATGGACTAAACATGGAGGGTTGTACTGTTTAGACAACACATGGAGGGTTGTACTGTTTAGACAACACATGGAGGGTTGTACTGTTTAGACAACACATAGAGAGTTGTACTGTATGGACTAAACATGGAGGGTTGTACTGTTTAGACAACACATAGAGAGTTGTACTGTATGGACAACACATGGAGGGTTGTACTGTTTAGACAACACATAGAGAGTTGTACTGTATGGACTAAACATGGAGGGTTGTACTGTTTAGACAACACATGGAGGGTTGTACTGTTTAGACAACACATGGAGGGTTGTACTGTTTAGACAACACATGGAGGGTTGTACTGTTTAGACAACACATGGAGGGTTGTACTGTTTAGACAACACATGGAGGGTTGTACTGTTTAGACAACACATGGAGGGTTGTACTGTTTAGACAACACATGGAGGGTTGTACTGTTTAGACAACACATGGAGGGTTGTACTGTTTAGACAACACTTTGAGGTTTGTACTGTTTAGACAACACATGGAGGGTTGTACTGTTTAGACAACACTTTGAGGGTTGTACTGTATGGACAACAAATGGAGGGTTGTACTGTATGGAAAACACATGGAGGGTTGTACTGTTTAGACAACACATGGAGGGTTGTACTGTTTAGACAACACATGGAGGGTTGTACTGTATAGACAACACATGGAGGGTTGTACTGTATGGACAACACATGGAGGGTTGTACTGTTTAGACAACACATGGAGGGTTGTACTGTTTAGACAACACATGGAGGGTTGTACTGTATAGACAAAACATGGAGGGTTGTACTGTTTAGACAACACTTTGAGGGTTGTACTGTTTAGACAACACTTTGAGGGTTGTACTGTATGGACAACACATGGAGGGTTGTACTGTATAGACAACACTTTGAGGGTTGTACTGTTTAGACAACACTTTGAGGGTTGTACTGTTTAGACAACACTTTGAGGGTTGTACTGTATGGACAACACATGGAGGGTTGTACTGTATAGACAACACATGGAGAGTTGTACTGTATAGACAAAACATGGAGGGTTGTACTGTTTAGACAACACTTTGAGGGTTGTACTGTTTAGACAACACTTTGAGGGTTGTACTGTTTAGACAACACTTTGAGGGTTGTACTGTTTAGACAACACATGGAGGGTTGTACTGTTTAGACAACACTTTGAGGGTTGTACTGTATGGACAACACATGGAGGGTTGTACTGTTTAGACAACACTTTGAGGGTTGTACTGTTTAGACAACACATGGAGGGTTGTACTGTATGGACAACACATGGAGGGTTGTACTGTTTAGACAACACATGGAGGGTTGTACTGTTTAGACAACACTTGGAGGGTTGTACTGTTTAGACAACACATGGAGGGTTGTACTGTTTAGACAACACATGGAGGGTTGTACTGTTTAGACAACACATGGAGGGTTGTACTGTATGGACAACACATGGAGGGTTGTACTGTTTAGACAACACATGGAGGGTTGTACTGTTTAGACAACACATGGAGGGTTGTACTGTTTAGACAACACATGGAGGGTTGTACTGTTTAGACAACACTTTGAGGGTTGTACTGTATGGACAACACATGGAGGGTTGTACTGTTTAGACAACACATGGAGGGTTGTACTGTTTAGACAACACATGGAGGGTTGTACTGTTTAGACAACACATGGAGGGTTGTACTGTTTAGACAACACATGGAGGGTTGTACTGTATGGACAACACTTTGAGGGTTGTACTGTATGGACAACACATGGAGGGTTGTACTGTTTAGACAACACTTTGAGGGTTGTACTGTATGGACAACACAGGGATAAATACATGTAAATCACTGGATACAGGAACTGTTAAAACAATAATAATAGAAATGTGAGTTTTTCCTTGCCACTCCATACATCTGCATTGCTTTCTCTTTGGGGGTTTAGGCTGTGTATCTGTATAGCACAGTGTGCCAACTGCTGATGTAAAAATATCTTCATATAATAACTGTGTTTTATTGAAACGTCAAAAGCTCAATAATGTCCCTCATGTCAATCATGGTTCAGGAATTATTGTTGGCAATTACAAAATAATAATACAGGTTTTCAAGCTGGCCCAAGGATAACTATTTGAACAGATTACAGGGGCACAGTGCTCAGGATTGATCAATGTAACATGAAAATAACTAATAACCGAGGGATTTACTGAGAACACGAGCTACACTTACAAATTACTGGCTTCTGTAATAAAGTATGTCATTATTTTCTTCAAATAAACCAGCTATTGTAAATGCATCTTTTGAGAAGAGGTCAATTACAATGATATGCAATGTAAGCAATAAAAGTCTTTATGAGATTAGTTTCGCAAATAGAAACTTTAACAGGACAGTTATAGTTGCCAATGTCATAACAAGTCCTTCTAGGGTAGAAAGTCCTTCATTTTGATTTAGTCACTATGATCTAGAGACATCCTAGTATTTTCAATAATCCGTGGCAAAATGGTTTCCTTACTCTCTTCCTGAGGCAACCTTCACAGTTGACCAACAAATCAACCCTCTGCCTAATCTGACCCGAACACAGTAGCACTCCCATCCAATATAAATGCCCATTTGTCATTGATTGTGGATGCCTGTGGATGCTGCAAGCAATGTTTGTGCCTAGCTTTTCCTGTCCACACTCTCTCATGCGAGGGCTCGTTTTATATCCGTTGCTGTCACAAAGCAAGGCTCTGATGTTGCCTGTGATCCTTCAGGTCTTCCGACAGCTCTAACACCCCCTCAGCATTATTTCGGTACCTTGGATAGCCGAACTGAATACAGTGATCACAACAAGGACCAGCAATGTGTTGTCTTTCATGTGCAGGCTTCTGTGCTCTCGGTCTAGACTTTGAAGACAATGAGTGAATGTAAAGGTATATCATTTATCAATGCAGTAATTGCTCTTAATAGAGGTACAGAACATGCTGACATCTAACAGTTATGGAATGGACTAATGGCATCATAATAGTGTCTGATACACCCCAGCCCCAAGGTGATTCGATAATGATTGATGAGTGCATCAAAACACTTACTATAGCAATGGGCTGCCATGTCTATGGAAGCTACCAGTTCTCACAATATGTACCCGGAATCTCTTTTGTAAAGGTATAATCTACCGCTTTACAGTAGGGTAAATCAATCACATCTACAGTATACCTGCATACAACTTGCTTTGTGCACTGTACGTTACACATTGCGGCAGGCATCTTATTCATTTGTTATATTTTTGGAATATTGTAGGACTACAGACGAATAGAATGTGTCGAATTGGCAACGCCCATAGAGAGCTATTACACGTCCACCATCAAACAGCACCAGCATGCTCACTCACATTCTACAGATGAGCACTGCAGAGGGAGGGCGGGAGGTGGGAAGCTACTCTGGTCAGTCTTGGGAGTGATTACCTAACCGTCTCCACATGGTGATGTTATTCCACTGACAGTGGCAAGATGAATATGTGTCTGTGTGTGGGATCAGCCCCCTGTGCTTCCGTGATTATACTGTTTAATAACTCACCCTCAGCAATACATAGACATTGTCCAGCCAGGATCCTTTCCAGGAATGCTTGATTTACCAAACCCCTTGAAAGGGGAAAAAATCTAATTGAGGAGACGGATTGCTGAAAAGGCTCCCCAGCAGACCCATGAATCATTGTTTAATCAGAGCACACAGAGTGCCAGGGTATACACAGACCACACAGTAGAACCACTGTCTGTGGTACTGCTCCTCCTGCACTCAGCTCTCGCTCTGTATATGTGTGTCTCTCAACACTCTCTCTATTCTCCATCTCTCGGCACAATCAACACTTACCTTTTGAGTTCTAAGGAAATTGTTTTTTACACAGTAGAGAAAGATCGATAGTCTGGAGACAGGCCATCTCCAGGACATCAGACATTGAATAGCCATCACTAGCCAGCTACCTGCCCGGTACTCTGCCCTGCACCTTGAGACTAATGCCCCATGTTCAGTATATAAACTCTTAGAAAAAAATGTGCTATCTAAAGCCTAAAAGGCTTCTTCGGCTGTTCCCATAGGATAATCCTTTGAATAACCCTTTTTTGTTTCCAGGTAGAACCTTTTTGGGTTCCATATAGAACCCTTTCCACAGAGGGTTTTACATGCAGCCCAGAAGGGTTCTACCTGGAACCAAAAAGGGTTCTCCATGGAACCAAAAAGTGTTCTCCTATGGGGACAACCGTAGAACCCTTTTGGAACCCTTTTTTCTATGCTTTTTTTGTTGCTTAACAAGTCACATAATAAGTTGCATGGACTCACTCTGTGTGCAATAATTGTGTTAAACATTGTTTTTTTAATGGATTGAGCTACTTGGGGCGGGCGGTAGCTTAGGTTAAGTGCGTTGGGCCAGTAAATGAATGGTTGCTGCTTCGAGTCCCTGAGCTGACTAAGTGAAAAATCTGTTGATGTGCCCTTGAGCAAGGCACTTAAACCTAATAGCTCCTGTAAGTCATTCTGGATAAGAACGTCTGCTAAAATTACATTAAATAAATGAGGATGGTTCAACAACATTGTAGTTACTCCACTAAACTAAAGTGAAAAGAAGGAGGCTTTTACAGAATAAAAATATTCCGAAACATGCATCCTGTTTGCAACAAGGCACTAAAGTAAATGCAAATAAATGTGGCAAAGAAATTAACTTTGTGTCCTGAATACAAAGGGTTATGTTTGGGGCAAATCCAACACATCACTGAGTACCACTCAGTACTCATATTTTCAAGCATGATGGTGACTGTATCATGTTATGGGTATGCTTGTCTTTGGCAAAGACTAAGGAGATTTTTAGGATAAAAAATAAATGGAATAAAGATAAGCACAGTCCTTGAGGAAAACATGGTTAAATCTACTTTCCAACAGACATTGTGAGACAAATTCACCTTTCAGCAGGACAATAACCTAAAACACAAGGCCAAATATACTCTGGAGCTGCTTACCAAGAAGACATTGAACATTCCTGTGTAGCAAGTTACAGTTTTGACTTAAATAGGCTTGAAAATTTATGGAAATATTTGAAAATGACTTATATACAACCAACTTGAAAGAGTTTGAAGTTTTTAAGGAATAATGCAAATATTGTACAATCCAGAAGTGCAAAGCTCTTACAGAAAGACTCAAGTGCTCAACAGGGATGCTGGTCCATGTTAACTCCAGTTGTGTCAAGTTGGCTGGTAGTGGATCTCTACTCCGAATAGCTCGTTCCATCTCATCCCACAGACTATAATTTCTGCCAAAGGTGATTCTAAAATGTATTGACTCAGAGGTGTGAATACTTACAGTAAGAGTCAAAAGTTTGGACACACCTACACATTCAAGGGTTTTTCTTTATTTTTACTATTTTCTACATTATAGAATAAATCAAAAACTATGAAATAACATATACAGTGGGGCAAAAAGGCATTTAGTCAGCCACCAATTGTGCAAGTTCTCCCACTTAAAAAGATGAGAGAGGCCTGTAATTTTCATCATAGGTACACTTCAACTATGACAGACAAAATGAGAAGAAAAAAAATCCAGAAAATCATATTGTAGGATTTTTAATGAATTTATTTGCAAATTATGGTGGAAAATAAGTATTTGGTCACCTATAAACAAGCAAGAGTTCTGGCTCTCACAGACCTGTAACTTCTTCTTTAAGAGGCTCCTCTGTCCTCCACTCGTTACCTGTATTAATGACACCTGTTTGAACTTGTTATCAGTATAAAAGACACCTGTCCACAACCTCAAACAGTCACACTCCAAACTCCACTATGGCCAAGACCAAAGAGCTGTCAAAGGACACCAGAAATAAAATTGTAGACCTGCACCAGGCTGGGAAGACTGAATCTGCAATAGGTAAGCAGCTTGGTTTGAAGAAATCAACTGTGGGAGCAATTATTAGGAAATGGAAGACATACAAGACCACTGATAATCTCCCTCGATCTGGGGCTCCACGCAAGATCTCACCCCGTGGGGTCAAAATGATCACAAGAATGGTGCGCAAAAATCCCAGAACCACACAGGGGGACCTAGTGAATGACCTGCAGAGAGCTGGGACCAAAGTAACAAAGCATACCATCAGTAACACACTACGCCGCCAGGGACTCAAATCCTGCAGTGCCAGACGTGTCCCCCTGCTTAAGCCAGTACATGTCCAAGCCCGTCTGAAGTTTGAAGAGAGCATTTGGATGATCCAGAAGAAGACTGGGAGAATGTCATATGGTCAGATGAAACCAAAATGTAACTTTTTGGTAAAATCTCAACTCGTCAAGTTTGGAGGACAAAGAATGCTGAGTTGCATCCAAAGAACACCATACCTACTGTGAAGCAAGAGGGTGGAAACATCATGCTTTGGGGCTGTTTTTCTGCAAAGGGACCAGGACGACTGATCCGTGTAAAGGAAAGAATGAATGGGGCCATGTATCGTGAGATTTTGAGTGAAAACCACCTTCCATCAGCAAGGGCATTGAAGATGAAACGTTGCTGGGTCTTTCAGCATGACCATGATCCCAAACACACCGCCCGGGCAACGAAGGAGTGGCTTCGTAAGAAGCATTTCAAGGTCCTGGAGTGGCCTAGCCAGTCTCCAGATCTCAACCACATAGAAAATCTTTGGAGGGTGTTGAAAGTCCAAAACATCACAAGCTCTAGAGGAGATCTGTATGGAGGAATGGACCAAAATACCAGCAACAGTGTGTGAAAACCTTGTGAAGACTTACAGAAAACGTTTGACCTCTGTCATTGCAAACAAAGGGTATATAACAAAGTATTGAGATAAACTTTTGTTATTGACCAAATACTTCTTTTCCACCATAATTTGCAAATAAATGTATTAAAAATCCAACAATGTGATTTTCTGGATTTTTTTTCTCATTTTGTCTGTCATAGTTGAAGTGTACCTATGATGAAAATTACAGGCCTCTCTCATCTTTTTAAGTGGGAGAACTTGCACAATTGGTGGCTGACTAAATACTTTTTTTGCCCCACTGTATGGAATCATGTCATAACCAAAAAAGTGTTAAACAAATCAAAACACATTTTATATTTTACATTACTCAAAGTAGCCATCCAGCCTGGAGGTGTGTTGGGTCATTGTAAAACAAATGATTGTCCCACTAAGCGCAAACCAGATGGGATGTGGTATTGCTGCAGAATGCTGTGATAGCCATGCTGGTTAAGTGTGCCATGAATTCTAAATAAACCACTGACAGTGTCACCAGCAAAGCACCGCCACACCATCACACATCCTCCTCCATGCTTCAAGGTGGGAATCACATATGCAGAGATCTCTGTGAAGCATTTATTTGGGATGCAATCTGAGGTGCAGTTAACTCTAAAGAACGTATCCTCTGCAGCAGAGGTAACTCTGAGTCTTTCTCTCCTGTGGCGGTCCTCATGAGAGCCAGTTTCATCATAACGGTTGATGGTTTTTGCGACTGCACATTCAAAGTTTGTGACATTTTCCTGATTGAGAGACCTTCATGTCTTAAAGTAATGATGGACTGTTTTTTTCTATTTGCTTATTTGAGCTGTTCTTGCCATAATATGGACTGGGTCTTTTACCAAATAGGGCTACCTTCGGTATACCTCCCCTACCTTGTCACAACACAACTGATTGGCTCAAATGCATTAAGAAGGAAAGAAATTCCACAAATGAACCTTTAACAAGAAACATCTGTTAATTGAAATGCATTCCAGGTGACTACCTAATGAAGCTGGTTGAGAGAATGCCATGAGTGTGCAAAGCTGTCAAGGCAAAGGGTGGCTACTTTGAAGAATCTCAAATATAAAATATATTTTGATTTGTTTAACACTTTTTGGTTACTACATTATTCAGTGTGTGTTATTTCATAGAGTTGATGTCTTCACTATTATTCTACAATTCTATTATTCTACCCTGGAATGAGTAGGTGTGTCCAAACTTTTGACTGGTACTGTATGTAAGTTAAATATTTCTGTATTTTATTTTCAATACATTTCATTATGGGGTATTTTGTGTAGATGGGTGAGGAAAAGGGTACATTTCATCCATCGTTAATTCAGGCTGTAACACAAAAAAATGTGGAATAAGTCAAGGGGTATGAGTACTTTCTGAAGGCACTATATACATTTGAAGTTGGAAGTTTACATACACCTTAGCCAAATACATTTAAACGGAGTTTTCACAATTCCTGACATTTAATCCTAGTAAAAATTCCCTGTCTTAGGTCAGTTAGGATCACCACTTTATTTTAAGAATGTGAAATGTCAGAATAATAGTACAGAGAATGATATTTTTCAGATATTATTTCTTCCATCACATTCCCAGTGGGTCAGAATTTTACATACACTCAATTAGTATTGCCTTTAAATTGTTTAACTTGGGGTCAAACGTTTCGGGTAGCCTTCCAGAAGCTTTGGGTGAATTTTGGCCCATTCCTCTTGACAGAGCTGGTGTAAATGAGTTGGGTTTGTAGGCTTCCTTGCTCGCACACGCTTTTTCAGTTCTGCCCACATATTTTCTATACGATTGAGGTCAGGGCTTTGTGATGGCCACTCCAATACCTTGACTTTGGAAGTATGCTTGGGGTCATTGTCCATTTGGAAGACCCATTTGCAACCAAGCTTTAACTTCCTTACTGTCTTGAGATATTGCTTCGATATATCCACATAATGTTCATTCCTCATGAAGCCATCTATTTTGTGAATTGCACCAGTCCCTCCTGCAGCAAAGAACCCCCACAACATGATGCTGCCAACCCTGTGCTTCACGGTTGGGGTGGTGTTCTTCGGCATTGCAAGCCTCGCCCTTTTTCCTCCAAACATAACGATGGTCATTATGTTCAAACAGCTCTATTTTTGTTTCATAAGACCAGAGGACATTTCTCCAAAATGTACGATCGTTGTTCTCATGTGCTGTTGCAAACCATAGTCTGTTTTTTTATGGCGGTTTTGGAGCAGTGGCTTCTTCCTTGCTGAGCGGCCTTTCAGGTTATGTCGATATAAGACTCGTTTTACTGTGGATATAGATACTTTTGTACTTGTTTCCTCCAGCATCTTCATAGGGTCCTTTGCTGTTGTTCTGGGACTGATTTGCACTTTTCGCACCAAAGTATGTTCATCTCTGAGGAGACAGAACGCGTCTCCTTCCTGAGTGGTATGACGGCTGTGTGGTCCCATGGTGTTTATACGTGCGTAGTATTGTTCGTACAGATGAACGTGGTACCTTCAGGTATTTGGAAATTGCTCCTAGGGATGAACCAGACTTGTGGAGGTCTACAATGTTTTGTCTGAGGTCTTGGCTGAATTCTTTTGATTTTCCCATGAGGTCAAGCAAAGAGGCACTGAGTTTGAAGGTAGGCCTTGAAATACATCCACAGGTACACCTACAATTGACTCAAATTATGTCAATTAGCCTATCAGAAGCTTCTAAAGCCATGACATCATTTTCTGGAATTTTCCAAGCTCTTTAAATGCACAGTCAACTTAGTGTATGTAAACTTCTGACCGACTGGAATTGTGATACAGTGAATTATTGTCACGCCCTGGCCTTAGTTATCTTTGTTTTCTTTATTATTTTGGTTAGGTCAGGGTGTGACATGAGGGATTTATGTGTTTTAACTGGTCTAGGGGTTTTGTTTGTTTATAGGGTGTTCCCTAGTCTAGGTGTTTATGGAAGTCTATGGTTACCTAGATTGGTTCTCAATTAGAGACAGGTGTTTATCGTTGTCTCTGATTGGGAACCATATTTAGGCAGCCATGTTCTTTGGGTATTTTTTGGGTGATTGTTACTGTCTCTGTGTAGTTTCACCAGATAGGCTCGGTAACTTTGGTTTTTCTTTTTACTTGTTTTGGAAGAGAAGAGAACGAGCACCATTCTCCTTGCGGAGATGGTGCTAAATACATCAACACGGTCGGTCCCTGGAATTGGGCTGGCCAACACGATTCGGTTTGCTTGGAAGGAAAAGGAGTTGGAGCCTTTAGGACGGGAATCTTTTGGAAGGATAATATTGATGGGGATTCTAAAGCTGACGGTGAAGGACGTGTTTTGTTTCCAAGGCAACTCGTTGGAGGGAGCATACGACGTGGCACTATATACAGAGGAAAAACACGATGATATCCTGAGAAGGGCAAGAGAGCAGTGGGAGGTGAGAGGCCGTTGTGCCACTACGAAATAACAAGCCTGGCGAAGAATAACTTTAGGGTTGTAACTGTCAACATTTACAACCCTTACGTTAAGGACGAAGAGGTGAGGGCTTTTCTGGGGAGATACATGGATAACGTCTCCTCAGCAAGGCACCTCAAAGACTCCCGTGGGTTTTGGAATGGGAGGAGAGGCTTCCAGGCCCTCCTCAGAGAGGACCCAAAGGGACATGGTGGCTACCTCCATCCTCCTGCTATGTTCTCCCTAGGGGCTGACAGGGGGACGTTGTTTTATGCACGTCAGCCCCCATTTTGCAGGCGCTGTATGGCCTACGGTCACATATTCGCCTCGTGCAGTACAAGAAAATGCAGATTTTGTGCATCTGAGGATCACGAGGCGAGGGATTGTGACAAGCCTAAGACGTGCCATGGGTGTGGCTCGTCAGCACACCTGTGGCGGGGGTGCCCGGCCCGTCAGAGGTCATATGCGTCTGCGGCTGGGGGGGGAGCAGGAGCGGGGGATGGGGGAAGAAGAAGAGGGGAAGGGAGCACGCCTCATGACCAGAGTACAGGTCCAGAGGGGAAGGCCACAAGGAAGGAGGAGGAGCAAGAAGCGGCGGATGGAAGAGAGAAGGAAACGGAAGGCACGGGAGTAGGAGAACCAGGAAAAGCGGCAGTTTCCTTCCAAATGTAATTATATGCAGTCTGTAGACACCACATATTAATATACTGGATTCTGAGACATGCTCACTGTAATATATCTAATCTGGATTCTGACACATGCTCACTGTAATATATCTAATCTGGATTCTGACACATGCTCACTGTAATATATCTCATTTTGGATTCTTAATTGTGCTAGTTCTGTCATTTTTTTTATTTTTCTGTGTTTAGATTTGTGTTATTTGTATTGTATTTGCAAGATATTCTACTGCACTGTTGGAGCTAGTAACATAAGCATTTTGCTGCACCTGCTATAACGCATGCAAATCTGTGTACGCAACCAATAAACGTTCAATTGATTATGATTTGAGAGGAGCTCCAATAGAGTATTTGTCACGCCCTGACCTTAGAGCCTTTTTATGTCTCTATTTGGTTTGGTCATGGTGTGATTTGGAGTGGGCATTCTATGTTTTGTTTTCTATGATTTTGTGTTTCTATGTTTTGGCCAGGTATGGTTCTCAATCAGGAACAGCTGTCTATCGTTGTCTCTGATTGGGAACCATACTTAGGCAGCTCTTTTGCCCACCTGTCTTGGTGGGTAGTTAACTTTGTTTGTGGCACTTAGTCCCGTAAGCTTCATGGTGGTTGTGTATTGTTTTATTGGCGACATCCATAATGTAAGGAATATGTACCCTCACCACGCTGCACTTTGGACTACTTCCAACGACGGCCGTGATAGTATTTCCATATGTAGTTGTAAGAGTTGTATCTGTACTGTACTGATATTCAATACAGTATTGTCCTTCGAAACACTGGATAATGCATCTAAAATAGTCAAATTGGACTCTGGACTGTAACAGTATAGCTTTTGTGGTGTCTATATCTGCGTTGGAATATAATGTAAAATCCTTCCTATCATCACAAACTAAAGAGTTAATCTTTCAGAGTGAGACAGTATTCAGCCTTCATTTATTGAGGGATATCACAACATAGTCTTCAGGTTGGTCTGTATACATGCTCTCAGCCTGGCGGTCACAGCTGAGCAACCTTTTGCACCAAATCTTCATTGGGTGGTATATGTTCCTCCAGCCCCTCTTAATAGCAGAGTGGTACAATTGATAGTGTGGCAGCTTGTCAAGCCTCAGTGGTAGGACATTATAACATGCTTTCAACAGACGTATCATGTCAAGCAAAGCTTTCAGGGTTGTCATTTCCTTAAAATGGGAGTGCTCTCAGCTTCACTTGGCCAGTAGTGTTATTCTGTCTTCCCATTTTAAACCATTGACGCTGCATTGAGTTGCTACACTCCTTTCTGGAGTATTTTAGGAGATTGTTTCATCTGAAGCTGTGTTTGTAGCCCTTGATGAAGATTGGTTGAAAGTAATTGCTGCTGGCAGATACTTTTCCTGGAATAAGAACCTCGACTTTCATCTTTGTTTTCCTTAATAGGTCTTATCTGTACTATTCTCTTATCTCTGGGAGTTAAGATGAGATCAGTAGGGTATAATGCAACTCTGCAAGCAATCTATAAGAATCAATACTTTTCATTACATTTTAGACGTTTAGACCATTACCGAGAAAAGTTGTTTATGTTGAATAAAAAAACATAACTTTTCACCTTTGGGAGAAGGACTAAAAGTAAATAGAAAGGATCAGCTTCTGACTCAGATCTACATGAAGGTGTTTTCTACCCCCTTTTGCCCTTAGAACAGCCTCAGTTCGTCGGGCCATGGACTCTACGAGGTGTTGAAAGTGCTTAACAGGGATGCTGGTCCATGTTAACTCCAATGCACAGGGATGCTGGCCCATGTTAACTCCAGTTGTGTCAAGTTGTCTGGTAGTGGATCTCTTCTCCGAATAGCTCGTTCCATCTCATACCACAGATTATCAATTGGATCAAGATCTGGTGACCGGGTAGGACACTGCAGTAAGCTGAATTCACTGTCATGTTCATGGAACCATTCCTGGACAATCCTAACCTTGTGGCATGGAGATAGATACATTGATAGATACACAGATACAGTGCTGCCATGAAGAGATGCACCTGATTGGTAATGATGTTCAGATATTCAGTGGGATTCAAATGTTGCTCCACTTTATCAAGGGACCCAATATGAGTCATGAAAACAACCCCCACACCATCACACCATCATACCACCACCACCAGGCTGCAATATTGACACGTGACATGATGGATGCATGTACTCATGTGGTTTTCACCCTAGTCCTCCCATCAGCATGAAACAGCCGGAACCAGGATTCATCAGACCAGGCAATGTTTTTCCAATTCTCCAGCATCCAGTGTTTTTGTTCCTTAGCCCACTGCAACCGCAGTTCCTTGTTTCTTGCTGAAAGAAGTGGAACTCTGTAAGATTGTCGGCTGCCACACCCTATTCATGTCAAGGTACAACGAATTGTTCATTCTTGTATTGTTCTTTGGGCACTAATGTTGTTATGGAATGTCAGTTGAATAACTGTAGCCCGTCTGTTGCTCGGCACAATTTGTGTCAGACTCCTTTGTCCTCTTTCATCAATGACCCATTTTTGACAACTGGCCTGCAGTTGGCTAGATGTCCTTTTGGTGGTGGACTATTCTTGATACACCCGGGAAACTCCTGAGTGGGAAAAACCCAGCAGCTTTGCAGTTCTTTACATACTCAAACCGGTGCTCCTGGCACCTACTACCATACCCCGTTAAAAGGCACTTAAAAATGTTGTCTTGCCCATTCACCCTCTGAATGGCACACATACACAATCCATGTCTCAAGGCTTAAACATCTGTTAACCTGTTTCCCCCCCTGTATCTACACTGACTGGAAAGAGTTGTGTATATCTACAATGCTGTATACTACATTGGAAATTGTTCCTTATGCAGGTGTCAAGGACAGCGAACCAAAAAACTAAATATGCGGCAGTAGCTCAGATAAGAGAGGAATAGAGACAGACAGACAGACAGACTTTTATCCTAGTTATTAAATGATTCCCATTCAGACATAGATTCCCAGTGCTTTGAGTGCTGATACCTGCATCTGATCAAATATATTGTGTTATGTGTTGCAATATGTGTGTCTGCAGTATATTTGTGTATTTGTGTCATACACTAGCAATGGATGAGACTTCAACCACAACAAAGAAGTCTCTCGAGATGACTGGATAAGTGTTAGTATGGGAGGTAATACAATGCACTGATACACAGAAGGACACTACGCCCTTCAAAACATCTGTAACACGACCCAGTGGACCAGATTAGACAAATTCAAAAGAGCGGTATACCTGATTGGGGATCAGGTCGGGGTTTTACTGTTCAGACTCTTGTGTTTAGTATGGCTGGACTGTATAGGGGGAGGCTCGTAGGAGAATGTGGTCTGAATGAGGATGGAATTCCTGGCTGGCTACCATCCCTATCAACTACAGAAAAGTGATTTTTCTATTCTTAATGAAATCAAGTATGATCAGGCTACATTTGATGTTTGGACAGCTCAAGGTGTGTTTAAACGCGCAGGTATTATCAAAACGGTAACACCCAGTGTCATAACATGTTCTGTGGCTGGATGTCCTTTGGGTGGTGGACCATTCTTGATACACCCGGGAAACTCGTCAGCGTGAAAAACCCAGCAGCTTTTCAGTTCTTGACATACTCAAACCGGTGCTCCTGGCACCTACAACCATACCCCATTCAAAGGCACTTATAAAATGCTGTCTTACCCATTCACCCTCTGAATGGCACACATACACAATCCATGTCTCAAGGCTTGAACACAGTCATAACCATGTCATAATATGACATAACACTGTTATAACCCATATATTGACACCTGAGGTGACATATTGTGTTATTTATTGGCTGGTTATGACACCGACATAAGAGTGTCAAACCCACATTTATTCAAATCAGTTTTTCCCTGCCAAGAAGTTTCCTTTCCTTTGAAAGTTTGTTTCTTAAATCCTTTGTTATTGGTGTTGTAATGAATTCTTTACAGTCATGCTTTTTTACATCATATTTTAAATAACTTTAAGAAAATACACTTTGACACTGTCATGAAGCATTATCACCATCATAATCATAAGCCAGATAGGCCTGTCATGTTATATAACATAAACATACTTTTGACACGTAGGCAATGGTGTAATGGAATGTTTTGCCTTGTGTGGTAGGTTTTGTACGCAATATATGTCACCACAGGTCAAAATATGTGTCATGACAGTGTTATGACCATATTATAACAGGTTATGACACGTTACGTCAGCTGTTATAACATATTATGACAGGGTTATGACCGTGTCAAGTAAAGTGTTACCAAACACACAAACAAAACACACAACAACAATCTCCAGCTGACACTTTGGACATTGTGTTCCAGGAAACCCTGCCAACGACCAAATGGTAATGCAATACAGTCTCTGACGCTACAGTCAGCATATGACAAGTGACCAAAAAAAGGTTGTCTCCTATTTTTTTGGACCTTGTACTGTTTATGCTTATTCTCCTCCTCAACTTGACATGGGAGCAGGGAGAGATGATCAATGATTGCATTTTTTAAAAAACTTCCCCTGTCCTCCTGTTTTCTTTCCACCACAAGGTACCGAGCTACAATACCGGTACTATCTCCTCCAGCAGACACTGACTGCCTATCTGACTGGGCTCCATCCAGACAGGACCAACTGGGCAGAAAATGTAACAGCAGCATCAGTATTTGCCACAATCAACTTGTTCTTATTAAATATTCATGTATCCGTCCTAAAGCTGCCTCGTGATAAAGACCTCGCTAGATGGTCTCTGCGGTGCCCGGTTGAAATTAACATACTGTAGTGTGCAGCACGTCTCCTCTCTGGCTGTTTCAGAACTTTGTGACACAAAGCGTGATGCGAACATAGCAACAAAGAATCTGGCAGCATTATCGCCACAAGTTATTCTGAAGAAGAACAAGAAAAAGCGGATGTGCAAGAACCCCCAGACAGTTTCAGCTCAGTGTTTCTCCACAGTCGGCGCCCCGTGCCTTTCCATTTCAAATCCCTTCCCAAATCCCAGTAAGAACATTCATTGAGACTAGATTTCAGGAGGATAAAGGTGCCACATCTGCATGGATGAGACTAAATGAGTTCTAAATATGAAGAGGGGACTAAGTAGGATTCACACATAAATAATGAACACAGTTGAATCTCAGAGTGCTGTAAAATGTAGCCCTCACAAATGAATTATGCATATGGTTTGGTGCTTTGCTGATCCATTTGAGATTTTATGTACGTACTGGTGTTTGTGACAGTGAAAAGCTTAACGTCTGTATTCTTTGTCTAGTAAAAATTCAATATTACATTTCCCTATTGTTGGTGAAGAATGAAATTTGCTCTGCTGTGTCTAAGCAACTTAACATCAAAGTATAGTCATGAGTTGCTTGTATGTACTTGGTTAAAAATAGTATGACTTGCTTTTCACGTTGTTTGAACGTTGCATTGGTAACACTCACAAAAAAGGTGCTGCCTAGAACCAAAAAGGGTTCTTTGGCTATCCCCACAGGATATCCCTTTGATGAACCCCTTTTGGTTCCAAGTAGAACCCTTTTGGGTTCCATGTAGAACCCTTTCCACAGAGGGTTCTACATAGAACCTTAAAGAGTTCTACCTGGAACCAAAAAAACAGTTCTCCTATGGGACAGCCACAGAACCCTTTGGGAACCCTTTTTTCTATGAGTGTCGCTCTGCAAACATTTCTCTCAACTCTATGATTGGAGGACACAGAAATAAGTCAATGTCTTTATGTGTCCCAGCAGTTGAAATAAGCACCATATGAAGACAATGAGGCCCTCCTCACCTCCTCGTTGCAGGGGTGTTTTGATCATGGCCTCTAGCAAATCACCTGTTAGTACTGGGATCAAGGGTCTGTGTCAACCCATGTGTGTCACACCTTTCAATGGTTGAGCTGAAACTCAAATTAGACTCAAATTAGACTAATCTAAAGCCACTGTCTGAGTCCAACTGAAAAGAAGCAGATACTGTCATCACTAAAGGATGCAGAAAAGAAACAGAGACTGCTCTTTGAATTGCGTTCAGCTAATTACTAGGGAATCCGTAGACAGTGACTAATAGTCGTCACTGGCCTTACTAATGAGAGGCCAAAGTTTGGTTTATTGGGACAGGGAGAGATTCAGCACATTTAGTGTCATTATCAGAATAATTTCTGGTCTGGAAGCCTGAGGAGAATCCGTGATAGATGGCCTCATTGAGGGCCAGCTCTCATTCCTCAGCCATTTTGTTTGGATTCAATTTGGTTGGGGGCTCAAAATAGATAACGCTCTGGTTAGGTGCTCTCTGTTTGCATGCATTTCACAGGGTGTCTGCGAACCAGATGCTGAAAAGAATATGTGGAAATGCAATCTAAAAGAGGGGGCAGGAAATGAAAAAGCGTTGAAAACCTCATCACACCCATCGATCTACTCTCATTGCATTTGAGGTTTGCAGAAAAATGGCTGGATTATGTTCGACAGTATAGTTTTCAAAGACAAAGGTTTGGTTCCTGCTGTTGAAATCCTGAGCTATACAGTCAACTTCCAAAATGTTGTCTGGCAAGAAATACCAATATATATATATAAATATATATATATTATACTTGAACAAAATTATACTTAAACAAAATGTTTTAATGTTAAATATTGCATTCAGTAACTGGTGGAACTGAACTCTGTTGTTGTGAAAAGGTTTTTCAGCATATTTTTTTCCTTCATTTAATTCCATAAAAATTAAATATGCAATATCTCTCACCCTAAAATGCCCCCATTTTCATCTACAGTATGTTGTTTCCCATGCACTGTACCATTTGACAGACAGTCACCTATGTCTCAACATTATGTTTTCCCCCACCAATGAACAGCTCTGTCCCTAAAATTCTGGTGCATCTAAAACGGTAAACATGACATGGGGTGGGAATGGAATGTAAATTAGTAAAACAGTCAACTCAGAGACGATGGTACAGTATTTATGCAGGGTCTACAATATGTTATTGGTTCTGTGTCTTCCACTGTAAACCACAGTCCATCCACCAGGAGAAGGTCTGTGCTGATAGTTAAAACATATGGCATCCCATACCTGATCGCTATTGAAAAAAATGAATGCAAATAAATGTGTTACCTATAAGTATCATAAACTTCCAAAAGTCCATGATAGTCTCCTACCTTTTAAAGACCAATGATGCTGGCGCCTCAGCAGAAAACCACTTATGGTAGGTGCTGCCATTAAAACTAGAGTTTAATATCAAATGTGTGGGTGGGACAGAAAATATCTATGGAGGGGCTCTTTATGACATCTAATAACATTTTTATAGTCAAATCCTCCTCAGCTGTCTGGCAGACACAACCTGCCCTAGAAAAACTACCCACAATTTGAAAGATGACACTTTCCGATGAATTATGCCATGTGCCGTTCTTAGTATCATTCTGCATTCTTCAAAGATAGTGTTTGACAATACCTCCATCATTGTCCACAAACCATCAAGAACTGAGCAAAAAATGCCACTAGGAAAGCTTATTAATTACCATTACTAATAATACAGATAAGAAAATTGAAAATGTACATCTAAACACTGTCAGACCACATAACAGTCAGAGTTATTCATAGCAATATATGTCATTTTCTTTCCTCATAAAGTTACAGCCTTTGGACATCCAACACAGATACATAATTCAACATATTCAAATCAACTAAAAAAATCAACTAAATACCTAATATCAGACCAACAAATCCCTTCAGAGTAAAATCCATGTTAGGAAGTCTTTCTGAGGAGTTCGAAACAAACCAGCTTGCGTTAATGAATACATACTACATCTTGCCACAGTAGCATGTCAAGCCTTCTGTAGAAGTTAGCTATATAGTCTCCGCTACCTCTCAGAGAGTTCACTGCCCCTTTCTATGCTCCTGTGTCTCAGCTCTATGTGCACAGGGTATGAATAATGTG
Organism: Oncorhynchus keta; assembly: GCF_023373465.1. Classification (NCBI taxonomy): domain Eukaryota; kingdom Metazoa; phylum Chordata; class Actinopteri; order Salmoniformes; family Salmonidae; genus Oncorhynchus; species Oncorhynchus keta. The sequence continues at coordinate 23,728,897 of NC_068452.1, forward strand.
ACGTTGGAGCTGAGTCTTGGCTGGTTGGCATCTTTTTCCCCCGTGCTTGCAAAAACGCTGAGCTCAGACTTTGGACCCTGATCCTCAGTGTGAACAAATTGGAGAGGATCAGACCTGGTCCCTGTACTGAGGATCCTGCTGAACACTGCCAATATAAACTGTCTATGAGACAATTACTCGTTTTCAGGAAGCACTCCCACTGAGACGCTCGGCAGACCACCAAAAGGATGACATTTCTAATCCCATGTTCTTCCTTTTGTGAGAGACTTAGGAAATCGATAGATGAAAATTGTTTTGATTTGAACAACACGGGCAAAATGTCAGCAACAATTAGCCGAGTCAGTGGCTGGAAGGTAGGGAAATGGCCTGCTGTTCAATGGCCTTTAGCTGGGTTATGGCTTGTCTATTATTCTGTTTCTATAGATCAGAAAGCAGAAACCAAGATATTTATTTTAAAAAATGAATAAATAAAACCCTCAGACAGGTTGCAGTGAAATGTGTTGTTTTATAGGGTCAGCCATTGTAGTATAGCACCCCTGGAGTAAATTAGGGTTAAGTGCCTTGCTCAAGGGCACAGACAGAATTTTCACCTTGTCGGCTCCAGAATCAAACCAGAAACTTTTCTGTTACTGGCCCAATGCTCTAACCGCTAGGCTACCTAACACCCAAATGATGTGTATACAGTACACGGAGGTCTGCACAAAGTCATAGTTGAATGTTTTACTGTTGTTGGCGGAATTTGACAAGTGGATTGTTCATAATTCCATGAAAATGTCCATGTAACTGTATACGTAGCACTGCCTAGCGGTGAAGAAATCAAATAGGTTCATATGAAAACACATTCTTCAGCATCAGCTTCACAAAGGGCTCTTACTCAAATGTATGTACAATTGTGCGGCATATGTCATACATTCTCCAGTACATAATGTCACGTTTTACACTCCAGGTAGCACCCTTGGTGTGGGTGGAGTCATTTTCTCTTTCAGACTCCAAGTGATGCATGTAGTCAAGTCTGTGATCTCATTATGGCTGAATGATAGCATGGAAACACATTGAAAGAAATGAACAGATGTGCTATGGACAGTAAAGTAAAGGGTGAGGACAGCTCAGCTCGATGTAAAAGGAAACAGAAAGGGCATCCAGCAGTTTGGTGGAGTGGTTTGCTTAAATTTATAAAATCCTCCTGCTGTGCTGCCTACTGTACAGTATCATGGCGATGGAATACAGTAGTTTATCCCTGTTCAACAACAGCAAACTATCTCAGACTTCAATAAAACACAAGCTGGCTAATCATTTTTTCTTCAACTTGGATGGCACAAATATTTATTTACTGTATATACGGGTGAGGGATATTGTGTCATTGCATTACAGTTGTCAGTGCAACTGCAGTTTCTCCCATAGGGTATAAAGTAACACATTCAACATTATCTCCCAATGCAGAAAAACACCAGAACATGTGTGTATCTTATCGTTCATTGTAACTGTGTGACAATCTCTCATTAACAGTATTCAACAGGTAAAAAATGACTACAATAACATGTAAAATGTCATACACAATCTATACTGGATAACAGTATTAAGTTCCTTACATGCACGGCATTGAGACATCTGTCATTTTTACATCATTGGGGGTACAGGAGTTAGAGCTCAGAGCAGCATACAGTGGAGAACAGTTGCCAGTTTCAGAACCATGGACAGCACAATACACATTATTAGAACTGTGAACCATTTTCAGCACTATGGACAGCATCATGCACATTATTAGAACTGTGAACCATTTTCAGCACCATGGACAGCACAACGGGCAGTATTAGAACTGTGAACCATTTTCAGCCTCATGGACAGCATCATGCACATTATTAGAACTATGAACCATTTTCAGCACCATGGACAGCACAATGGGCAGTATTAGAACTGTGAACCATTTTCAGCCTCATGGACAGCATCAAGCACATTATTATCACTTTGAACCATTTTCAGCACCATGGACAGCACCATGTACATTATTAGAACTGTGAACCATTTTCAGCACCATGGACAGAACTATGGGCAGTATTAGAACTATGAACCATTTGCAGCACCATGGACAACACTATGCACATTATTATAACCGGGAACCATTTTCAGCCTCATGGAGAGCATCAAGCACATTATTATCACTTTGAACCATTTTCAGCACCATGGACAGCACCATGTACATTATTAGAACTGTGAACCATTTTCAGCACCATGGACAGAACTATGGGCAGTATTAGAACTGTGAACCATTTGCAGCACCATGGACAACACTATGCACATTATTATAACCGGGAACCATTTGCAGCACCATGGACAACACTATGCAAATTATTATAACCGGGAACCATTTTCAGCACCATGGACAGCATCCCAAGTAATACTGCGGGGAAAATGTTTTCCTTCAAATGTTTGATTATCAAAGACTGATAGGACATTAACCATCAGCCACCAATCCTTACTACTCCCTCAGAATCTGATGATTAGACCTAATTTATTTGAAATAGGAGAATTTAGAACCCCCCCCCCATGCAAGGACAAGAGTTTGAGCTTTTTATCTGTGTGTATACATAGACCTACAGTGCCTAATTTTCCAAATTAGACACTGGGACTCATTATGAAGTAAGAAAGCTTACTGTGAGGCAAGGTATACAGCCAGAGAGGACAGGCTTTTAAAATTCCCTTTGCACTGTCCTGTGGATTCTTTCGATATTAACAATTCTGCTAGGTGGAGGTTGAACAATGAGGACACAATACAACAGCCCTCCGCCATTCTAAGAGCGACGAACTTACATGACCAGACATGACAAACTGAGCAGTACACAGTTGGGTAATACTGTAGAGCTCCCTTAGACATGACTGTAAAGCATTTGCACTTTGAAGCCCCAGGGTTCTCTCTAGCTGGGCTGGAAAGGTTAATGAACCCCACTACGCCTTGCTGTATCAATGTCATATTACTGGGGACTGTGGCCCCAATTGATCGGTGGTCCCTAATCACATTTCACTAATAGCAGGTTCAGCCCCATGGCAGAGCCACAGAGTGAAACAGGGAAACAGACTCGCTGGTGCCTCGCTAATTTGGAAAATCTAGTGTTTCACTACTCCAACGTTCCCTCTCTGCTCTGTGAGACTGGGAGAGCCTCCACATTAGCTGAGTAAACTGATTAAAATATGCTCAAATCATGTAATGATGTATTGTGAGCCATTACGTTTGCTATTTGGTTTTCAAGTAATGATGCTAAAATGACTGAAATAAAAAGCTGTGATGGAATTGTGGAATAACAAATATGTGTGTGTTTGTATTTGTGTGTGTGGATAAATATTTTGATTCTTATACTTACTTACAAGCCCTTACCCTTACTTTCCAACAATGCAGTTTTAAGAACACTTCTTTTTCGTAAAACTGCATTGTTGGTTAAGGGCTTATAAGTAAGCGTTTCACTGTTGTATTAGGCGCGTGTGACAAATAAAATGTGATTTGATTCGATGTTGTCTGGTGGGTAGACTGTATGGCTTGACCGGATAACATCTGCTCAATGATTGTGCTTAGGTATGACACAAAGCAACATGTTTATCTCCTTGGCTACAGTGCAGGGCCCCAGAACACCCATCTGTGAGAGAGAGCATAGAATCATGGAGATTTCACCTGTTCAAATCTAAGCCTTTCATGACTCAGACAAGGAATATTCAGTCATGTCTCTCAGTTTAGAATGTCCGTGAAAGCAGAGATCTGTGCAACAGCTTGGAGATTCAAGATTAGAGATCATCTTTGTTGTGCACTTTCATGATTGAAAGGGAGCAATTAATGGCCTTGCCATTGTGCAATTCAAAGTTATTTTCTAAAAAAAAATCTGCTGCTTGATGTCCTATGAATTTCAATTGGCTACGAGAACACAAATTCATGTGAGTTATGTGGAAATGTTCCCACACAGGTATCCACATAGACTATGCTTCACCTGCCAACTAGATATGTTGTATGTCTCTATAATATAGGCTATCAGGAGTATTCCTTTAAAAAGTTAAATGCATGGAGAATATGATCATATGAAGAGTGACGTCAGGCGGCATCTTTATATATTCATCATCTGTCCCTGACTGCCGCAACGGAATTCTTGAGAACTTTGAGAAAGCAGCCAAACATGAGCTGAACATCGCAGATCCCGTGAAGGCGAGGCTGAGGCTTCGCACGGATTAGAGTCAATGGCAGATTACACCGTGCCTTTCGGAAGAGATGCAGATTTATGGATTTCGGCAGGTTTCCAAAGTCACTCATCATTATCCAACGAACGGCATATTTTACCCAGACCAACGGATTGAGGAACACGAAGAATGGGATTGAGGATAACGACTCCGTGGGGGTTTAAATGTTTCGACAAAATATTATGCAATTAGTTAATATTACAGATGCAATCATCCTACCACTCAAACTATATGAACTCATTTAGGCGGGATCATTCTACGTTTTCCAAGAAAATGGCTGAAATCAATTTATTCCAAAGTTATCCAACAATTGTTCAATTGGAAACGATGCGAATTGTGCACAGGTAATTTCTTGGAGGAACATTTACCTGGTTTTCTGTCGTATTGGGTTGTTGACAGAGGCAGAGTCCGTTTCCACAGGGAGACACCGCAGTCCAGGCGCAGCACAGAAGATAAACATGCAGTCCCTTGACCCATGGAGATATGGCATATAGGTTGATCTCAAACCGAATCGTGCCATCTTCAAATAGGTTGAGCAAACGATTTATTTTTATATTCACCATTTCATTGTCCTTCACATATTTATGCTACAGCATTCTGTTTTGTTGTGGTACAATCATGCCAACCCAGAGTTATGAGGAAAAAAGGTGCCTCCATCACAAGAACGTAGGAAGCAAAAAACTTCTGCAAAAAGATTGCACCGCGGACAGGAGGACTGCTCTGGATGAGACTTTAAACGTGGCCCTCACTCACCAAGGATCAAGTCATGCTCGCAACCAAAGTAGAAATTCTGCCTTGCCAATCACTCACAAACGGAGTATTGCCCCATTCGAATATAATATTACTGTTGCACAGAAATATGGAAACAAAAAGTTACCTAACGCACTAATCGTCGGGGTGAAGAAGGGCGGCACCAGGGCGGTGCTGGAGTTCATTCGAATTCATCCAGATGTGCGCGCGCTCGGAACAGAGCCCCACTTTTTCGATAGAAACTATGACAGAGGATTGGACTGGTACAGGTACGAAATGTCACGTTGATTTAAATATATAAGAAAATAATTTGTCTGTTTATGATATATTTCATTTTCAATATTTTATTTGTTGAACAAGTGCACTGCCCCTACAAAGGCATTTGTCACAATAAAACAGTAGGCTTCGGCTAAGTAGGTTTATAACGTCTTACAACCTAATATATGTAGGCCTGCCTATGAGATAATATAAATATTATTGGGTGTATTGCATCTTTATCCATTCTATTCTAATGTGTATCTCTGACATTATCAGTCAGCTTTAAAAGTGTGTACCAGGGTGTATACTTGAATGTCCCACGATTGTGTTCATGAAAGTCCATAACGTTTTTCATGATCATTAGGCTAATCATGTACCTTGTGGAATGGAATAAGTGTGCAGTATATTCCCTCCTCTCTTACCTACCACTCTTGTTTTTTTGTTGTTGATAATTGTTGATAATGATCACTTAGAGATCCTTTCTTGTAACACAATACAGCAGAGAACACTCATAGATACACTGAGTATAACAAATACTAGGGACACCTTCCAGATATTGAGTTGCAGACTTCATCGGGGAATGGACTCTACAAGGTGTCGAAAGCGTTCCACAGAGATGTTGGCCCATGTTGACTCCAATGCTTCCAACCGTTGTGTCAAGTTGGCTGGATGTCCTTTGGGTGGTGGAACATTTTTGATACACACGGGAAACTGTTGAGTGTGAAAAACCCAGCAGCGTTGCTGTTCTTGACACAAACCGGTGCACCTGGAACCTACTACCGTACCCCGTTCAAAGGCACTTAAATATTTTGTCTTGCCCATTCACCCTCTGAATGGTACACACACAATCCATGTCTCAATTGTCTCATGGCTTAAATGTCCTTCTTTAACTGTTCTCCTCCCCTTCATCTACAGTAATTAATGTTTTGTATTCTCAGTGTAGATACACTAGATGACCGAAAATTATGGGGACACCTGCTCGTCGAACATCTCATTACAAAATGATGGGCATTAATATGGAGTTGGTCCCCCCATTGCTGCTATAATAACCTCCACTCTTCTGGTAAGACTTTCCACTAGATGTTGGAACATTGTTGCGGGGACTTGCTTCCATTCAGCCACAAGAGCATTAGTGAGGTTGGGTCGCAGTCGCTGTTCCAATTCATCCCTAAGGTGTTCGATGGGGTTGACGTCAGGGCTCTGTGCAGGCCAGTCCAGTTCTTCCACACTGATCCCAAAAAACCTTTTCTGTATGGACCTCACTTTGTGCATGGGGGCATTGTCATGCTGAAACAGGGAAAGTTTTTCCTCCAACCTTTGCTACAAAGTTGGAAGCACAGAATCGTCTAGAATGTCATTGTATGCTGTAGCGTTAAGTTTTCCCTTCACTGGAACTAAGCGGCCTACCCTGAACCATGAAAAACAGCCCCAGACCATCATTCCTCTTCCACCAAACTTTATAGTTGGCACTGTGCATTGGGGGAGGTAGCATTCTCCTGGCATCCCTCAAACCCAGATTCGTCCAACGGACTGCCAGTTGGTGGAGCGTGATCTATCACTCCAGAGAACCTGTTTCCACTGCTCCACGGTGGCGAGCTTCACACCACTCCAGCCGATGCTTGGCATTGCGCATGGTGATCTTAGGCTTGTGTGTGGCCGCTCATCCATGGAAACCCATTTCATGAAGCTTCTGACGAACAGTTATTGTGTTGACGTTGCTTCCAGAGGCAGTTTGGAACACGGTAGTCAGGGCTGAAACCGAACACAGATGATTTCTACTCGCTACTCACCTCGTGCTTCAGCACTCGGTGGTCCTGTTCTGTGAGCTTGTGTGGCCTATCACCTTGCAGCTGAGCCGTTGTTGCTACCAACATTTCCACTTCACAATAACAGCAATTGACCGGGGCAGCTGTAGCAATGCAGAAATTTAACTAACTGACTTGTTGAAAGTCAATGAGCTCTTCAGTATGGACATTCTACTGCCAATGTTTGTCTTTGGAGATTGCATGGCGGTGTGCTCAATTTTATATACCTGTCAGCAATGGTGTGACTGAAATAGTCAAATCCACTAATTTGAAGGTGGGGGCACACACTATATAGTGTAGTTTGTGAGATAATTGATCTAAAGCTTTGATTTCTCAAGGTGTACAAATATTTCGGAATACCAGATTAAAAGAAACACTCAGACCGGAAGCAATTGTAATCGTAAGCATTACAAGTAAATCATGCCCCAAATCAAGGATGAAGTTACTTTGACTTGATACCCAGGTTGAAATGCCACAGTATAGCTGCAGTGTCAAATTTCAGTAAGTAAACATGCAGATCAACGGTAATAGATATTTTCAGGGGCAGGCTTTTAAGAAACCCTCTCCAGCAGAAACATGGCTAATATTGATTAGTGACCTCAGATAAGGTAGGACTCCTCCTGCCTTCCCTCTGACGGGATGCACCTCCAGTGTACTGTACATCGATGAGACGGGACACTGGCGCTGTCTCTTACCCACGAGGCAGACCTTGGATAAAGAAGTTCATAGGAGAGTAAAAGCCTTTTCTCATTATTGTGTCTACCCAAACAGTACCACGCTGGCTTTTATATTTTCCTTTCACATGATCCTTTCCAGCATGGCCAGATCCAGTAAATCTCAGCTTAGCTTGGCTCAGTTGTGTGACTCTACCTGCTCTCATCCCTTGGCAGCCGTAAGACCATTGCTGAAGATGGTACCTGCATGCCTAAAAGCAAGCATTACACAGGTGTCGCATTCTCCTCTCTGACAGAACATGGTGCCTGTTTGTGCTCACTGTGTAAAGCCATTTATACCTGCTGTGTTTAAGTCAATTGAGTCAGACTCACCCATGGAGAGCTGATTAAATCAATAAAAGGGACTTGGAGGCATTCAGTTCAGGGCTGAGGACTTGACGTAGCAGTGCTTTTTCACACACTTAGCTCTGGAGGTTAAGAATAGGCCTATAATATAACTGCAATAATGCTAATATTAGACTAATAGAACAGTGGGAAGTTTGTGTGCAGTAGGGTTGTGCCAATATAGTGCCAATTCTAGCAGATACTACACTGTATTCATGTAATTAGTTTCACGTTAATTAACAATTACACATCCACACTTACATATCCACCTCCATGCACACACACACACACACACACACACACACACACACACACACACACACACACACACACACACACACACACACACACACACACACACACACACACACACACACACACACACACACACACACACACACACACAGGCTCTAAATCCATCAGTACTATTTGGGGACTGATTAATTAAAATGCCACAGAGGCCAGGACCTAGCAACAGTGTCTCTAATCCCCTCTGAAAGCAATTTTAGTTTAGCCATTGACATCTTGCAATAAGAGCCACATAAATGCCGCCAGTAATGAGAAAGATAAATTGGCTGATTAACGTCAGAAGTTCTATACAAATCACCTTTAATGTGCTTTAGAGAGTCTTATTTTTCATTTGATTTCAGTCTAAGACATGAGACACCATCCATTTAAATGTAATGAGTGTTTGCTAGATTAGTTCACCTCAGTCATGGTGGCTGAAACTTTAAGCAGACTAGAACTAATACGACCTGGTCTCAGCATTAAATAATATGATTGTCACCATCGTCTAATGAGGCACTGTGATAGACTGTCCTCTATTTTTATTCTTTTTCATTGTGAATTACTTGCATAATCCAACTATTTTCACCCCACTGTAAGTGACAGACCTGTGCGACGACAGTGAAATGGTGCAATGTTCATTACTCAATCTCCAGAATAGAATAAGACCCATTTGGCCTCATTTGTGGCGGCAGGTAGTCTAGTGGTTAGAAGGATTCAAAATCTCCGAGCTGACAAGGTAGAAATCTGTCGTTCTGCCCCTGAACAAGACAGTTAACCCACTGTTCTTAGGCCGTCATTGAAAATAAGAATTTGTTCTTATTGACTTGCCTAGTTAAATAAAGGTAAAAATATAAATGTAGATTGCATGTGAGTGTCTCTCCATCCCTGTGACTATATAAGGGGTAGCTGAATCATACATTATACGCAACACTTGGTGGACGCGTTTTTCGATTTTCGCACACAATGAAAAAATTCTAACAAATCTGCATCACTACACACCATCACCGTCAGAACTTAAAAGGGCATCTCAGCTCTACTGACTTTACAGGAGTCAGACGCACATCAAATAGACTCCCTGAGAAGTGTTCAAATTGTGCAAGAGGCCTCGTAGAATCGGCTTCAGCCAAGATTATTCTTCAGGTCCACTGTTAATTGGCTCAGGGAGGATACTGAGCCCCGGAACTCTAACGTCAGAAAGGTTGACGAGGACAGAAAGTTGTCTGCTGCTCATTTAACGGAGGGAACTGCACATTCCACTGGTCCAGGCATCTCTTTCCACTGGTAATGAGGAGTCTTAATCCCGATATAGCTCAGAAACATGTAGCAGTTAACATTAATTACAAAAACAACTCCTCTCGGGAATATCCTCCAAAGACACCATGGCACAGTGAGGTTTTGGTATTAGGATTTTGTATTGAATAAGTCATTAGCTGGAGTTGCCGGCAGCAAGAGACAGAGGTAGTGGTGTTGTGAGTTTCCTACTCAAAGAGACAGGGATAGAGCCTTTACCAACCTTAGGTAACCCAGCTGTACATATCATTAAGAGCTTTTGAGAATGGTAGACCACCCTGGAGGCAAGGCCACACAATGACATTATTCTGAGAGATGGAATCTATCATGGCCCGACACCATGCCTAGCAATGTATAATTTGATTAAATAAATGTGTAGTTTTGACTGTAGTAAATTGAGTTTGATTAATTAAATGGGGATATGCACAACTCTGTTCAAACTGTTTTTCCTGGAGTCTAGTCTAGTTAGTACAATACATAGTATACACGCCTCAAACAATTTCCGGAATGATAATGGCGCCGAAGGAGATGGCCGCCGTTTTACGATCCTATAACCAATTGTGCTATTGTGTATGTTTTTTTGCATTATTTGTAACTTATTTTGTACATAATGTTTCTCCCACCGTGTCTTATGATTGAAAAGAGCTTCTTGATATCAGGGCAGCGATGACTCACCCCGTACTGGAGGAATTCTTCTTCTTCCAACGAGTTGGACGGGAAGAATTTACTCCAGACACCCTACAAGGCCCTCATCCCTGTCATTCGGAAGGAGGAAAAGACGGAGATATCGTGGACGACGGTCCAGGTGCCTTGTAAGGATCTGTCGCCAAGAGGATAATCTACCTTTACCATAGGTCCTATTAGCCAACGTACAATCAATCGATTATAAAATAGACAAACTACGAGCACGTATATCCTACCAACAGGACATTACAAACTGTGACATCTTATGTTTCACTGAGTCGTGGCTGAACGACGACATGATTAACATACAGCTGGCGGGTTTCAAGCTTTTTCGGCAGGATAGAACAGCAGCCTCTGGTAAGACAAGGGGCGGCGGCCTATGTGTATTTGTAAACAACAGCTGGTGCACAAATTCTTAGGAATTCTCGAGGTTTCGCTCGCCCGAGATAGAGTATCTCATGATAAGCTGTCGACCACACTATTTACCAAGAGAGTTTACATCTATATTTTTCGTAGCTGTCTATCTACCGCTGCAGACTGATGCTGGCACTAAGACAGAACTCAATGAGCTGTATGCAGCCATGAGCAAACAGGAAAACGCTCATCCAGAGGCGGGGACTTTAATACAGGGAAACTCAAATCAGTTTTAACTAATTTCTATCAGCATGTTAAATGTGCAACCAGAAGGAAAACAACTCCAGACCACCTTTACTCCACACACAGAGACAGGTACAAAGCTTTCCCTCACCCTCCATTTGGCAAATCTGACCATAATTCTATCCTCCTGATTTCTGCTTACAAGCAAAAACTAAAGCAGGAAGCACCAGTGACTCAGTCAAAAAGAAAGTAGTCAGATGAAGCAGATGCTAAGCTACATGACTGTTTTGCAAGCACAGACTAGAATATATTCCGGGATTCTTCCGATGGCATTGAGGAGTACACCACATCAGTCACTGGCTTCATCAATAAGTGCATCGATGACATCATCCCCACAGTGACCGTATGTAATGTACATACCCCAACCAGAAGCCATGGATTACAGGCAACATCTGCACTGAGCTAAAGGGTAGAACTGCTGCTTTCAAGGAGCGGGGCTCTAACCCGGAAGCTTATAAGAAATGCTGCTATGCCCCACGACAAACCATCAAATAGGCAAAGCGTTAATAAAGGACAAAGATTGAATCGTACTACACTGGCTCCAACACTCCTCGGAAGTGGCAGGGCTTACAAACTATTACAGACACAAACCTACCAGACAAGTGACACAAACCTACCAGACGAGCTAAATTACTTATATACTCGTTTCGAGGCAAGTAACACTGAAACATGCATGAGAGCACCAGCTGTTCTGGAAGACTGTGTGATCACGCTCTCCATAGCCGATGTGAGTAAGACCTTTAAACAGGTCAACATTCACAAGACCGCAGGGCCAGACGGATTACCAAGACTCCTGAACAGCTAACCAAAGGGCTACCCAGACCCCTCTTTTGCGCTGCTGCTACAATCTGTTTATAATCTATGCATAGTCACTCTACCTACATGTACATTTCAGCTCAATTACCTTGACTAACCGCTGCCCCCGCACATTGACTCTGTACCGGTACCCACGTATATATATTTCTGTTACTTTTATTCAGAAATTGTAATTTTTTACTTATCTATTTTTTACTTAACACTTGTTTTTTTATATTTTTTATTAACTTCTTGAAGCATTGTTGGTTAAGGGCTTGTAAATAAGCATTTCACTCACCAGTTGTATTCGGCGCATTTGACAAATAAAATGTTATTTGATTTGATTTGATTCCTTGCAAGCAACATTCCAATATTTCCTATCTCTAGCATATGCCAGGTGTCTTTGGAACTATTTGCATTTCAACTACAGACTGAATGAATATTTGCAGTGTCTCATTATGCGTTGGTAATGTTTTCCATTATTCCCTGCAGTTCAGCAGAAAGCCTTTTGCAAAGACAGACAGGGGGAAATGTGACAGGAGGAAACACGTTTAAACTGAACAGGATGTGAGGACAGGCTGACATGCACTGAAATAGTTTTGTTTACACTGTGTTTCATTGACATTGGCATCTGAGCCGCAGTTAATTAATCTGAAACATTTACACAATTAACTGAAATGCTCATCTGAGGATGTGCAGCTTGCCAGCTATGGATTTCGGGGTCTTCCTGAGAGTGTCTTCATTTTGGGATAGTTGGACACTTTCCCACATAAAACTCAGACACAGTAACAGCATTTGGTTTGCCTTAATTCAACGCTTTATCGCTTCAGGAGAGCAATTGTCTCTCAACATCCTCAGTGGATTTGAATATTCCAATGTGCTGTCATTTCTGTGAAACGTAGTGCACAGACAACACGACTAAATCAGACATCATTGAGGTCAGACTGATTCTGATTCTGAAATATTTGTTTCCCATACAGACAAACAGGACAGTCCTTTTGTAAAAACATAGTTTACTCTGGAAAAGATTGAAAGAAAAGGTGTGTACACAACAGATCAGAGCTTTGTTTCAAATTGAATAAGACCTGCTGCTGGTTGTCTTGGCAGTTGACTCGAACTGATTTCTTGGTCTAGTTAACCAGCTGACCTGACTTCAGTATTGCTGTCTGGGACATTGCTCGGTAACCCTTAATTGACTTCCACTGAGACCAGCTTCTGTCGCTGCTGACTGGTGATTAATGCTTGGACGTCATCCCAGCAGAAATGGGAGTGAGTGAAATATTAATAAGATCATATTTTCCAGTGGAGACAGAATGAAGCTATTTCCTTCGTACCAGGCGAGGGGAGTAGACTGCAGTTGGTGATGCGGTTGAACAGCGACTCAGTTAGAACACACAAAGCTGTGTAATTGCAATCTGGGTTGTTCGCAACCGTAACATAACATGGTCTGTACAAATGAACCCTCCTTGTGTCATTGAAGATATGTCGTAGCCATACCTTAAACATAGACACATAAAGTAGTTTGTAGCAATACTCTATAATGATTTAAAGGCTTTCTCACATACTGGTATTACCTTTCCATGAATCCTATAACCTTAGATAGTATTCACTGTATTGTTGTGAAATGTAATACAACTTAGAAGATGAAAGGCTTCAGAATGAAAGCAATGGATAAGAGTATGACTGTCTATGTGAATGTGAATATAATTCAGGCCCCGGTAATAGAGGTGCAGTATGTGAGAAAGCTTTGAAATCCACATACAATACTGTATAACACCACACTTCAACAACGTGCTCTTAGCATCCACCAAGAAAGCTGTATAGACATGCTCTAAATGCCAGGCTTTTGCACTGATCTTACGTTCTACAGATCATTTGGAAGTGACCATGATGAGCCATGAGACCTTTGTCATAATTTTTTTATTTTTTTATATATTTTTTTAACCTTTATTTAACCAGGCAAGTCAGTTAAGAACATACTCTTATTTTCAATGACGGCCTGGTAACAGTGGGTTTACTGCCTGTTCAGGGGCAGAACAACAGATTTGTACCTTGTCAGCTCGGGGGTTTGAACTCGCAACCTTCCGGTTACTAGTCCAACGCTCTAACCACTAGTCTACCTGCCGCCCCAATTTAATCAGGGGCTTTTCCAAATAACCCCTGCTCGAGCCGAGGCCATCCCAACACCACAGATAATGGATACATTGAAGTCACCGTGCTCCCTGTCCCTGGTTAGTGGGCAGTAACTCACAAGCTGTGTATTGTATAATAGGCCGGGTTCATTATTAGTCTGTGTGATGACAGACACGTTCTGCTCTGCCAGAGATAGGGGCCACTCTCTAAATCTCTCCGTCTGTCTGTCTGTTGCAGGGACGCTGCCTGCTTGTCATGATTGATGGTTTCCAATTTAAATCCCAATCAGATCAGGCCTGGCCCTCGCATTACTGTCCAATCCTCCGACTCATCATAACGCTGGGTAATTAGTACCATGAGGCCTGGATTAATTTGGTTGAAAACAGTGTGTCATCGCCACAACCTTTCTACTGACAGTGGATGATAGCTTGAACGTGGAGGACGTGAATACAACACTGAAGAAGCCAAACAATATCCACAAAGCAGTGGAGGCTGCTGAGGGGAGGATGGCTCATAATAATGTCTGAAACGGAGCAAATGCAATGCATCAAACCATGTATGATGTATTTGATACCATTCCACTGATTCCGCTCCAGCCATTACCATGAGTCTGTCCTCCCCAATTAAGGTGCCACAAACCTCCTGTGCCACAAAGGTTTGAGATTAAACAGAATACTCCATGATTGAGTTTTTGAGTTAGCCACATCAACACCTGACTCTGTACATATATTGGAAGATGCTATACTACGTTTTAACTCAACCTTAGAGAGGCTGCACGTGTTCTCTACATCTATTGAAAGATGCTATGCTACGTTTTAACTCAACCTTAGAGAGGCCACACATGTTCTGTACATCTATTGAAAGATGCTATGCTACATTTTAGCTCAACCTTAGAGAGGCCACACATGTTCTGTACATCTATTGAAAGATGCTATGCTACATTTTAACTCAACCTTAGAGAGGCCACACATGTTCTGTACATCTATTGAAAGATGCTATGCTACATTTTAGCTCAACCTTAGAGAGGCCACACATGTTCTGTACATCTATTGAAAGATGCTATGCTACATTTTAACTCAACCTTAGAGGCCACACATGTTCTGTACATCTATTGAAAGATGCTATGCTACGTTTTAACTCAACCTTAGAGAGGCAGCACGTGTTCTCTACATCTATTGAAAGATGCTATGCTACGTTTTAACTCAACCTTAGAGAGGCTGCACGTGTTCTCTACATCTATTGAAAGATGCTATGCTACGTTTTAACTCAACCTTAGAGAGGCTGCACGTGTTCTCTACATCTATTGAAAGATGCTATGCTACATTTTAACTCAACCTTAGAGAGGCTGCACGTGTTCTCTACATCTATTGAAAGATGCTATGCTACATTTTAACTCAACCTTAGAGAGGCTGCACGTGTTCTCTACATCTATTGAAAGATGCTATGCTACATTTTAACTCAACCTTAGAGGCTGCACGTGTTCTCTACATCTATTGAAAGATGCTATGCTACATTTTAACTCAACCTTAGAGAGGCCACACGTGTTCTGTACATCTATGTAAAGATGCTATGCTACATTTTAGCTCAACCTTAGAGAGCCCACACATGTTCTGTACATCTATTGAAAGATGCTATGCTACATTTTAACTCAACCTTAGAGAGGCCACACATGTTCTGTACATCTGCCGTCACACACATTCCATTTCGTCCACATCAGAAGATCTGCTAATGACCATACCAAAGTAATGTATACGCTCTACTGTGGTTCACGAGCAAATATTTACTGAGGACTCTTATAATACACTCAATTCCCTCTTGATTTGAAACGTCAATGAAGTTACACTGGCGAGGTCTGGGTTAATTGATTGTGCTGAAGGAGATGATCCAAAGCTGACCTTTACCTGCTGCTACGGTCTTACATGCCTGATATAGCTGGTGCCTGGGTGTCTGTACAATGTTGACTTGCTCAGTGGAGCCACGTTAGCAGCCAGAGAACTTGGCACATCCTTTAGCACTTTTAATGTTACAGTATGCCAGACATGATTTTTAGGTGTTGGTCTCAACACATCTGTCAGGGGGGTGGGTATTAAATACATACGTGTGTTTTTACTGGTGATGGGGGAATTCCTATCCCTTTGCAATCTCGTGAGCACTGGGCACATTTACAATGTTGGGATAGATCCTCCACACCTCGGTTCATTTTAACAGAGTGATTAAAATGTCACAGCCAAGCCTGTAACACATCCTGACTCCTCTCAGAGTTTCACCAATAACCTGAACATGAGACGGCTGTAAATTACTCCAGTCAATTTAGTTCCAGCTTACAGGATCCGGATGATGATCAGAGCAGGGAGCCCATCCATCTCTCTACAACTTTGATTCATGACACAAAATGCCAGTTACTGCCAGCTTTATAGATGTGTGTGTGTGTGTGTGTGTGTGTGTGTGTGTGTGTGTGTGTGTGTGTGTGTGTGTGTGTGTGTGTGTGTGTGTGTGTGTGTGTGTGTGTGTGTGTGTGTGTGTGTGTGTGTGTGTGTGTGTGTGTGTGTGTGTGTGTGTGTGTGTGTGTGTGTGTGTGTGTGTGTGTGTGTGTGTGTGTGTGTGTGTGTGTGTGTGTGTGTACTGTATGTGTCAAAATGTGTGCAATGGCAGTACAGTTCCACATTGTGTGTATACCTTCCAACCATATTATATATATATATCTCATTATTACTATTTTACTAATGGTTAATTCTACAGAGTTATCTGATATGATTTACAATATTTCATCTACCACTGTATTCCATTCTCCACTGTAACTTAGTCCCAGAGCTCCACAAAGCTCGTGGGTATTGAGAGCTGGAGTGATCATGGTGACCCTATCCTTTTGAGAGTAGGCCTATCGAGCGACAATGAAGGCTTTTAGAAAGCTACTACTGAAGGTGCTCGCTGTTCTCTTCAAGCACCATAGGGTGTCAGGACAGAATACACTGCTGCTAAATGGCTTACAAGATGTCACAGTAACCTTGGCACATTACAATTACAGTGAGAGCCTCCTGTCCTCTCTTATGCTGCAAGCACCTCCATTGAAAAAGGCAGGCATCTACATACAGGAAGGCCAACGCAAATAGCAACTGGCAATTGATGTTAGTGTAAGTTTCAGGTGTGATATCAGACCTTTGCTTGGAGCCATTCCTAATGTCCCACTGTGGTGGTTGTGTTCTCAGTAACGCAGTCAGTATGCTCACATGAATAACTGTTCTTCTCCTCGGTTTGGGTATTTACATAAGAGGAAAATGGAAGATGGCACTTTAGTTAAATATGAATGAAATATTTCGTGATGAGAAGCGGGGTTTATATTCTGGTCAATTGAATGTTTTGTGATCATGTGAATGGGCTTTAATTTATCTGTAAAACAAATGTTAGTTCAATAAAAAAACTACAGAGAACAGCAGGTGGACAATTTATTTGATCAATGTAATATATTGTAATTATTGCATATTTCTTTCTGATTACACCTGAGAGGGTAAATTCATTTTTCAAATACATGACATGGATTAAGTCCCTGCTGAAAATAGAATGTGTGCACAACATGTAGGCCTGCACTATGGAAGTTCACATCATGGTAATGCAAATTCCACCAATTTCATTCAAATTAGATTAATAAAACAGTGATAAAGCTGTCCCTGACAAGTTGTTAATGTTTAATGACAAAGAGAAGGGGGGAATAATCGAAAGAGCAAATGTACATGTGTATCTCATCACTCCAATCATGAAGAAATTAAGTTTGATTCAAGCTAGGTTTCTGTTCAACCAAACCCAGGACTCAGCAAACCCAGTAGATAATGTGAGCATGTCAAGTTGTTCTTGTGCTCCCCAAAATGCACATGTTCATCTTTAGGCAGTGGATCATTGTTGTCTTGTACTGTACTTGGAAAATGGAGAATGTAATTGGTTGTGTGAAGTAAGAGCATCCCATGAATTATATGTTCCATTATGGCTTTCTCTATGGAAAGCTCCACAAAACCTCTTTGTGTCCTGGTCTCATCTGAAACCTTGGTGGATTAAATAAAGTTACAGGAGGTGATGGTTTTTCTTTCATTCCTAATCGACAAGAAATGCACCTCTTGGTGGCACTTTGGGAAATGCTACGAAGTACTGCTGCTAAAGCTAGTACAGCACCAACACTCCTCATCAGCAAAAGAGTGAGAATTTCAGATCTTGTTCACGGTGCGTTCAGCTCCTGCACCAGGCAACAGGGGAAGTGTTAGACTGTCAGTAACACCATCCTGGGTGTTGGTTGTGTGGATTTTTAAAAAAAGGTTTATGTAATATGCCTAATTGCAGCTGTTAATTTTAACAGTGTTGGTAAGAATTGTCAAACAGAAAGGGGTAGCGTTTGAAATCATATAACCCAACAGTGTTGGAATGTCTGTAGCTTTCTCCATGAGATTATATAGTTTCCTAAAATTCCATCAACTCAATAATACATGTATGATGATGGAAGTGTGAAGAAAGAGGAAGAATATGCTATACTATAGGTTAAGGTTGATGATGTAACTAAGTTGGGACTCCATCACATAGCACCTGAGATATAGTAGCATGTTTTTAGTGTACGGTAAAGCTGTTTTCTAGGGATGGTGCTACTGCTGTTCTGGTCCTTCCATCCCATGGGAGATTAATGATTGCCTGTGGCCCTAAACGGGTGAGGCTAACTGAGACACCGAGCAGACCAGCACGGGATTCATAAATCAAGCTAAACTGATCAATATTTCTCAGACTGTAAAGGTACACTACATGACCAAAAGTACGTGGACACCTTCAAGTCAAACATCTCATTCCAAAATCATAGGCATTAATATGGAGTTGGTAGCCCCCTTTGCTGCTATAACAGCCTCCACTCTTCTGGGAAGGCTTTCCAATAGATGTTGGAACATTGTTGCAGGGACTTGCTTCCATTCAGCCACAAGAGCATTAGTGAGGTCGGGCAGTGATGTTGGGGCGATTAGGCCTAGCTCGCAGTCGGTGTTCCAGTTCATCCCAAAGGTATTCGATGGGGTTGAGAATAGGCTCTGAGCAGGACAGTCAAGTTCTTCCACAAAGATCTCAACAAACCATTTCTATATTGTCACCCTGAAACAGGAAAGGGCCTTCCCCAAACTGTTGCTACAAAGGAAGCACAGAATCGTCAGTCATGGACATAAAGTTACTATTTTATTTACTGTATCTGTTTTAGTGCAAGAATGTTTTTTGGAGAAACTGCTCGATGCACTTCAGGTGGGATCGATCCATGTTAATGTTCAAATGTTTCTAGAAAATAAGGTCCTGACCTGGAAGGAATAAGCATTTTACTGGATCTAGAGCTTGTATTATGGATACACTATGGGAAAGCCCAGTAGCGTAGAGGTTAGAGAGGTGGACCAGAAGCATGTTGGGAAAGCCAGAAGACACACTTCTGTTCTAACCCGGGTTCATTCCCGGGCTGTGCCACAACCAGCCGTGGCCGGGAGTCCCATAGGACGATGCACTATTGGCGTCGTTAGGGGAGGGTTTGGCCGGTGAGGCTTTACTTGGCTCATTGCGCTCAAGTGGCGTCATGTTTAAATCCAACTTCTGCATAACCTAGGTTTTAAACAGGATTGATGCATTTCTTAACTCCCATTGCTCGAATGATGAAAGGAAATTCCCAGAGCAATGCCAGTCTCTACATTTTCTTGGAAAATATCAGAACACTAGTCTTTACTTTGCTATGCATAGATTCCGTGGATATGAGAAAAACTTTACAAATATTTTAAGATGATGACCCATTTAGTGTGACCCAGATTCTCCCAAGCATCTTTTTCTGTTGGATGTCCTTAATGCAGGTGATGGTGATTTATGAACACCAGTCTAAAATGTGATTGGATGATTTCCCTCAGCATCACTGTCACCCTGGAGATAGGGAACAGGAGTTGTTTTCATGAAACCTTTTCAGCTATCGAAGTGGATAACAATTTCTGCAAGACAATTAAATTGCTTTACTATTCCATCCCCTTCTAGAGTACTAATACAATGGATTCCAGGCATAAAAAAATGCATTGTAAGTCAACATTTTTCTCTTTCTGTCTTTCCCTATTTAGAGGACTAATGCCACGGACTCTAGACAGCCAAATCACCTTGGAGAAAACCCCCAGCTACTTTGTGACACGAGAGACTCCCAGACGCATCGCCAGTATGTCCCCCAACACCAAGCTGATTGTGGTGGTGCGTAACCCAGTCACCAGGGCCATCTCAGACTACACACAGACCCTGTCCAAGAAGCCGGATATCCCCACCTTCGAGGAGCTGGCCTTCCAGAACCGGAGCCAGGGTCTGGTAGACACCTCATGGAACGCTATCCGCATAGGGATGTACATCCTCCACCTAGAGAACTGGCTGCAGTACTTTCGCCTCTCCCAGATCCACTTTGTGAGCGGCGAGCGGCTGATCACGGACCCGGCGGGGGAGCTGGGCCGAGTCCAGGACTTCTTGGGTCTCAAACGCATCATCACAGACAAGCACTTCTACTTTAACCGAACCAAAGGCTTCCCTTGCCTGAAGAAGCCAGAGAGCAGCAGCCAGCCCCGCTGCCTGGGCAAGTCCAAGGGCAGAACTCACGTGCAGATCGACCGGGAGGTCATTGAGCAGCTCCGGGACTTTTATAGGCCTTTTAATATCAAATTCTATGAGATGGTGGGGCAAGACTTTAGGTGGGATTGAGAATCTGATTTTTTTTTAAAGCAGGTGATGTGTGTTTATTGAAATGAATACCTCAGTGGAGTCATTCGAATGAGGACACCTTAAAGTGAATCCAATTTCTCTTCATGTTTGAATATACAGTGCGAGTTTAACAAGGTGTACGTAATCTGCCTTTAACTTTAAAACCTCTGATATAACTTCCTACTTTAACATCATGCTGGTTGTGTTAACCAAATAAGATAGAAACATATGCTACCATGCCATTTATTCTCACAATTAGTATTTGTCATACACTAAATTGTGTTTCTTCACAAAGGCCTGTTACTTTCACAACACTGTACCATGTCAATCGTTCCAACTCAATGGACAACAATAAAGAGTATAGAGACAGCTGAGATTTGTTGTAACATGTCTGTCCTATGCTACAGTATGATCACAGACATGACAAAGCTATAGTATGTAAACTCGGCATAAAATGTGTATCATAAAGGCATTCTGGCAATAATGAATGTAAAAACGGTTCATGGATGCCCTCGTGCATATTATCGTATCAAATCGTGGGCATTATGATGATACTTGTGGCGTGTAATGAAAAGACATAGAGGAAGACGTGGAGTTGAACTACAGAGCAAAGTGAGCTCTTCATCTAAGGCATGTAGAATGTAGCATGTAGAAAAACAGCAGAGGATTTTACTCAGCCTTTTGAGAAATGAGGAATGGCTTGATTAAAGAGGCTAAAATAAGAAGCTCCCAAACAAGCAGATTCAGATTGAATAATGTAAGTTGAGTACTGCAGTCTTGGTTAAATGTTTTAAGGCAGAACTTGTGCATTAATCATTGCCCAAACAGTACATAGAAGTACACAAATTACAGAGCGTTACGTCTAACCCCTACAAACCATTTGCAAATTTGGGGATGTAATAAATGCCCAGTATTCCTAGTTTAATTGCAATCATTAGCGTTGTAAAATAACCACCTCCATGTAACATAGACACAAAGAACCAATGCATTTTTTACACATTTATTACATATTCATAGCAGCAGCATAAAAACTGTGCTGTTCCTTCCACGGCATGTCCTTGGTGTAATGAACACAAGGGGAGACAGAGAGCTGGTCTCAAGCACAGGGCGCAGCAGGTGATAATTGAAAAAGACCACTGGAGGAGGCAGGTAGCTGGGTCCAGGGGCAGGCAGAGGGTCATACACAGGGGGTCCAAAAGGGCAACAGTACAGGCAGGGAAAAGGCTAGTAACGTAGTCCGGGAGATCAGGCAATAGGTAGGTAACAGGCAGGGAATAGGCAAAAAGGCGTCGTTAGTGAGGCAGGCAAAAACTATCATACACGGGAGGTGTAGATTACGGGAAAAACAGAGTTCTAAAGACGTGTGTCACAAAACAAGCAATAACTCACAGTGACGGGGTGCAAAGACCTGAACTAAATAGTGTGTATTAATGACCTACAGGTGTGTGAACAGGTGATTAGAATTCAGGTGACTGGGATCTGGAGAGTGAGCTGCGTTCAGGGGATCTAGGTGTTTGAGAGTGTGGGCTGGATAGTGGGCTGGAAAGTGAGCTGCGTTCAGGGGACCTACGTGTTTGAGGGTGTGAGTTGGAAGCAGACGTTACACTTGGGCCATAGCACTATTTAAAATGTTGCTGAGGGCCCTCAAAAGTCTGGGGCCGGCTCTGACTGCATGTGTGGGTATGGATGTGGGTATGCAGACCTGCGAGCCACTGCAGCCCCCACCCCCATCAAAGTTGCCCATCCCTAATTTAAATTGTAATTTGTGTTACTCTCCATTAATTATTGATTAACCTGCCAATGCTTGTCTATCCCTGCCTGCTACTTTGTGAGCCACCACCGTACACACTGATACGCTGAGCAGTTTAGCAATGAGCTCAACTTTATCTAAACACAGTTGATTACTACTTTTTTTCCCTCCCAGAATGCATGTGGCTTGACTACAGAGCACTGACAGCAAGTTGTTTCCCGGTTTGGTGCGATTGTATTGCAGATAGAAATAATGATCCATCCTGTACAAAGAAAACCGACTTATGGGATTTCTAGCTGACTTGTAGCAGCCAAACAAGAAACACACCTCACATAATGTTTATGGGTAACTAATCCCAGATGGTTGTCAGTAAAGAGGAGTGTGTGAGAATGCATCACCATGGTAATGTACAGAAATCTGTCTACAGCCTGAAATCTAAGGCTCATATATTATTCCTTGTGTGTGTGTGTTCTTTTTCTTCCCTGTCATTCAAGTAGACTGTATTGGCAGCGAACCTCAGAACTGTCCTTTAGCCACTACAGTCAGCACAGTGAACTGGTATGGTCATAGGCAAAATGTAATCTTTCCCAGGCCTACTCTACTGTGCTCTCCACATCAGGTATTGAATGGACACGATCATGGGAGAAGTAACAGTCCAATTACCTCCAATGGCCAGCCTAACCTTCAAAAGAAATACCAAGGAGCAAACAGGCTGCTGTTGTAAATGTCATGAACTTTGAAAAGACTGAGGCAAGTTTTGCCACAGCATTTACCAGGCAATGTCAAGCAGTACATGATGCGATCAATTCCAATGGATTCTTTGTTTCATTTCGTCAAAACCTTGCACTGTCAGGACAGCTTTTGAATCAAAAACCAATATACATGCAGGACAGCATTTAAGGAGTCATATTATTATTTTCAGAGTTGATACCGGTTTACGGAAACTTTTTTTTACCTTACCAGACAGGAAATCCCATTGTGATTTCAAGGGGGACCTGAAGCTTCATGAACTTTACAGAATTGATGTCTGCTCTCGGCAGTGTTAAATAAACAACTGTTAAAAGAGAGAAGTGAAGAGGGTTGTACAGTCCCAGGGTGTGCTGTCCTTCTGTGGCTCAGTTGGTAGAGCATGGCGCTTGTAACGCCAGGGTAGTGGGTTCGATTCCCGGGACCACCCATACGTAGAATGTATGCACACATGACTGTAAGTCGCTTTGGATAAAAGCGTCAGCTAAATGGCATATATTACTGTATACTCATCTCTGAAATTATATTGGTTATGAGACATCAATAATGGAAAAATGGTTGCGGGCACTAAAACATCTACCAGGACAAAAAGCCTGTTCAAATAATCTTAAAAGTCAGGCTTATACATACATCTTTTACATATTTATTGGTCCATTAGCTGACGGCTGGGAGGAAATGTATGGGGAAATGTACAAGGGCACAAGGCGAGACCCAAATGCAGACACTGGAGGCAGATGGTTTGAGTCTTTGATATGTACTACATCTAAAAGGGGTAGGCAAGAGAATGGTCGTGGACAGGCAAAAGGTCAAAACCAGTTCAGAGTCCAGGAGGTACAGAGTAGCAGGCAGGCTCAAGGTCAGGGCAGGCTGAATGGTCAGGCAGGCGGGTAAAGAGTCCAGAAAACAGGCAAGGGTCAAAACCGGGAGGACTAGTAAAAGAGAATAGGAAAGGCAGGAGCACGGGAAAAACACACAGGTTGACTTGGAACATACAAGATGAACTGGCACAGAGAGACAGGAAACACAGGGATATATACACCAGGGATAACAAGCAACACCTGGAGGGGGTCACTTGGACAGGTGAAGCTGATCAGGGTGTGACAAAATTACCTGAACTCTAACCTATTCTCGATCTGAAGTTTAAGCTTCAACTGAGCTAGGAATTCTTTTTTAGGCAGACTTGCAGTTTATTCTGCTGATTGTCTGTTTACCATGCCCATGCGATATTTGACTCATGTGGTGTTGGCTATTCATACAACATACTGTACAGTAGATTATGTCATGTCAGAATTCACCACACAGTAGGTCACTCCAGAGGCGTACCATCCCCAATGATTATCAAATTTGGGAGGTTCCCACTTATAAACCAGATGTTTCAGCTTGAAAAGGTGAGTGTTACTCAGTTCCAATTTACATCTGCTGTAGTTGATCAGAGGAGCATCTGTTGAGGACTGAACTAAACGTTTCTGCAGTCCTTACACCAAATGAGTTGCAACTCATCTTTCTCTCTGCACATTCACAAGAACTTAGTTCATATGACAGGCCATATTTAGATATTTGTGGCAGGCAATGATTAGCCGTGCTTCTACACCTGCATTGCTTGCTGTTTGGGGTTTTAGGCTGGGTTTCTGTACAGCACTTTGAGATATCAGCTGATGTACGAAGGGCTATATAAATAAAATTTGATTGATTGATTGATTGATTGATTGATTGATTGATTGATTGATTGTTCAGTGTTGGTTTGGTTCTGACAGCAATTATACAGAAACTGGAGACAGAGAACTTATTCTCAAAACAGGAAATTGAAAGTATGTGAATTGATATTCAATGTTCACTCTCTTTTCCTTTAGAAGAAAACAGATCCATCTCAACCCCTTTAACCTGGGTTGTATCCAGATGGAATGATTCAGCATTTACATGGCCGCATAATTGTATGTAGTTCTCTAAATGAATCACCATATCACTGTAGGGTGCACAATAAAACGGGTGACCAATGCACTGCCTGGGAAATGTAACCCTTTTAATAAATATGTAAGTCTGAACATATGGCTATGGTACCCCCCCACACACACACTTTCTCAGCAACTTGGATTATTCCGTATAAAAGTTAATAGTCTTGTGGTATTTATAGATTATTTTATCGGAGACATCACCTTCTCTCTCCTCCTAAGGCAAGCCATAGAGGATAATGAGGATTTTTTTTCTGCGTAGTACAATAAGGAAGCAATATGGATGATTTATATGGTAGCAGCAATAACCCCCTCTCCAAGGAACTCTCATTAAATGCAGGAGATGGCATGTGAGCAAACCTCTACGTGCATCAATAGTGCATGAATCCCTATAATTCCCCAAGGCCTTCCATGAGAACACATATTTGCTATGCTTTACCTCAAGGGGATATTGGAAATCAAAAGGTGTACAAAATAAATTCAGATATTTCCCAGACAGGAGTGATAGTGGATAACACATTTGTTATTGAGAGGTCTGGAAGGGAAGCTGTGTGGATGTTGCTGCTTCATAGTTGATGTGCTCTCCACCTGGCAGGCTGAACGCCAAACTAACGAAGACCAATGCCATTAAAACTGCTGCAGAAAGTCTCGTCGCCTTTGATCCTGTCAAGCCCTGTACGTGCAGTGAGAAGAAAAGACAAAAACATATGGATACACACACTCCATGGTAGAGTAAAACATCTTTTGATTCTCTGCATTCTGCAGAGACCCCCACACCTGACGGTATAAATAAGAATCTATTTTCAGGTTGATTCCAGAGTCAAAAGTTTGTTGGTGAATGTCTCTGCCATATGTCTCTCAATAGACTTTTCCTGAACTGTGACCCCTCTTTAACTGAACAGGAAACGCTCTACCTTGACTGGCCTCATTTCTCCGCAGCCTGTTGAACATGCAGTAAGCTGCCTTACCTTGGGGAAAGGTCAGTCTCAGGACAGGATTTCAGGATCCAAGTGTGGCTAATTAGCAACGAGCGTTGGAGGATACCAGCTCCCTGGATAGCTACAGTACCACCAGCCCTGGGTAAACCTCTGGAGGTCACGGCCAGCTTGTCCCAGATTCATGCATGTGTAGGCATTTGCATTCTCTTGTAGTCATACCCCTCTGCATCCCCTCGGGATCTTATACAACTCAACGGACAGTGTACTGTATAGTATGTGTACTGGGTGTACTGTACATGATATTAGGATGTTCTCAGTGCCAGATACATTTAATGATTGGGTAGATATTGATCCCATTCACATATCTTGTTTGCATGCGGACCAATCCTTCCGTCATTACTGATAGTCAAAGCCGTTTTAATTGCAGTATATTTGAATGCTCTGACGATATTCCAGCATTTTATATTAGTCTTTCTCGAACGTGCTTCACAGATATTGGTTACAATTGATTTGACGCATGTTTTAGCTACTCTGATGTCCTCTTGCTGAGACCTTTAAATAACAACCTTTCATTTAAGCAAATCATTATAATCCGAATCATTTATTACTTTACAAGCACACGTATAATCATGAAATTCTCAGTTGTATTTCATAATTACTTCCTGGAGCCCATTTGTTTATTGCTGGGATTCCCTGGGATTTACTGTAGTACCAATGCCAAGGACATTTGTGCTCATTTGAATGTCCATTTATCTGATCTGTGCTCTCACCCCCCGAAACAATTTCTCACTTTTAAATACCAGTTTGCAAACCAGTCTTCAATGTCTTGTACAGAAAGATTCTCACATTTCATAGTTTCACACCACCTGTGTTCTGCCTCCTGCCCACCCTGTCTCTCTCACACCCCAGACGATAAGTAGACGACTGCCAAATGATGATGTAAATGTCTCTGACAACTGTGAAAACGTTCATTGGCAAAGCGAAAGCTCCGTCTACTTTTAGGTTATAGATTTAGATTCAGAATCCAAGGTGTGGTCTCTGCACCACAGCCTGAAGAAAAAAACATCATGGGTGAAGTGTGAACACCCTGTTATTCAAGGTGCTCTGGACCACAGCATGAAGAGAAGAACATCATGGGTGAAGTGTGAACACCCTGTTATTCAAGGTGCTCTGCACCACAGCCTGAAGAGAAGAACATCATGGGCGAAGTGTGAACACCCTGTTATTCAAGGTGCTCTGCACCACAGCCTGAAGAGAAGAACATCATGGGTGAAGTGTGAACACCCTGTTATTCAAGGTGCTCTGCACCACAGCCTGAAGAGAAGAACATCATGGGTGAAGTGTGAACACCCTGTTATTCAAGGTGCTCTGCACCACAGCCTGAAGAGAAGAACATCATGGGCGAAGTGTGAACACCCTGTTATTCAAGGTGCTCTGCACCACAGCCTGAAGAGAAGAACATCAGAAGAACAACATCATGGGAACATCATGGGCGAAGTGTGAACACCCTGTTATTCAAGGTGCTCTGCACCACAGCCTGAAGAGAAGAACATCATGGGCGAAGTGTGAACACCCTGTTATTCAAGGTGCTCTGCACCACAGCCTGAAGAGAAGAACATCATGGGCGAAGTGTGAACACCCTGTTATTCAAGGTGCTCTGCACCACAGCCTGAAGAGAAGAACATCATGGGCGAAGTGTGAACACCCTGTTATTCAAGGTGCTCTGCACCGGGTTGCAGTGGTAATTTGGGGGGGGTCTGTCTATGCCTTGGCAATGCCTAAGTTTCTAATTGCTTTGGTCCAATAAAGCCAGTTGTAACGTTCTTAAATAACGTTGTTGAAAGCGGTAAGAATAAAGGCTAATGCTATTGACAACTGTTTGGTTATTCGCAAGAGATAAATACTGTACTGATGTTTTGCTGCTAGCCCAGTGTAACAGCAGATTTCCTCTTCTTCGTCTGAAGAGGTGTAGCAAGGATCGGACCAAAACGCAGCGTGGTAAGTGTCCATGTTTTAATAGTGTAAACTGAACATGACAGAATACAAAATAACAATGTGAATATAAACGAAACAGTCCCGTGTGGCACAAACACCGACACAGGAAACAAACAACCACAAACCAACAGTGAAACCCAGGCTACCTAAGTATGATTCTCAATCAGAGACAACTAACGACACCTGCCTCTGATTGAGAACCATACAAGGCCGAAACAGAAACCAAACATAGAAACACAAAACATAGACTGCCCACCCCAACTCACGCCCTGACCATACTAAATAAAGACAAAACAAAGGAAATAAAGGCCAGAACGTGACACCCAGTTGCAATTAGTAGTGTGAAGCTCAGATTCATAAAGGCATTTCTCATAATACTGAGGCATAAACCTGTCATGGCTGTTTGGAGGGTGTGAATAAAGCCTAATCAATTCCATAAACAGGGTGGGGAGACGTGGTCTGCTGATGTAATGTCTCATTGACCCGTAATGTGGATGCAGTTAGGGAAAACACATGGATCATTCTGGGGCATAACTGTCAGTAATTGTGGGTCTAATGGTTTTACTCTAGAAAGCAGGAGAAAGCATTTGTTGCAATCAGACCAAATACAAAGGCATTCTGATAGATTATACTCAGCAGGAAGTGGAATTATTGTAGACTTTCGCAAGCTATTTTGTTCTCACACTGCCGGTGGTTTAGTATTCCGTATCTAAGCACTTCCCATTGTAACATTTAATTCCCTGCATGGCATCAAAAAATACATTATTCTCATTCTGTTGAGAAGCTCAGTTAATAGTGTAAGTCATACATTCATAAAAGCCCATGGATTAGCATGGGTGTTAAACAGATGCATTCCTATCAACTAGGGATTAATAGACCTCCCAGGATATATTATTAACAATCTTCTCTGTGGTTCTGTCTGCTATTAATAACCATTGAGGCAAAGAAGCCATTTCACTTTGTTGACAGGACTCAACGTTTCTGTGTCAGTTTTTCCCCATGATATTGACAACCATTTAATTATGAAGTAATAATCAACTTCAGTAAAAAGACAGAGGGAAACTGCTCACCTCGTGATAAATCGCAGTCCATCCCACTCTGATTGAGCTCTGAGAGTATCCGTTTGTTTCCTCATGCTCTGAAAGGAAAGAAACACAACCAGAGAACCGGTCCATTTAATTACCATTGATTGAGTTGTATTCTAAAATTCATTATAATACAGGCTTTTCAAAATTGCTGTTAGAATGAATTTAAAAAATGCATTTTATAACAGAAAATGTAGTATAGTAATGTAATCGCTATTCAGATCATTGGAACTACTTTATTGAATAACAGGTCCATAGTTTTTGAAAAACGAACCTTCTGTAGAGAGAAGGCAGCCTGCCTGTGTTGTTTTTCAGGCGCTGAAGAGCATATGGTCGATAACTGGAGAGACATGGCGACCGGCCCTAAAAACGGCCTGAGCAGCGCAGGCAGCACCGCTGAGCACAACAGAAGGTCAGGACCAGGCCTTTATTTATAGACCCACATCACAAGTTCCTGTAAGTAATACCTCATCAGTCACAGGTCTGGAGCACATATACAGTGGAGGACAATGCTGTATCATTTCCTCATCGAGGGGGCTTTAGCTCAACTGTGAGCAAAGCACAATAGTTTGTAATTACAAAGAGGCTCTGTAAATGCAAAAATACATCAATCCAGAATGTGACAGGTAGTACCAAACAAGTTCCAAAGAGAAGCAGATATTGTCAAGAAATTAATATTTGTTGACATAATTGGGACTTCGGGCTCCAGTGGAACAGCCGGCATTTTGTGTTTGTCATTTCAACATCACGGTGTGTGCAGTGAGTAATTAAAAAGGGCTGTCAACAATTTGAATACAACATAAGTTGAATGTAGATCAGAATGTGTCACAGCATGATTACTATAGCGTATACCCATTGATTTGCTACATTTTGTGCCAAGGGAAGCCCAGGCTCCGTTGTTAATGTCTTCAGCTTTACTGTATAGGGTTTCAGACCACAGTCAGCAGTGGCAGAGACATTCCCACACCAGACACTTAAAAAATGAAAGGGTGATGAGGAAGTTACAAGAATTTGCACTCCACTAAATATTATACGATGTTAATGATTGATATTCTCACAGCCTGTTTGAAGTTCTCCTCTGATCTCTGTGACAGTTTTAGAATCTTCACAAAGTTTGGAGAGGGACTTTAAAACGGAATTCTAGCGCTCGAACCGTGGCAATCTGAGTCCTATTACTTTCACTACGACATTCAGAATGTCAAGGGCAGTTGTGTGTTTTTTCTATTCCCTGTAGGTATTTTTATTCTCAGAAAGTGTGTGTTGTTAGCAGAGCTTTGACATAGACGAAGCTCTCCTGTAAGGCTTTGAAGTGAAAGTCTTACTTTGTTTTTCCGACTCAGCATGAGTCTCCCTTACTGCTCGGTAGATCTGAAGTGGTTTCAGGCTGTGTTTCTCTCTCTCTCACCAACAGTACGTCCAGTATGTTGTGCATAACAAAGTGCACCATCAGACACTGTGACTATATGAGACCAGGAGTGAACACCACTGATCTTGATGCCAGAGGCTGTGGGTTAGATGGTACAAAACAGTTCTGAAAAAAGTTCTTCCCTTTGTTCTTTATTTGAGATGTACCTTTAACACTATAAAAGTCTGGCATTGAGGGACCCCCCTTCTAGCCAAAACGAGTCATTTTTACTCCAACAGTCTAACAATCTAATAAATCCATTTCATATACCAAACTTTGTCGGGATTTTTAAAATTTTGGTTCTGTTTATGAAGGTCTTGAGTAGCATTCCATTAGTACACAATAGCATTTGCATTCGTTTATGTTACTTTAGGCTATCTGTTGACATGTGTAGTGCACGGAACAGTGGTTATTCTTGGGAAAAGTTATATTTTTGAGAGTCATTTGCCAATGGTAAGTGTTTTGGAAGCCTCAGAATCTTCTCTTTCTGATACTACATATGAATCAAAATGTCTTACCTGCATGTGACTCTGTAGGAGGATTTGAAAAAGTCACTTTTGTGTGTCCTCTTAAAACTGCTTATAACCCAAATTATGTTTGTTATTGAAATTCTAACATAAGTGTGTGTTTTTTCTACAAAACATAGAAATGCGCCATTATCAATATGCTGATGTTCGGGTAGTGCTGAAGATGAATATATTTCCCTTTAGATGCTATGCTTGGCAAATTTGCTAAAGACAGATAGTGGCCTTTGGGATACCCCAGGTTTCTGTCATGCATCCTTGCACCAAGGAGGGCTGAACCTTCTCCACTGCCAGAGATTCCCAAGACAAAGCGACGTGTCAGAACTCATGTCCCCAACATTTCATCATAGAAAGGTCACACATACTGTAAGGAAGCATTAACAAGAATCTGGAGACAGTGGTGAGGAGAGAGAAGCTTAATTACATACGATTTCAGATCATTCTGAATTAGAATTTGAATTAGAAAAACTATATTGTCCACGCAATGTGGAAATGGACATTTGTCTTTGGCTTCGCAACATAGAAACAGACATTAACCACCATCGGACACATGTACACCCTTGAGATCATGAAATACGCCACAGTGCACGTGCAGTCCCACGTTAGCATGTATTACGTCCTCATTGGTCTAAAAGATATGCCACAGTGCACGTGCAGTCCCACGTTAGCATGTATTACGTCATCATTGGTCTAAAAGCCGTAATCAACATCAACATTTCCTAATTCAAATACATCATCACCTTCTCATTAAGACCGAAGGGCACCTGGTCATCTAGACGATCGTTCCTAGAATACTGTTTAGAAATATATCTTCCTTTTCCAGCTATGCAGAGGTTGGATTTATTCAGTGAAGTGTCTTGCCTTCGTTCATAGAAGATGTTGTATTAGTAATGTAATCTCTGTTTGGTAAGCTTGATCTGGCCTGCCAACACGGCCTCAAATAGGACCTGAAAGCAAAGCGCTGTTATTTAGCATGGTGTCACATACTGGAATGCTGACATTGTCATTCCTCAGTTTGCAAGCAGACAGAATATAAAAACGGTTATCCTCAAACAGCATCTGTTGGGACGAACAGTGTAATTTAAAACCCTCCAGCTCCAAGCATTCCATATCTACACAGACACAGATACAATGTGTCAAGGAGGCATGGAGATTCTCTCTCTAGTATGTGCATTTGTCTACTCGCATTTGTGAGAATTTGAGAAGAATACCAAACAGTATTTGCCATGGGCAGTTTAACCATTCAATATCAACTGACGTCCCGATGTACTTGAAGTTCTGCAGTAGAAAAAAGGGCGTCTCAAGCCACACCCCAAAAAAGTGTTCTATGTGTCATCTACTACGTATAAAATGGATTGCAGTTTAAAGGGTCAAACGTGTCACTGAATCTGCCATGCTTGAATTCAGGAGGCTTCAGCAGAAGTGTCCTCAGCTTCAAAGTGAATCAGTCCAGCGCTGTAGTTTTGATCACTGGAGACAATTGATCTTTGGTCTTCAAATAATATTTATACTTTACTATTCTTTTTTTCTCCATCTCTTGCTCCAGGCATTCCTGTGGAACATTCCACACAGCGTGCCTGCCATGGAGTGTGTGATTGTGTTATCAATGTCATGCTGGATAAGAGCGATTAACTTTACAACCTCTAATGAGATTTGTGTTAGGATTTATCACGAGCTACAAAATCCTACTAGGATATTTGTTGAGCAATGAAGCTCAGG
Organism: Oncorhynchus keta; assembly: GCF_023373465.1. Classification (NCBI taxonomy): domain Eukaryota; kingdom Metazoa; phylum Chordata; class Actinopteri; order Salmoniformes; family Salmonidae; genus Oncorhynchus; species Oncorhynchus keta. The sequence continues at coordinate 23,761,659 of NC_068452.1, forward strand.
CTACAGCTCTACTGATAACAAATAAAGTTTACTACAGACCAGAGTAGCAGAGGATAATGGACACTAATGTTATTACTATAGGCACTGCAAGCCAGTAGCTAAATTAATTATTGAAAGTCTATGCAACAACAACTGATTTTGTATTTAAAACGTCAGAGCTCCGTGACACTGAAATATGTGTTAAGCATCCTTACTGAATACATAGATTATCCAAAGGCAGACCTATTTGTATTCAAGCACTGGACTGCCTCCAGCAATGCCTCCATAAAAGTGATAAGCGGTTCTGAGAATCTGAAAAATATATTATTAATTTAATTACGTAGAGGAAAGGTGATGTGATAACTTTTTCAATTGAGGTGATTATTATGGTGCTCGCCGCTGTCAAAGACCGAGTCATTTGTAGTTCATTTTGTCCGCATGATCTGATAAACAACACCCTCATGAAATCTTGACTTCCAATCCAATGAACAGGATAAAATGCAGTTGGGAATTCATGTGAATCTAATTTGAATGTTTGACCTAATTTGCCCTTGGGCCTCAGTGCATTCAAATATCAATTTGCCATAAACTGTGGTATACACCACCAATACATGTAATACTACTACCTCTTTAATAATAGCACCTGCCCATAATGCATTAGTACTTTAAATCAATAATAACATAACTAAACATTATGAATGGAGGCAAAGAATGACTTCAACCCATTCTTGGAAAGCAGGATACTTTTAAGAAGTCTTAGGCCTTGACTCTCAAATACATTTTCTGCCACCTGCCTGACATGATCTTTTATCTCCCCTTGTGTTATCCCCAGTCCTTACCTATACCTATACCTCTGACTGATAAACTGTACCACAGCCAACTTTCAAAAGCTTTGATTCAAAAAGTTTTCCCATGACAGAGTGAAATCCACGTCTGTAGTAACCTTCCCCGCTTACAATGTTTGCATCCTCACAATAAATGACTTCTGCTTGACATCCAGAGGAATTAGTATTTTACCATCCCCCACCACATACACACACACACTCACAAACACATGCACACGCAGGCAAACATGCAGGCGCACGCAAACACTCGCACGCACAAACAAATACATACTTGCACCTGAGAAAAGATTGATACCTGAAACCTGGTCTGTTTCTAAATTCCAGACTGAAACAAAGTAATGAAGAACACTGCTCATCTGAGGTAATTGAATATGAATGTCTGACACAGAATAGTAGAAAGACCTCTAAAAACAATCAGAGGGAATTGCATTTGGGATTAGATAATGGCATTGTTACCCTCTGAAAGCAGAATCTGCCTGTACACCAACCCTTCCATTAGCACTCACTTCACTCATCTGATTGGACAAGTGATGTGAATTGCAACAGGTCTGATAGATATTCACATTTTATTTGTACCAGGGTTTGCTTCGTTATATCCCTGTTTGGTAACACTTTCCCCTCGTACAAATAACTCTAACACTAATTACTATAGAGACAAGATCATACGTATACGCTGTTAAATAATAGTGTAGTAATGATTTTGTAACTTCACACAATTGAGTTCAGTGTGGTGAATACGGTTCCTTGTCTTTCCAACTGTTTCGTATTCCCCTTGTTTTCCCTTTCAGTGAGTGGGGATTGTAAGTAACCACCTACATTCAGTAGGTGTGCAGTCTGGGAAGATGGAGATTCCAAGGATGAGCTGTCTTTGGTGGACCATTCCAAGGATGAGGTGTCTTCGGTGGACCATCCCAAGGATGAGGTGTCTTTGGTGGACCATTCCAAGGATGAGGTGTCTTTGGTGGACCATTCCAAGGATGAGGTGTCTTCGGTGGACCATTCCAAGGATGAGGTGTCTTCGGTGGACCATCCCAAGGATGAGGTGTCTTTGGTGGACCATTCCAAGGATGAGGTGTCTTCGGTGGACCATTCCAAGGATGAGGTGTCTTCGGTGGACCATCCCAAGGATGAGGTGTCTTCGGTGGACCATTCCAAGGATGAGGTGTCTTCGGTGGACCATTCCAAGGATGAGGTGTCTTCGGTGGACCATCCCAAGGATGCTTTGAAGACACCTCAGGGACCTTTCCTCATGCAGCAGTGTCCCTTTTGGTCACAGTACCCACAGACTACCAGTGACACTGACCTACAACCCCTGCCACCAGCCCCTCCAAGAGCCCTACACAGGCATACATTTTAAGCCCTACCCATGCTCGTGACATTCAGGCCCTACCCTAACCAGGCCCGATTGCTTCTGCCAAATTTAAAGCCCGGCCCTTCTGGAAATCAGAAATAACTTCATCCGTTAGTAAAGTCATTAGCAGCTCGCCTGTCTGTCCCTGGCTCCCTGCACTGCTCACTCTGCATGCGCTCTGTGCATGCTTCTGCTTGTGTGAGTATAGATATAAATGCCTCTGCTCTGCTGTTCTGCTCCATGACGAGACAGAGAACAGTTAGCTTATAAACAACTTTTCATCACTAGAAACTTCACCACGACAAAACTCCATTTAGTGATACCTAATCCCTATCCGTACCCTAGTTATTAATCAAAAACAGGCCTTACCCAGCCCTAACCCGATGTATAATGTTGGGGCCCATCGGGCTCAGGTCAAGTAGCAGAGCTCTAGCCTCTCCACCCTCAGCCCTCCATCCTTTTTTTGCATGGCATCTCCAGCGGGGAGACACTTACCAAGCATGTGAACCCTGGGGCCCGCAGGGTCAGGACTGGGTGGAATTATTTTCACGCTTGGGTTCAACATCTGGTCTGTCGTGTGACAGGTAATGAAAGCAGCCAGCCAGAGCTCACATCACAATGTAGATTCTCTTATCTGTCTGCCACCACACTTCACTGATAGACCAGTGCATCATGTACTTTGTGGTTTTGTGGATATATTGCATGATTACCATCATTATCATCATTATCATGTGGTCAGGCATTTAAAGGGAAATGCATTGTAGCTTTTTTTAGGGAATAGAAACGGCTCAATTATGCTGTCTTAAAGTTAGCATACAGAATGTCTAATTGGTAATTGTGTTGCCTTATGCTATTTTCTATAAAAAGGGAAAATATGGTTAAATACTATTATATTCAGAGGAAATTCAGCATCACTGAGTTGATTTGAAAGGATATTAAATACGGTTAACTAATCAATAGGGGTTATTCAAACGATCTCAAACATACTGTCCACCACCAATTCCTCTGAAGCTCTCTATCGCACTCCTGTGATGAGCATTTACTGCCACAATCAACAGATGAGGATCCAATGTTTGTAAAGTCTGTATCTATACATCATCTAATGAGGGTTGATCATTCCAGAGATAGATAACTGTTCCAGAGATAGAACGTTAGATAACTGGCTGAGGTAATACTCTGGGGGGGGGGGCGAAATACCTGTCTTAACAGCTTATTCTAAACCTCGGGAGACGAGTGGAGGATAGAAATGTAATGCACTCACTAAATTTCTCATTATCTACCTTCCTCCAGGAAACATGAATCGGCTGTCCTTGGCCCTTTATAGGATGCGATGGTAGTGAGAGACTATGCAGTTGAAGGCTACAGCAAGGCTTTCATGGTGGAGATTCAGCACCATGGAGAGCTCCCGGGCTGCCGCACCATGCACAGCACAGACACAGAGGAGAATATTGCCCTACCAGTGAAACGGCAGTAACTGCTCATAGTGTGGAACTGAGAAAAATGATTTACCTTGGTTTCACAGTAACTTTATGCAGTAACTGCTAACATGACCCCCATTTTCTCCAAAAACACAATAGAGGCAGGATACTTGTCCACATGATTAAGCATGTATTTAATGTAGCAAAAATGACATGATCTCATTTTTTCGATCAAATGAGCAGTTCCTGCCTTTTTGCTTGGTAGGGCAGAATAGGCACCATACAGAGGATAGGTAAAGAGGTGTCAGACCACTATTGTATGCAGTATACTGTACATGCCCTCCAGTATCATGGATCTCAGGCATGTTATTGATCAATTGTGCCTTTTGTTAAGATGTGGGACATGCTGATGCTTAATACTGTCTGTTGCTGCTGTTTCTTGCAATGGTTGCTGTAGATTGTGATGATGATGATGGTGAAAATTGAGTTCAATGTATCCTCATCATCGACATTAGAGTGGAAGTACTGGGCAAAGAAATATTGCAACAATTTACAGGCGTTTTCATCGTACTAGGATGATTGGTTACATTCAGGGTCCCTTTTTCATTTTATCAAAAGAAAGTGCTTTGGGGGAAATATTATCTAACTTAGATTTAACCTACTTAAAATGTATTGAAACAATTTCATACCACTAAACGTTTGGAGCTGGAATGGAGTGCTTTGCTTTCCTGTGAAATCTACGTCACGAGAGACTGACTGAACTCAATCAAGCAGGCACATGACTCCCAGTGACGCATTTATAACCATTACCAACTGTATCCCAAGCACAACGGGACTATAAATAGCATGTTCACTTTCCCATTATTCACTCCTATTGACACATCCATCAAACAAACAGCCTTTTACACACCAATGTACCATGACCAGCAGACACACTCTACATTCAACATGTTAAGAGAAATATGATAACCTTTAACAATAGGATGGATTAATGTTAGGATGGATATAAAATATATGTTAGCAGAAAACTATTCAATTTAAAAACAGTTATTAATGCTTTTTGTACAAACTATTTGATTCTCTGTGAGAATCTAAACTATGTCCCACAGAAATGCAAGTGTATTGACTGTTTTTCTATTAGAGCCGTTTGAGAGTTATGCACAATACAGCAATCTGTAAATCATGCAGATCTAAATCATATTGCCTGATACGAATGCTCCGAGGTGGTCTTCCAACACATGACTATGAATAATACAGTACAGCTAACCACAACATATAACTCATTCTGTCTTCATCTGAATCTTGTAGCCCAAAGCATCCACTGTCACTCAAGCATGGGATGTGACATTCTTATTCATTTGTTAATGGTCACAGTTACTCTTAGATGTCATAGTGCTTCCTGTCTCAAAGCATAAGTACTCTGTATGTGCACATTACATGTTCTTATGGAAAAGACGATTTAGACAAATGTGTTCTTGCTCTTGTAAGAGCATGATACTCATTAGTTCCAAGTGTGATGACATTGTGATAGTTGATAATAGAAAAGAGGGAGCACATGGAAGTGAACCCAGATGGAGCAGTCCCATTTCTCCCTGTTGTATTTGTGATACAGACACCTAAATGCATGTTTATTATTCTCCTACCCAGGGCACTGAGACACTGTTACAGCTGTGGCATTGTAAATCTCCCAGCCCCCACCTCCAAAAACGTCATAATTGAAACTCCCTTTGAATTTAATTTGTAGCTTTGGTGTTTCAGAAAAAAAGGTCAAACCCAATTACTGATATTGTGCTGCAGGCAGTGTGCGACTCGTTGAACAATGATGCTTCAGCGCCCCAAATTAAAGGTTGAGACAGAAACAAGGCCAGGAAATGAAACCTTGACACGTGGGCCAATTTCAGTAATGCAAACAAATCTCAGCTGTTCGTGTGCATGTCACAGAGCCCTCATTTAGGTGGGGTCGTTAGGCCATGAGATATGTCACTCTGAGCAAAGAATTATTACCACTTTCCCTCCCACTAAGTCTCATGGCAGAGGGGACATACCACAGTTGGGCCAGTCACTTCTACACTGCCTATACCTGCATCTTAAGAATGGATAAAATACTGTATGACTGAATGTGTTTTAAACTGGATGAAGAACGCAGCCTGTGAGGAGTACAGGCGATGAGGAAGCAGTGCTGGTGGGAAAACTGTAGTGTTCCTGCCACGTCACTGACACAATGGGAGTCCTGCACTACATGGTGCGTTGAAGAGTCGGTAATAGTCCAGTACATAACGTGTTTCTCATATGGCACTGCCTCAGGTGAAAGGGCGCAGTCAGTGACGTCTTACTAACTCAAACATGTACCCTACTCCTCCACCCTTTCCCCTCTGTCACATTGGGTACAGTGAGGAACACGGCGGGGCTTTGTATAGGTGCTCTATGCAGAGGGGGGGGAAATGCAAATAGTACTATTCTATGATGGTTGTATTACAAACAGTGAAAAACAGTAAGGTTTCCCACTTGAAAATCCATGATTTGACATTCTCTGGAGAAAGCGCCCTTGCCTCCCTTCCTGACCATCTATGTTTCTGTGTGATCCAGCAGTCTATTTGTTTATCTAGTCGTGGTGTGGGGGGGGTGAATAGGAAATGAAGTGAAGATGTAGTATATGCCGCATTGTTGTTGTTGAAGACTTGCTGAAAGAGAGATATCTCAAAAAGGAAACAGTCATGCAACTTGTTGCCGGCTATTACAAAGAACAAACATGCTAGCTTGACGTTCAGAAGTATCTGAAGTATCTGAAGAGACGTAAAAACGTCTGCACGTTTCTATGAGACATGTTCAATTACTGGATGTAAGTGGCAAGGTTTTAGAAGGACTCGATACAAACCATTAATTTACAAAGTGTGTTGGTGACTGAAAATTGGTAGATTGACGATGCTGGTAATGGTCGTGTTCTATAACTTTTACGAGGCCAGAGATAGGAGTTGCGCTCAGCACGACAAATGGAACGGAAACATTGTTTGCGCTAGACTAGCTAGTGGCTGCCAAAAACAGTCCCTCACACACACACACACACACACACACACACACACACACACACACACACACACACACACACACACACACACACACACACACACACACACACACACACACACACACACACACACACACACACACACACACACACGCATGCAAAAAAAAGCACACACTAGCTCTGCCCAGTGAGCCAAGAGCCCTTGTTGGCTGGAATAATTTCATTCAAAGTGCGCAGGCTGTTTAGGTGTCAGCATAAATCCAGAGAGAAGAGCTAAAGTAAATGCCTTAAACAGAATTACCTCAATAATTACAGCACAGCTCATGTGGACTGCACACATACGGTATATACAGTTGAAGTCGGAAGATTACATACACCTTAGCCAAATACATTTAAACTCAGTTTTTCACAGTTCCTGACATTTAATCCAAGTAAGAATTCCATGTCTTCTATGGGATTGAGGTCAGGGCTTTGTGATGGCCACTCCAATACCTTGACTTTGATGTCCATAAGCCATTTTTACACAACTTTGGAAGTTTGCTTGGGGTCATTGTCCATTGGAAGACCCATTTGCGACCAAGCTTTAACTTCCTGACTGATGTCTTGAGATGTTGCTTCAATATATCCACATAATTTTCCATCCTCATGATGCCATCTATTTTGTGAAGGGCACCAGTCCCTCCTGCAGCAATGCACCCCCACAACATGATGCTGTCACCCCCGTGTTTCACGGTTGGAATGATGTTCTTCGGGTTGCAAGCCTTCCCCTTTTTCATCCCAACATAACAATGGTCATTATGGCCAAACAGTTCTATTTTTGTTTCATCAGACCAGAGGACATTTCTCCAAAAATTATGATCTTTGTCCCCATGTGCAGTTGCAAACCATAGTCTGGCTTTTTTATGGTGGTTTTGGAGCCGTGGCTTCTTCCTTGCTGAGAGGCCTTTCAGGTTATGTCAATATAGGACTCGTTTTACTAAGGATATAGATATTTTGTGCCTGTTTCCTCCAGCATCTCCACAAGGTTTTTTGCTGTTGTTCTGGGATTGATTTGCACTTATCACATCAAAGTACGTTCATCTCTAGGAGACAGAACGCGTCTCCTTTCTGAGTGGAATGACAGCTGCGTGGTCCCATGGTGTTTGTACTTGCGCACTATTGTTCGTACAGATGGACGTGGTACTTCAGGCGTTTGGAAATTGCTCCCAAGGATGAACCAGACTTGTGGAGGTCTACAATGTTTTTCTGAGGTCTTGGCTGATTCCTTTTGATTTTCCCATGATGTCAAGCAAACATGCACTGAGTGTGAAGGTAGGCCTTGAAATACATCCACAGGTATGTCATTTTATGAAATGTTCCAAGCTATTTAAAGGCATTGTCATACAGTGAATTATAAGTTAAATAATCTGTCTGTAAACAATTGTTGAAACATTACATTAAGTACATGTCCTAACTGACTTGCCAAAACTATAGTTTGTTAACAAGGAATTTGTGGAGTGGTGAAAAACACGTTTTAATTATTGACTTAAGTGTATGTAAACCTAATTGTACGTAAACTTCCGACTTCAACTGTATATATTCCATTTCCCTGCTGTAAAAAACAGCATAGACCAGCATATTGTCACACCCTGATCTGTTTCACCTGTCTTTGTGCTCGTCTCCACCCCCCTCCAGGTGTCGCCCATCTTACCCATTATCCCCAGTGTATTTATACCTGTGTTCTCTGTTTGTCTGTTGCCAGTTCGTATTGTTTGTCAAGCCTACCAGTGTTTTCCCCCTTACTCCTGTCTGTTTCTAGTTCATGTTTTCTAGTTTTCCCAGTTTTGACCATTCTGCCTGCCCTGACCCTGAGCCTGCCTGCCGTTCTGTACCTTTCGGACTCTGATCTGGATTACTGACCTCTGCCTGCCCTTGACCTGTCGTTTTGCCTGCCCCCTGTTCTAGTAATAAACTCTTGTTACTTCAACACTGTCTGCATCTGGGTCTTCTCAGAAACATGATACATATGCTGGTCCAGCATAGGTGATGTTTTTTCTGGTGAGCAGCATTTGTTTTTGCTGTTGCCTTTGCTGTGTTTTTGCTGGTGACCAACCTTCACTGTGTTTTGGACACTGGTGACCAGCATCAAGTCATAATGCTGGCTTTGAAAGGGACATTTAATTCCTATTGGAATCCAGCCAGAGTGGGGATACCCAACCATTCTAACTTTTCTTCATTCACAATATGCATTTAGAATGACTGCTAAGGTTAGAAAGATGAATAAATGAGACTACCTACGCCATCTAAACTGGAACAACCATTTCAGTAACAGGTGCAGTAAGTCCAACTAACAAATTGGATTAGTTTAGAGAAATAAATGTTATTTAGCATACGATTAATTCATCAATCAAGCAATGTACATTAAACAACACAGCAAACAAAAAAGATATTGAAATAAACTTTTTTTTAAATCAACTGCAGTAGAGTATGCTAAGAAATATGATAATGATGGGTGTGGTCAGATCAGCTTGACAAGCTAGACCATGTTGGACCAGCATAGACCAGCATCCTCCAGCTTGGTCACCAGAATATCAGCATAAGCTGGTTTGTGTCCAAAACAGTGAATGCTGGTCACCAGTGTCCTAAACTCAGACCCATGCTGGTCAGACCAGCTACACCAGGGATGGGCAACTTGAGGCCCGCCCTTTTGTAGGCCCATCGAGACCCCACTCAGTTACTGTTGAGTTAGAATAGTTGAATAGACAAAGTGCAATTTCAACATGTGGTTGTGCATCAGCAGTTTTTCTCTTGTTATCTCAGTCACTGACAGTCACTCAATTAGCCCATGCCAGCTAAAAATGTTTTAGATTGGTAAGTCTAGCATCCAGCTATCTAAACTTGTAGTAATCATGGTAGAATTACCGACCGGGGAGCCCCCATTGATTTTGTTAGTCACTCTCACTCAGATATATTAAAAACTGCATACATTTTTCTCTGCCCCATGGAAAAATGAGTAGAATTGCATACAATTAGTTACACAATTGCAAAATGTGTATAATTGCAGCAAACTTGCTTTTAAAACTGCTACATGTTCTGTACAACCCACCTGCACTCACCAGCATAGACCAGTTTAAACCAGCCTGAACCAGCTTGAAATGTATGCTGGTCTTGTCACGTTCTGACCTTAGTTCTGTTATTATATCTTTGTTTTAGTATGGTCAGGGCGTGAGTTGGGTGGGCAGTCTATGTTGGTTTTTCTATGTTGGTTTTTGAGTTCGGCCTAGTGTGGTTCTCAATCAGAGGCAGCTGTCAATTGTTGTCCCTGATTGAGAATCATACTTAGGCAGCCTGTTTTCCCACTATGGGTTGTGGGTAGTTATTTTCTGTTCTGTGTTTTGTTGCATCGTTCAGGACTGTTCGTTTGCCGTGTATTGTTTTTGTTTAAGTATTAATTCTTTATTAAATTACAATGAATACTTACCACGCTGCACCTTGGTCCTCTCTTTCTCCCGACTACAGCCGTTACAGGCCTATGCTGTTTTTTTCAGCAGGGTTAGTTTCAGTAAGGGTAGCGTTCACTAATCAGGCAGATGAGATCAATTAATATGATATTATTAATCAAGACATCAAACACGAATCAAAGAGTATTTCAGTTTGAAACTAACTTGTGCATCACAATGCATGGTGCCCATCTAAATAACATTTAAGCTCCCTACCCTAAAAGAGCTCTTTTCCATTATTTTAAACAATAGGCCAGTGCATAAAACAGTTATTAAACTTTGATGATAAGAGGCTCATTCACCAGGGCAGATGAAAAGACTAGAGGCACCTCTAATTCATCTCACAACCTCATGGGTCCCAGCCCCACTCCTTATTCATTATTGAGCGTGATGATCTTCATCATTTCAATAAATAACAGAGGCAACCCATGGTTAATGTCTCATCTGGCTCTCATAAAACACATCAAAGCTGATTTGATTTTCTCTCCAGCAACACAAACCAGTGAGGAGGCCAATTACATTTTATAAGCCACTTTATAGCTACAGACTGTTGCCACTTTGAACAGAGTGTAATCGAAAATACTTAAATATGTCACACTTTTGCTATAGAAAACACTGTGTTGTCACTCAAGCCAAAAAGGAAACCATAAAGATTACAGGGAAAGCTTCATAGAAATGTTTTTGTTCTGCTGTAATTTATGTATTTATGCTCTATATGCTTTTGAATACAAAAACAACTACCAGCATGTAAATGTAAGTTTCCCCAAGTTCTACATAAGTAGCCTACTAAGTAAGAAGTAAACAACAACACATTAACAGTAACTTGTTACTGAGAGGTCATCCGTGTGGAGTATATTATCCTTCATACATTATTCACATCATCTAAGTATGTGTTTATCTTGGTAAAAAAAGCCTGTCATCAACCATAACTATCTCTGTCTCTGGTTGTTTACATTATTAATGAAATATACGGTTTCGCCTCATGAACCTCTCAAGTCTCTTTGGAGAGAATATCAATATCAAATCGAATCAAATACAGCAGTGAGTAAGCATTTACAGTGAAATGCTTACTTACAAACCCTTAACCAACAATGCAGTTAAGAAAAATGATTAGATGTTATGGCTTGGGGTCTTATGGCTTGGGGATAGAAGCTGTTTAGAAGCATCTTGGTCCTAGACTGTCAGGACCCGGTTACGAACCCGGGTCTCCGGAGTGAGAAACAGTCACTTAAACAACTGAGCCACGAATAGTTGGCAGAACCCAGAAGATGAGGCAGACACAGCAGTACTTGAGACGGTGTATTTAATGAAGTAAAAAGTGAAGTTCTTCAGGAAAACATGTAACTCCACAACCTCAAAAGGAATTCCACAAGAACAAAGGTAATCCTCCAAGACAAAAAGGTAAATCCACAAGGTGGAAGGTATAGCACAAAAAGCCTAAAAAAATACTCAAAAAACAAACAAACAAGAACAAAAAACAGAATTCCACAAGCGAGTCCACCGGGATCACAGAGTACTAGGGCTGGGTGCTAACATACAAACACAGAGCAAAGGACTGAGGAAAACAAAGGGTTTAAATACAATCAGGGGAAACGAGGCACAGGTGCAAATAATAATGGGGATCAAGGGAAAACAAAAGGTCAACAGGCACAATGGGGGCATCTAGTGACCAAAAACCGGAACAACCCTGGCCAAATCCTGACAGAATCCCCCCCCCCTAGGAACGGCTCCTGACGTTCCTACCAGCTCTCTCAGGGTGGAGGGCCCTGAACTGACGAATGAGGTCAGGGTCCAGTATGTCTTTGGCAGGAACCCAGGAGCGCTCCTCGGGACCGTAGCCTTCCCAGTCCACCAGATACTGCCAGGACCGCTGCACCCGGTGGGAATCCAGTATCCGATGGACGGTATAAGCCGGCTGGCCTCCAATGACACGAGGCGGAGGGGGAGGTATGTCTGCCGGGACAAGGGGAGAAAAAACAACAGGTTTTAATAAGGAAATGTGAAATGTGGGATTAATCTTAAGGGATCTGGGTAAGTGTAGGCGATAAGAAACTGGGTTAACTCTCCTGGCAACCTTAAAGGGACCGATGTATTTTGGGACAGCTTGCGAGACTCCACCCGTAGTGGTAAGTCTCTTGTGGAGAGCCAGACTCTCTGGCCGGGCGCAGGGTAGGCCCGGGACGGCGACGTCTGTTGGCTTGTTGTTGGTACCTCTGTGAGGAACGCATAAGATTAAGACGGGTCTTCCTCCACATAAGCCGACAGCGTCTGACGAACTTCAAGGCTGAAGGCACTCTGACTTCTGCCTCCTGGTCCGGGAACAATGGAGGGGCATAGCCAAACTGACACTCGTGCGGGGACATACCAGTGGAGGAGGAGCGCAAGGTGTTGTGCGCGTATTCGGCCCAAACAATGAAGGATGACCATGTGGACGGGTTGTTAAGAGTCATACATCGGAGGGTGGTTTCCAGCTCTTGATTCATCCTCTCTGTTTGGCCGTTGGACTCGGGATGGTACCCTGAAGATAGACTGGCAGAAGCCCCCATGAGTTGGCAGAAGGCCTTCCAAAACCTAGAGGCGAATTGGGGACCTCTGTCAGAAACCATATCTTGAGGAATGCCGAAGACTCGGAACACATGATTAATTACCAACTCAGCCGTTTCCTTGGCAGAAGGTAACTTAGTCAGAGGGACGAACCTGGCCGCCTTTGAAAACCTGTCGATTATGACTAGGATAGTAGTATTGCCATGGGATGGAGGAAGGCCAGTAATAAAGTCCAACGAGATATGGGACCAGGGTCTGTGGGGAACAGGTAAAGGGTGAAGGAGTCCTTGCGGGCGGAGGTGAGAAGATTTGCCCTGGCAGCACACGGGGCAGGCATTGACGAAAGTGGCAACGTCTTCTCTTATGGTAGGCCACCAGAACTTACGCTGGATGAACTCCAAGGTGCGACCTACGCCCGGGTGACAGGTGAGGCGAGAGGAGTGCCCCCACAGAAGGACCTGAGTCCTCACTGCCTTGGGGACAAACAACCGATTGGCAGGACCTCCTTTCGGGTCCGGTTCAATAGCTTGAGCTCGTCTCACGGTATCCTCAACTTGCCACGAGATCAGAGCCACGATCTTAGCAGCAGAAAGGACAGGCATGTCCGTGTCATTTCGAATGGCAGGAGCGTAGACTCGGGACAGGGCATCCGGTTTGAGATTCTTCGACCCGGGCCGATAGGTGAGGATAAACTGGAATCGATTGAAGAAAAGAGACCATCTAGCTTGTCTAGAGTTAAACCGCTTCGCCTGCTGGATATACTCCAGATTTTTGTGGTCCGTAAGTACTTGAAACGGGTGAGAAGCCCCCTCGAGCCAGTGTCTCCATTCCTTCAATGCCATCTTAACCGCTAGGAGTTCACGATCCCCCACATCGTAGTTCCTCTCAGCCGGGGTAAGCCGGTGTGAGAAGAAAGAGCACGGATGAAGCTTCTTGTCTTCACCCCTCTGAGACAGGACAGCTCCAACACCAACCTCTGAGGCGTCTACCTCCACCACAAACGGTTCATCCGTAGTCGGTAGTATCAGGATGGGAGCAGAGAGGACCCGCTGCTTGAGTCCTTGGAAGGCTGTCTCAGCTTCTCTTCCCCACAAAAACCTTGCATTGCCACCCTTGGTTAAAGCTGAGAGAGGGGCTGCCACCAAGCTGAAGTTCTTGATGAACTTGCGGTAAAAGTTAGTGAAGCCCAGGAAACGCTGAACTTCCTTAACGGATTTGGGGGTGGGCCAATCCGCTACCGCCCCTACCTTCCTGGGGTCCATTTGGACTCGACCGGGTTCCACTACAAATCCCAGGAATTGTATTCGGGATGAATGGAATTCACATTTTTCCGGCTTAACGTACAGATGGCTGTCTAGGAGGCGTTTGAGTACTTGTCTGACATGCTTAGTGTGTTCTTGAAGAGAGCTCGAAAAGATGAGGATGTCATCCAAGTAAACGAACACAAATATGTTAAGCATATCCCTAAGCACATCGTTTATGAGCGCTTGGAACACCGCTGGGGCGTTGGTCAGGCCGAAGGGCATCACCAAGTATTCATAGTGACCAGTAGGCGTGTTGAAAGCGGTCTTCCACTCGTCACCAGGTCTGATCCGCACAAGATGGTATGCGTTCCGCAGGTCAAGCTTAGTGAAAACAACTGCTTCCTGGAGCAGCTCGAAGGCTGTGGCCATAAGGGGTAGTGGGTAACGGTTACGGACGTTTATGGCATTGAGTCCCCGGTAGTCGATGCAAGGACGTAATCCACCGTCTTTCTTGGCCACAAAGAAAAACCCTGCTCCCGCCGGGGAGGTGGAGGGACGCATGAGGCCTGCTTCCAGAGCGTCCTTGATGTAGGTATCCATAGCAGCTCGTTCGGGTGGAGATAGGGAAAAGATCCGACCCCTGGGGGGGCAAGTGCCCGGAAACAGTTCGATGGGGCAATCATAAGGTCTATGGGGTGGTAGCATGGTGGCCCTCTGTTTGCTAAATACCAGTTTGAGGTCATGGTAACACTCGGGAACTCGGGTCAGGTCGATGGATTCTAAAGACTCGGGAGTAGAACTCGGGGAATGCGGGAAAATACAAGTAGCTTGGCACGTAGGACCCCACTGCTTGATAGTGCCCACAGACCAGTCGATGTGAGGGTTATGGCTGTGAAGCCAGGGGTATCCAAGGACGAGAGGGAACTCGGAACAGGAGATCAAATGAAAGTTCATCAATTCCTGGTGTTGTGAAACTGAAAGTTGCAAGGAGGTAGTGACATGAGTGACAAGTCCAGATCCCAAAGGGCTTCCATCCAATGTAGTAACCCTCATGGGGTCACTTAGAGGTTCAGAGGGAACGCCATTCTCCTTCGCCCAGACACCATCCATGAAGTTACCTGCGGCTCCAGAGTCTACCAAGGCTTGAAGGTGAAGCTTGTGGTTGTCCCAGGAAAGGGTGACTGGAATGAGCAGACGGGAGTTGGACGGATGGGAGGAGGTTATGTTTCCCGTTACAGTTCCCCCCGGTCTGTACGGGACAGAGCGTTTCCCTGGAGCCCGGGACACGTGGAACGGAAATGGCCCGGTTTGCCACAATATAGACAGCGTCGCTCCCTCATCCGGCGGTCTCTCTCAGCCTGGGAGATGCGTCCAATCTGCATGGGTTCCGGTGGAGCCAGCGAGGATAAAGGTGGGGACTCAGATCTGGGACTGATAGGGGCTAGAGGTCTACGGTTGAGTTCTCTCTCTCTCAGACGCTGGTCAATGCGTGAGGCCAACTTGATCAGGGACTCGAGATTGTCCTGTGGTTCCCGAGTGGCCAGTTCATCTTGGATAGTGTCGGAAAGGCCTTTCAGAAAGCACACTGTGAGCGCCTCGTTGTTCCAGCCACTCGCTGCTGCCACCGTGCGGAACTGGATGGCATAGTCCGTCACGCTGCGCCGACCTTGGTGGAGAGTCAGGAGCTGTTTGGCTGAGTCAGGACCACTGCTTGGGCCTTGAAACACTCGTTTGAATTCCTCAGCAAAGGCAGAGTAGCTGGCACAGCAGGAACTATGGGCATCCCACACAGCAGTAGCCCAGGCCAGGGCTTTTTCCGACAGCAGGGTGATGATATATGCGATCTTAGACCAGTCGGTGGGGAACGACGAGGGTTGCAGCTCGAAGGAGAGAGAACATTGGGTGAGAAACCCTTTACAAGCACTTGGATCACCTGAGAACCGTTGGGGAGGTGGAAGACGAGGTTCAGCCAGAGGGTTAACTGCCATGGGTACGTGAATCTGAGGTACTGGGACGGGAACTGTTGCCGGGGTAAGTCGATCAGATATCTGCTTTATGGAAGTCAGCATCTCCGACAGAAGATGAGAATGTCTAGCCATTAAGGCCTCTTGTTGAACCAGGGCGGCTTCGTGGCGTTGGACAGTCTCCTGGTGGTGGGACAGCATGGCAACAAGGTCCTGGGAACTGGCTGCCTCTGGGTTCATTTTTGGCTCTGTGTTTCTGTCAGGACCCGGTTACGAACCCGGGTCTCCGGAGTGAGAAACAGTCACTTAAACAACTGAGCCACGAATAGTTGGCAGAACCCAGAAGATGAGGCAGACACAGCAGTACTTGAGACGGTGTATTTAATGAAGTAAAAAGTGAAGTTCTTCAGGAAAACATGTAACTCCACAACCTCAAAAGGAATTCCACAAGAACAAAGGTAATCCTCCAAGACAAAAAGGTAAATCCACAAGGTGGAAGGTATAGCACAAAAAGCCTAAAAAAATACTCAAAAAACAAACAAGAACAAAAAACAGAATTCCACAAGCGAGTCCACCGGGATCACAGAGTACTAGGGCTGGGTGCTAACATACAAACACAGAGCAAAGGACTGAGGAAAACAAAGGGTTTAAATACAATCAGGGGAAACGAGGCACAGGTGCAAATAATAATGGGGATCAAGGGAAAACAAAAGGTCAAAAGGCACAATGGGGGCATCTAGTGACCAAAAACCAGAACAACCCTGGTCAAATCCTGACATAGACTTGGCGCTCCGGTACCGCTTGATGTGCGGTAGCAGAGAGAACAGTCTATGACAAGGGTGGCTGGAGTCTTTGACACTTTTAAGGGCATTCCTCTGATACCGCCTGGTATAGAGGTCCTGGATGGCAGGATGTACTGGGCCGTACGCACCGCACTGTAGTGCCTTGCGGTCGGAGGCCGAGCAGTTGCCATACCAGGCAGTGATGCAACCCGTCAGGATCTTCTTGATGGTGCAGCTGGGAATAGGTTTATGTCTTGCCCTATTCACGACTGTCTTGGTGTGCTTGGACAATGTTTTTTTGTTGGTGATGTGGACGCCAAGGAACATGAAGCTCTCAACCTGCACCACTACAGCCCCGTCGAGGAGAATGGGGGCGTGCTCGGTCCTCCATTTCCTGTAGTCCACAATCATCTCCTTTTTACATTTACATTTTACATTTAAGTCATTTAGCAGACGCTCTTATCCAGAGCGACTTACAAATTGGTGCATTCACCTTATGACATCCAGTAGAATAGTCACTTTACAATAGTGCATCTAAATCTTAAAGGGGGGTGAGAAGGATTACTTATCCTATCCTAGGTATTCCTTAAAGAGGTGGGGTTTCAGGTGTCTCCGGAAGGTGGTGATTGACTCCGCTGTCCTGGCGTCGTGAGGGAGTTTGTTCCACCATTGGGGAGCCAGAGCAGCGAACAGTTTTGACTGGGCTGAGCGGGAACTGTACTTCCTCAGTGGTAGGGAGGCGAGCAGGCCAGAGGTGGATGAACGCAGTGCCCTTGTTTGGGTGTAGGGCCTGATCAGAGCCTGGAGGTACTGAGGTGCCGTTCCCCTCACAGCTCCGTAGGCAAGCACCATGGTCTTGTAGCAGATGCGAGCTTCAACTGGAAGCCAGTGGAGAGAGCGGAGGAGCGGGGTGATGTGAGAGAACTTGGGAAGGTTGAACACCAGACGGGCTGCGGCGTTCTGGATGAGTTGTAGGGGTTTAATGGCACAGGCAGGGAGCCCAGCCAACAGCGAGTTGCAGTAGTCCAGACGGGAGATGACAAGTGCCTGGATTAGGACCTGCGCCGCTTCCTGTGTGAGGCAGGGTCGTACTCTGCGGATGTTGTAGAGCATGAACCTACAGGAAAGGGCCACCGCCTTGATGTTAGTTGAGAACGACAGGGTGTTGTCCAGGATCACGCCAAGGTTCTTAGCGCTCTGGGAGGAGGACACAATGGAGTTGTCAACCGTGATGGCGAGATCATGGAACGGGCAGTCCTTCCCCGGGAGGAAGAGCAGCTCCGTCTTGCCGAGGTTCAGCTTGAGGTGGTGATCCGTCATCCACACTGATATGTCTGCCAGACATGCAGAGATGCGATTCGCCACCTGGTCATCAGAAGGGGGAAAGGAGAAGATTCATTGTGTGTCGTCTGCATAGCAATGATAGGAGAGACCATGTGAGGTTATGACAGAGCCAAGTGACTTGGTGTATAGCGAGAATAGGAGAGGGCCTAGAACAGAGCCCTGGGGGACACCAGTGGTGAGAGCGTGTGGTGAGGAGACTCGCCACGCCACCTGGTAGGAGCGACCTGTCAGGTAGGACGCAATCCAAGCGTGGGCCGCGCCGGAGATGCCCAACTCGGAGAGGGTGGAGAGGAGGATCTGATGGTTCACAGTATCGAAGGCAGCCGATAGGTCTAGAAGGATGAGAGCAGAGGAGAGAGGTTAGCTTTAGCGGTGCGGAGCGCCTCCGTGATACAGAGAAGAGCAGTCTCAGTTGAATGACTAGTCTTGAAACCTGACTGATTTGGATCAAGAAGGTCATTCAGAGAGAGATAGCGGGAGAGCTGGCCAAGGACGGCACGTTCAAGAGTTTTGGAGAGAAAAGAAAGAAGGGATACTGGTCTGTAGTTGTTGACATCGGAGGGATTGAGTGTAGGTTTTTTCAGAAGGGGTGCAACTCTCGCTCTCTTGAGGACGGAAGGGACGTAGCCAGCGGTCAGGGATGAGTTGATGAGCGAGGTGAGGTAGGGGAGAAGGTCTCCGGAAATGGTCTGGAGAAGAGAGGAGGGGATAGGGTCAAGCGGGCAGGTTGTTGGGCGGCCGGCCGTCACAAGACGCGAGATTTCATCTGGAGAGAGAGGGGAGAAAGAGGTCAGAGCACAGGGTAGGGCAGTGTGAGCAGAACCAGCGGTGCCGTTTGACTTAGCAAACGAGGATCGGATGTCGTCGACCTTCTTTTCAAAATGGTTGACGAAGTCATCTGCAGAGAGGGAGGAGGGGGGAGGGGGAGGAGGATTCAGGAGTGAGGAGAAGGTGGCAAAGAGCTTCCTAGGGTTAGAGGCAGATGCTTGGAATTTAGAGTGGTAGAAAATGGCTTTAGCAGCAGAGACAGAGGAGGAAAATGTAGAGAGGAGGGAGTGAAAGGATGCCAGGTCCGCAGGGAGGCGAGTTTTCCTCCATTTCCGCTCAGCTGCCCGGAGCCCTGTTCTGTGAGCTCGCAATGAGTCGTCGAGCCACGGGGCGGGAGGGGAGGACCGCGCCGGCCTGGAGGATAGGGGACATAGAGAGTCAAAGGATGCAGAAAGGGAGGAGAGGAGGGTTGAGGAGGCAGAATCAGGAGATAGGTTGGAGAAGGTATGAGCAGAGGGAAGAGATGATAGGATGGAAGAGGAGAGAGTAGCGGGGGAGAGAGAGCGAAGGTTGGGACGGCGCGATACCATCCGAGTAGGGGCAGTGTGGGAGGTGTTAGATGAGAGCGAGAGGGAAAAGGATACAAGGTAGTGGTCGGAGACTTGGAGGGAGTTGCAATGAGGTTAGTGGAAGAACAGCATCTAGTAAAGATGAGGTCGAGCGTATTGCCTGCCTTGTGAGTAGGGGGAAGGTGAGAGGGTGAGGTCAAAAGAGGAGAGGAGTGGAAAGAAGGAGGCAGAGAGGAATGAGTCAAAGGTAGACGTGGGGAGGTTAAAGTCGCCCAGCACTGTGAGAGGTGAGCCGTCCTCAGGAAAGGAGCTTATCAAGGTATCAAGCTCATTGATGAACTCTCCGAGGAACCTGGAGGGCGATAAATGATAAGGATGTTAAGCTTGAAAGGGCTGGTAACTGTGACAGCATGGAATTCAAAGGAGGCGATAGACAGATGGGTGAGGGAGAAAGAGAGAATGACCACTTGGGAGAGATGAGGATCCCGGTGCCACCACCCCGCTGACCAGAAGCTCTCGGGGTGTGCGAGAACACGTGGGCGGACGAAGAGAGAGCAGCAGGAGTAGCAGTGTTGTCTGTGGTGATCCATGTTTCCGTCAGTGCCAAGAAGTCGAGGGACTGGAGGGAGGCATAGGCTGAGATGAACTCTGCCTTGTTGGCTGCAGATCGGCAGTTCCAGAGGCTACCGGAGACCTGGAACTCCACGTGGGTCGTGCGCGCTGGGACCACCAGATTAGGGTGGCCGCAGCCACGCGGTGTGGAGCGTTTGTATGGTCTGTGCAGAGAGGAGAGAACAGGGATAGACAGACACATAGTTGACAGGCTACAGAAGAGGCTACGCTAATGCAAAGGAGATTGGAATGACAAGTGGACTACATGTCTCGAATGTTCAGAAAGTTAAGCTTACGTAGCAAGAATCTTATTGACTAAAATGATTAAAATGATACAGTACTGCTGAAGTAGGCTAGCTGGCAGTAGCTGCGTTGTTGACACTACACTAATCAAGTCGTTCCGTTGAGTGTAGTAGTTTCTGCAGTGCTGCTATTCGGGGGCTAGCTGGCTAGCTAGCAGTGTTGTTTACGTTACGTTGCGTTAAAAGAACGACAATAGCTGGCTAGCTAACCTAGAAAATCGCTCTAGACTACACAATTATCTTTGATACAAAGACGGCTATGTAGCTAGCTACGATCAAACAAATCAAACCGTTGTACTGTAATGAAATGAAATGAAAATGTGATACTACCTGTGACTGCGACCGGGATGTTGAGTACTATTCAGTAGACGTTGGCTAGCTGTTAGCTGTTGGCTAGCTAGCAGAGTCTCCTACGTTAAGGACGACAAATAGCTGGCTAGCGAACCTCGGTAAATTAAGATAATCACTCCAAGACTACACACTCTAAACTACACAATTATCTTGGATACAAAGACAGCTATGTAGCTAGCTAACACTAAACTAATCAAGTCGTTCAGTTGAGTGTAATAGTGTAATAGCACTACAGTGCTGCTAATCTGTGGGCGTTTGCTAGTGTTTGCTAGCTGGCTAGCTGCTGGGCGAATAGCAGTGAAGGCTACGTTAGGGCGACGAAATACGATAATTATGCAATTATCTCTGATACAAGGACGGCTATGTAGCTAGCTAAGAAGAAATTGCTAAGATTAGACAAATCAACCGTTGTACTATAATGAAATGTAATGAAATGTAATGAAAAAGTTATACTACCTGCGGGGCGAAGTGCGATGCGACCGCTCGCTCCAACCCGGAAGTAGGGGTTTTTCTTGATCACATTGAGGGAGGGGTTGTTGTCTTTGCACCACACGGTCAGGTCTCTGATCTCCTCTCTATAGGCTGTCTCATCGTTGATCAGGTCTACCACTGTTGTGTCTTCGGCAAACCGTGCAGTCATCAGTGAACAGGGAGTACAGGAGGAGACTGAGCACACACCTCTGATGGTCATACGTGTTGAGGATTAGCATGGCGGATGTGTTGTTACCTACCCTTAACACCTGTGAGCGGCCCGTCAGGAAGTCCAGGATCCTGTTGCAGAGGGAGGTGTTTAGTCCCAGGGTGCTTGGCTTAGTGATGAGCTTTGAGGGCACTATGGTGCTTCGGCTTCGGTGTATCCACTTCAAACACCTACACATACGGTAGGCATATTGGCCTTTACATTGCCACAATTTGAGTAAATCGGAGAGAAGTGTTAGCTCTCATCCAATTATAGCTGAAACCTTGGCCCCAATATAAGAACCCAGAGGATAAACCAACCTCCATTGCCTTTCCTTATCAAGTTGTTGCCAAAAACAAATGTTCTAATAGGCTATGGGTTAACAGTGGGACAGACGGGTAGGAAGTCTGGATGCTCTCAATGTACAAATTTTAATGTATCATTCATACTGATGCTCAGCTCGGGCCTAGCCTTCTCTAGTCTCTACACAGCAGAAACAGCGAGGGGAACTTAGCTTCTCGTGTTGGTGGGATACTCTCAGAAATGTATAGCCACTTCAAAGGTGTCGAGAGATAGTCAGCCAAGAACAGCGAAAGAGAGATTGAGAGTGAGTAAGAATGCATAGAACCTTGCTGGCAGAGACGAGGATAAAATAAATATTCATCAGCCATGTCTCTTGCATCTTAATCCTATATACTCCTTCAATATACATCAGGGACATTAACTGTAAAGTATTGGACTTTTGTCCTTTTTAACATTTAATCCATTTTGTTCCTTTATATTTCTCACTCTCTCTCTCTTAACGGCTGAGTTCAAATCAAATCAAATCAAATGTTATTTGTCACATACACATGGTTAGCAGATGTTAATGCGAGTGTAGCGAAATGCTTGTGCTTCTAGTTCCGACAATGCAGTGATAACCAACAAGTAATCTAACTAACAATTCCAAAACTACTGTCTTATACACAGTGTAAGGGGATAAAGAATATGTACATAAGGATATATGAATGAGTGATGGTACAGAGCAGCATACAGTAGATGGTATCCAGTACAGTATATACATATGAGATGAGTATGTAGACAAAGTAAACAAAGTGGCATAGTTAAAGTGGCTAGTGATACATGTATTACATAAGGATGCAGTCGATGATGTAGAGTACAGTATATACGTATGCATATGAGATGAATAATGTAGGGTAAGTAACATTATATAAGGTAGCATTGTTTAAAGTGGCTAGTGATATATTTACATCATTTCCCATCAATTCCCATTATTAAAGTGGCTGGAGTTGGGTCAGTGTCAATGACAGTGTGTTGGCAGCAGCCACTCAATGTTAGTGGTGGCTGTTTAACAGTCTGATGGCCTTGAGATAGAAGCTGTTTTTCAGTCTCTCGGTCCCAGCTTTGATGCACCTGTACTGACCTCGCCTTCTGGATGATAGTGGGGTGAACAGGCAGTGGTTCGGGTGGTTGATGTCCTTGATGATCTTTATGGCCTTCCTGTAACATCGGGTGGTGTAGGTGTCCTGGAGGGCAGGTAGTTTGCCCCGGTGATGCGTTGTGCAGACCTCACTACCCTCTGGAGAGCCTTACGGTTGAGGCGGAGCAGTTGCCGTACCAGGCGGTGATACAGCCCGCCAGGATGCTCTCGATTGTGCATCTGTAGAAGTTTGTGAGTGCTTTTGGTGACAAGCCGAATTTCTTCAGCCTCCTGAGGTTGAAGAGGCGCTGCTGCGCCTTCTTCACAACGCTGTCAGTGTGAGTGGACCAATTCAGTTTGTCTGTGATGTGTATGCCGAGGAACTTAAAACTTGCTACCCTCTCCACTACTGTTCCATCGATGTGGATAGGGGGTGTTCCCTCTGCTGTTTCCTGAAGTCCACAATCATCTCCTTAGTTTTGTTGACGTTGAGTGTGAGGTTATTTTCCTGACACCACACTCCGAGGGCCTTCACCTCCTCCCTGTAGGCCGTCTCGTCGTTGTTGGTAATCAAGCATACCACTGTTGTGTCGTCCGCAGTTACAGTTACATTTGAACTTGAGGCATCTGGTTATTCATTGGTAGAAAAGGAGAAGCGATGACAGATGTTTGCTATCTAGCTATACTCTTAGAAAAAAGGGTTCTAAAAGGGTTCTTCACCTGTCCCCATAGGAGATCCATTTTGGTTCCAGGATGAACCCTTTTGAACTTTAAACATCAGCTATCTGAGCAGCTAACTGATCGCTGCAGCTGTACATAGCCCATCTGTAAATAGCCCACCTCCTCCCCATAATGTTTTTATTTACTTTTCTGCTCTTTTGCACACCAGTATTTATATTTGCACATGACCATCTGCTCATCTATCACTCCAGTGTTAATTTGCTAAATTGTAATTACTTCTCTACTATGGCCTACTATGCCTTACCTCCTCAAGCCATTTGCACACACTGTATATAGACTTTCTATTTTTTTCTATTGTGTTATTGACTGTACGCTTGTTTATTCCATGTGAAACTCTGTGTTGTTGTTTGGGTTGCACTGCTTTGCTTTATCTTGGCCAGGTCGCAGTTGTAAATGAGAACTTGTTCTCAACTAGCTTACCTGGTTAAATAAAGGTGAAATAAAATAAAAAAATAAACATGGAACCCAAAAGGGTTCTACCCGGAGACAAATAGGGTTATTCAAAGGGTTCTAACATTGGGACAGTCGAAGAACCCTTAAAGGTTTTAGATGGCACCTTTTCTCAATCAGCACATCTGGAATATTTAATTGCAAATCACTATTGTACCATAAGGAGCAATTGGTGACATGATGTGAGATGGGCATACATGTTGATTGGCCAATAGACTGATAAAGTGGGGCTCGCTTCTCTCTTACTGAACACAGTGAAAGTAAAGCTTTATGAAACAAATTAAATCAAAGTTTATTTGTCACGTGCGCCGAATACAACAGGTTACAGTGAAATGCTTACAGTGAAATGTGTGTGTGTGTGTAGGTAGGTAAGTAAAGAAATAAAACAACAGTAGAAAGAGATTTGAAAAAAGAGTAGCAAGGCTATATACAAACACCTGTTAGTCAGGCTTATTGAGGTAGTATGTACATGTAGGTATCGTTAAAGTGACTGTGCATATATGATGAACAGAGAGTAGCAGAAGTGTAAAAAGAGGGGTTGGCGGGTGGTGGGACACAATGTAGATAGCCCGGCTAGCCAATGTGAGGGAGCACTGGTTGGTCAGACCAATTTAGGTAGTATGCACATGAATGTATAGTTAAAGTGACTAAGCATATAAGATAAACAGAGAGTAGCAGCAGCGTAATAGAAAAGAGGGGTTGGGGGGGCACACAATGCAAATAGTCCGGGTAAACATTGGTTACCTGTTCAGGAGTCTTATGGCTTGGGGGTAAAAACTGTTGAGAAGCCTTTTTGTCCTAGACTTGGCACTCCTGTACCGCTTGCCATGCGGTAGTAAAGAGAACAGTCTATGACTGAGGTGGCTGGGGTCTTTGACAATTTTTAGGGCCTTCCTCTGACACCGCCTTGTGTAGAGATCAGCATGGCAGATGTGTTGCTACCTACCCTCACCACCTGGGGGCGGCCTGTCAGGAAGTCCAGGATCCAGTTGCAGAGGGAGGTGTTTAAGTCCCAGGATCCATAGCTTGGTGATGAGCTTTGAGGGTACTATGGTGTTGAACGCTGAGCTGTAGTCAATGAACAGCATTCTCACATAGGTGTTCCTTTTGTCCAGGTGGGAAAGGGCAGTGTGGAGTGCAATAGAGACTGCATCATCTGTGGATCTGTTTGGGCGGTATGCAAATTGAAGTGGGTCTAGGGTGTCTGGGATAATGGTGTTGATAACACTGGATTTAACTGTGTTTACCACACTGCATGTATTAGCATTCCTTTCTCCTCCTCATGCTGTGGGACATTTAAATGCTTGACTTTCAATCTTTTGTATATGGATTCTGTAGAACGGATTTAAATCAATACATGTCTGCAATTAAACTTAAGCACTAGCTCCAGTCGATTTTGCTCTTCCCGCTCAGGGCCATATTTCATGCCACATTCATCCCATTTTGGTTTAATGTTGGCAACAACAGAAAATACCTTCCGCTTCCAGTCTTGGTTGTAATGCTGTCTGCAACACATTGACTAACAGCCCTACCACTTTACATCAATACATATTCCATGTCTGAAACATTGTGGGCTTGTAATTCATGTTCCAATATTTATGGGTATTCACAACAATCTGATTACAATTTGCGCGAGTGACATACTAAGTGACACAAGCATCTGTTATCCTATGGAAAATCCAACTTGGGACCCCTTCAGTCAGGACTATGGAAACCTGGCAGATAAGAGTCTGTTTGGGTTCTGAAACGCGTATTTCTTTCAACTCGACAACATCCCTCATGGGGAATACATCATGACCATATTGTGGTGGAACCGTGCTGAACCATGCATTTATTACCAATAACCAGCATCTCATGACGGAGACGTGTCACACATCATCCGCAACAGAGTGATAGTCCTTCTCTAACAAGGTGGTTGGTGTGTTTCATGAGGCTAAACTTATCACAGTGACTAACTCATCTCTTCAACAGATCTGCCACAATGGGAAGACAGCCTTCGACACTACCTTTGACAATAGCAAACATAACATAAGTCTTGTGAATAACCATGACAGTCCTCGGGTGTCATGATCATTTAAGCAATGGCATACGAATATACTGTACAAGTGAATTGTCACTGTACACCCTAAATCCCCAAAATCACGCCATTGCGGCTTTGTGATATGTCATTTCCCCTGACCTCATTCCTTGTCCTGTGTGCAAAAATCAGGTTGATGACACAATTTCCCAGCTTGCCTGCCGGGAGCTCTGCTGTCCTTGCACAGCCCCTTTTCCCTTTGAGAGAGGAGAGAGACTATACAGCACAGGTCCAACGTGTGACTGACGCCCTGCTAGTCCCAACACATCTCAGCCTGACCCTGATAGACCCATATAGACTCCATTTCAACAAGCTTCATCTCTATGCGCTGTCCCCTTGCCATAAATCATTGTTAATTACACATCAGGCAAATATGTGGAGCTCTAGAGTTACTGGCTCCAGAAACTGGAGCCCGGAGGTGCTCTGTCACAGTTAGCCCAGCAGCTTTTTAGATTGCCACGCAATATCCCCTGACGTTTAGCACAGCAGCAGCCACCGGATTGACAGTCCACCAGCCATACTTCATACTAAGTACCAATATACCAATTTGCAACATCAACGCTGACTTTACCCAGCCCACTAATAAGCATCTTCAACTTGGAAGGAGGAAAAAAAACAAGCCACTTCACAACACATTAGAGAGAAGGGTAACTGGACATGAAGAAAGCTGATTCCTGGCATACAGATGGAGGATCTTAATTTGAGCTGGTTTGCCTTGCTCAGCAGGAAAATAATCCTACAGCAATAAGAAATGTGAATTATTTTGTGGATTATAATTTATGGACATTTTTTTACGGGTTGATACATTTTTCGTAAGTGAAAATCAAGTCTGAAATTACAAACTTCAGAAGCCTTTTAAAATTCTAATACAAGTTTTACATTTCCTGCATTGCAGGAATGTTCTCTGGCAACAGGGTGATCAAATAAAAATCCTACATCTGTAGTGTACTGTAGTTGATGGGGAAAAGACAGATTCCTGTTGATGTGCATCTCCTCTCAGCCACTACTGCTCACCTCTCTCCGACTGAGAGAGAGAGTACTCATGGGTTGCCTGGCTAGCCAGAGGTGTAGTGGACCTTTTCTACTCTTATCTCAATAGATCCACATCAACGAGTGGCTGGGCAAAACAATGGGTGGCAAATTCCATTCCTGCATGAGCCAACTTGTTTTACCAGTGTAATATCTGGAGGTTGCGTTGCAGCATAATTAATAAGTTGCAACAAAAAAATACATAGTTAGTCATTTATGTGACGTATTACTTGTACGTTGCATATGTGATGTATTAGGGGAACTGACCTAGTCAGTTGCATAACTGATCGCATTCAATCAAAATGAGTCTTCCGCATTTAACCCAAATCCTCTGAATCAGAGAGGTGCGGGGTGGGCTGCCTTAATCGATGTCCATGTCATCAGTGCCCAGGGAGCAGTTGTTGGGGGTTAAATGCCTTGCTCAAGGGCAAAACAGCAGATTTTTCCACCTTGCCAGCTCAGGGATTCGAACAAGCAACCTTTTGGTTACTGGCCCAATACTCTTAATCGCTAGGCTACCTGCCAAGGAACAGAAACCTAACATGGAACTAAAGTAATCCATACTGTTCCGGAACAGAATCGGTTAATAACGTTCTAGGCATTTATTCCTGTCCCACAAAAAACATGCAACAAAGTGCCTGTGCAAAGTCCTCACTCTGTCACTCAGAAACCTATTCCATTGTCTGCCTGCCAGCTGTGAATCTTTGCTAGTGTGTGAGCGTATTTAGGCTATCTGCTCCTCTCCCCTTTGAAGCACAGGCTACTGTACTGACGTTAGCACATTCTACTGTACTGACGTTAGCACAGGCTACTGTACTGGCTTTACAATCATGATTCAGAAGATAGGGAGAGAGATTTTCAATTAGCTAGAGAAGAATGGATTAACTTTTTCAAATCTAGTTATGGATACTATAGGCCAACTATATGTCAGTTACATCTTGCACCATAGGCTAAACTTGTCTGTCAATCATAATGTAATGATGAACTATATGTAAAACATAGTTGATTTCACAGTACTACATTTCTTTCTTTTTTACCGGTTCAGAACTTTATTTTGCTGGTTGGAAACAGTAGAATGGAATGACAAAAATTGTGGTTCTGTTTAGAACGAAATAATTGGAAAATAATTTTAGTACCAACCCCTGCTTATTACTTATAAAAACATCCTCCTGTAGCATATCCCTCGTCCTTTTCCTGAATGTCAGAGTGAACCTGTCTAAGAGAAAAGAGTATGAGGTGATTAAATTCCTCCCTTCAGTCACACAGCTTCAACACACAGGGGAGATCACAAGTCAAGGTCAACACACACTCCAAAGCCCAGCTCTGCTCTAGGATGTGTGTGGTGTGTGTGTGTGTGTGTGTGTGTGTGTGTGTGTGTGTGTGTGTGTGTGTGTGTGTGTGTGTGTGTGTGTGTGTGTGTGTGTGTGTGTGTGTGTGTGTGTGTGTGTGTGTGTGTGTGTGTGTGTGTGTGTGTGTGTGTGTGTGTGTGTGTGTGTGTGTGTATGAAGTTTGACATGTGGTGGTGGGAAAAGAAAGGAGAGGGAAGGATAGGTTGGAGAACATCAGCATGTCAGCCTGTAGTCTATTTCAATGACACTCGGTAGGATGAAAAGCAATGAGCTGCTGACTGCTTAATAAACTGGGAGCTTACACTGCAGTATGGTCTTAACTATGATTCATTACTGTCTCTGGGATCCTCTATGAAAATAAAAGAGGAGCCTGAGGAGGCGTCTGCTGGATTCCAGCCCTGCTAAATTGCTGTAAATTGCCTCTGCATTACACGTCAAGACTTGTGTGGAGTTCACTTTCTGTCTCTCTTTTATTTTACTACCAATTAAAAATATATGAAACGAAGAACTTTACAACCGTCCTGGGTAGCTATAGAATTTTCAAGTTTACATATCGGCGATATAGACAGATTTTTATTAAGTAGTTCATTGGATTTTATTAATTTATTAATTTGTTTCTTTTCTTCACAGACATAATTAGTAAGGTAGATATCAATGGCTTATCTCAAAGTCACGGTAGGTAAATGTCATTTTACGACACATCTGCTGTTGAAAATGTTCTCCTCCTCTGGAACACTACACATACACATACAAAGGAGTCAATGGAACGTACAGATTGGGCACATTCAACAAATATGATCTAACAAAGTGGATATTTGTCAAATCCTTAATGATTTATGCATTGTCTCTTTTTTCGCTGCATAACATGTAGGAGTTCAGAAGAAGTGACTGCTAAATGCTCACTCCCGTTTGTATTAGCTGGGTAGCATAGCTAGCGTACAAAAATCGGGGGTGGCAGTCCAACTAGTTTTTAACTGTAATGCAGTTGATTGGTAACGTTTACATGAAAATACCTCTACATAGTGTGAAATACATAAATCATACCTTAAATCAGGGATGGGCAACTCCAGTTTCCAGGGGCCTGTTTAGAATGCAATTATACTGAGCACAAATATAAACTCAACATGTAACAATTTCAACGATTTCACTGTTACAGTTCATGAGGAAATCAGTCAATTTAAATAAATAAATTAGGCCCTAATCTATGGATTTCATATGACTGTGAAGACAGATATGCACCTGCTGGTTACAGATACCTTAAAAAATGGGCCTCACAATGGCTCTCAGAAGCTAGTTGCGATAGTTTTGTACATTCAAATTGCCAATCAATAAAATACAATTGTGTTTGTAGTCCATAGGTTATGCCTGCCCATACCACAACCCCACTGTCACCATGGGGCACTCTGTTCACAATGTTGACATCAGCAAACCGCTTGCCCGCATGACACCATACTCATGATCTGCGGTTGTGAGGCCGTTTGGACGTACTGCCAAATTCTCTAAAATGACACTGGAGGTGGCTTATGGTAGAGAAATTAACAATAAATGCTCTGCCACAGCTCTGGTGGACATTCCTGCAGTCAGCATGCCAATAGTGCGCTCCCTCAAAACTTGAGACATCTATGGCATTGTGTCTAGAGGTCTAGATAGGCCTTTTATTGTCCCCAGCACAAGGTGCACCTGTGTAAAGCTGTTTAATCAGCTTCTTGATATGCCACACCTATCCGGTGGATGGATTATCTTGGCAAAGGAGAAATGCTCACTAACAGGGATATTAACAATATTTGAGAGAAATAAACTTTTTGTGCATATGGAAAATCTCTGGGATCTTTTATTTCAGCTCATGAAACATGGGACCAACACTACATGTTGCATTTATATTTTTTGTTCAGTGTAGTTTAATCACCTAGTTATTGGGAAAGAGTGTGATACCACTTTGGCCCCTGAGGACTGGAGTGCCCATCCCTGCCCTAACAACCCATAATATCACACGCCATTTAATTTCTGAGAGCCTGTATGAGCCACGTATCCATGGCATCTTCTAGAATGTCTCAAGCATTTCTAATTATCACAAAGAGGAAGTTGCCGCTATATTCACACTTTAATTGGTAACATTAAAAGGCAAAGGGCGGTGCATATCAACCGAGGAAAGCCAGCTGGGGAGGCCAGCTGGGGAATTGTGAGGAGAATGAAGGAGAAAGCTTGATACATATAGGACATACTACACTACTGCACCATGATTAGGGCATTGGGGCGGGAATAATTAGGGAGGAATTGTTGGGTAACTCCTTGTCTTACAGTAGTGCGTTCCTTCATTACACCCTATTAGATCAGAGGTAAATGCTCACAGAAATGGACCTCGCAATAAAGCTCTCACATTATTCCTCTGAGTATATATGAGATGATCTATTATTCTTTCTGCTGGCTGGCCTGAATATTATTCTCATTTTTGCTAGCTAAAGGAGCAGAACAGAGTCTGGGGTTAGTAATAGGGCTTCCTCTCACTGTTAATTAGTGAGGGAAGGTTGGAGGGGAGGAGGGATATTTAACTTGTCATGGACATGCCCCAAGGCCATTGTATAGGTGAAGAGAAAACATGACATCCTTGCTGATCTTGGAGTTATGGTACGAGCAACCAAGGCTAGAAACAATAACATGACCGTGGTAATAGCTACTGCAAATGAACAACACGCAATCATATCAAAACAACTCTGAACCTCGTTTTAAAATCTAAGATAAAATACCCTTGCTTTACTTTCTCCTTTTACAGCCTAACCTTGCAAACAGAATCTAATGGCCACAGTCTGACTGTATACAATTTTAGAAAATGGGTAATTCCCGGATGAAAGGCAAACACACCAATTAAAAGTGTTACTTTTTCCTTGAATCAGACTGAGAGCCTCTCAGTGGAGAGGGTCAAAAGACTCAAGTTCCTTGGCATGCACATCACCAAGGACCAAGGACCTGAAGCAACAGCGCCTCTTCACCCTCAGAAGGCTGAAGAAATTCATCATGGCCCATAAGACCCTCACGAACTTCTACAGAAGCACCATCGAGCGCATTCTATCAGGCTGCATCACCGACTGGTATGGCAACTGCACCGCCCTCAACCGCATGGCTCTCCAGAGAATGGTTTGTTCAGCCCAATGCATCACCGGGGGCACATTGCCTGGCCTCCAGGACATCTTCAGCACCAGGAGTCATAGGAAGGCCAAGGAGATCATCAAGGGCCTCAGCCACCAAAGCCATGGCCTGTTCACCTTGCTGCCATCTACCAGACGGAGACAGTACAGGTGTATCAAAGCCTGGACCGAGAGACTTAAAAACAGCTTCTATCTCCAGATCATCAGACTGTTCAACAGCCATCACTTGCCAGCCAGCTAGTGACACTGTCCGTAACCGGCTAACGCTTGGGACTCCGCCATGCACCTTAAAGACCTCTGCCCCATGTATAGAGAGACATTGCACACTTGTCACTTTAACAATGTTTACATACCTTTTTTTACCCACTTTTAATGTATATACTTTATTCTAGTCCTGTGTAAATACTGCTGTGCACACTTTTTTGATTCATATACTGATTCCAAACTGTCTATACAAGTGGTACTCAAACCTCTCCTCTGGGACCCCCATCAATTCCATGTATGTGATATATACAAGCGCTAGCACACATGATTCAAGTGGTCAACTAATCATCAAGCCCTTGGCTAGTTGAATCAGGTGAGATAGTTCAGGGTTACAATAAAATTGTGAAACGTCTGGCGGTCCAAGAGGAGAGGTTTGAGAACCACTGGTCTATACACACCATTTATATACACCAGGGGTGTCAAACTCATTCCATGGCGGGCCTCGTGTCTGCAGGTTTTAGTTTTTTCTTTTCAATTAAGCCCTAGAAAACCAGGTGTGGGGAGTTCCTTATTAATTAGAGATTTCAATTTATCAATCAAGTACAAGGGAGGAGCGAAAACCTGCAGACACTCTGCCCTCCGTGGATATCTAAGTCTTGAGACAATTGAGACATGTATTGTGTATGTGTGCCATTCAGAGGGTGAATGGGCAAGACAAAATATTTAAGTGCCTTTGAACAGGGTACGGTAGTAGGTGCCAGAAGCACCGGTTTGAGTGTGTCAAGAACTGCAATGCTGCTGGGTTTTTCATGCTCAACTGTTTCCCAGGTGTATCAAGAATCGTCCTCACCCCAAAGGACATCCAGCCAATGGCAGCCAGCAGTCGAAAACATGTCATTGGTGAAAGAGGATAAAGGAGGCTGACAAATTGTGCAGAGCAACAGATAGGCTACGGTTAGTCAACTGACAGTCCAGTACAACATTGGTGCCCAAAGACCCATAAAAGAATGCACAACTTCACGTACCTTGAAACGAATGGGGTATGGCAGCCAACGATCTTGCAGATTTCCTCTTCTTTCAGAAAGAAACTAAATACTGTGGTTGCAGTGGGCAAAGGAACAAAAACACTGGACACTGGAAAAACATTGCCTGGTCTGATGAATCCCGGTTTCTGACATTTCATGCTGATAGGAGGACTAGGGTGAAAACCACATGAGTACATGCATCCATCATGTCACGTGTCAACATTGCAGCCTGGTGGTGGTGGTATGATGGTGTGATGGTGTGGGGGTTGTTTTCATGACTCACATTGGGCCCCTTGATAAAAGTGGAGCAATGTCTGAATGCCACAGGATATCTGAACATCATTACCAATCAGGTGCATCCCTTTATGGCAGCAGTGTATCCACCTGCTATTGGATTTTTTCAGCAGTATAATGCCCCATGCCACAAGGCTAGGTTTGTCCAGGAATGGTTCAATGAACATGGCTGTGAATTAACCTTACTACAGTGGCCTGCCCAGTCACAAGATCTCAATCCAATTGAGCATCTGTGGTATGAGATGGAATGAGCTAGTCGGAGAAGAGATTCACTACCAACCAACTTGACACAACTGTGGGAAGCATGAACAATTATCCCTGTGGAATGTTTTCAAAACCCTGTAGAGTCCATGTCCCTGATGAATTGAGGCTGTTCTGAGCGCAAAAGGGGGTGCAACTCAATATTAGGAAGGTGTTCCTTCTTGTTTTGTACACTCAGTGTATATATACAGTTGAAGTCGGAAGTTTACATACACCTTAGCCAAATACATTTAAACTCAGTTTCACAATTCCTGACATTTAATCCAAGTAAAAATTCCCTGTCTTAGGTCAGTTAGGATCACCACTTTATTTTAAGAATGTGAAATGTAAAAAAAATAGTAGAGAGAATGATTTATTTCAGCTTTTATTTCTTTCATCACATTCTCAGTGCGTCAGATGTTTACATGCACTCAATTAGTATTTGGTAGCATCTACCAAATACTAATTGAGTGCATGTAAACATCTGACGCACTGAGAATGTGATGAAAGAAATAAAAGCTGAAATAAATCATTCTCTCTACTATTTTTTTAGTAGTTTTTTATGCCTTTTAATTGTTTAACTTGGGTAAATGTTTTGGGTAGCCTTCCACAAGCTTCCCACAATAAGTTGGGTGAATTTTGTCCCATTCCTCCTGACAGAGTTGGTGTCCTTAAGCCATTTTGCCACAACTTTGGAAGTATGCTTGAGTCATTGTTCATTTGGAAGAGCCATTTGCAACCAAGCATTAACTTCCTGACTGATGTCTTGAGATGTTGCTTCAATATATCCACATAATTTTTCTCCCTCATGATACCATCTATTTTGTGAAGTGCACCAGTCCCTCCTGCAGCACATCACACCCAAAACATGGTGCTTCCACCCCTGTGTTTCACGGTTGGGATGGTGTTCTTCGGCTTGCTTCAGGAGGCTTTCCCCCTTTTTACTCCAAACATAACAATGGTAAAAAAAAAAAATTAAAAACAATGGTCAAAAATATCTATTTTTGTTTCATAAGACCAGAGGACATTTCTCCAAAAAGTACGATCTTTGTCCCCATGTGCAGTTGCAAACCATAGTCTGGCTTTTTTATGGTGGTTTTGGAGCAGTGGCTTCTTCCTTGCTGAGCGGCATTTCAGGTTATGTCGATATAGGACTCGATCTACTGTGGATATAGATACTTTTGTACCTGTTTCCTCTAGCATCTTCACAAGGTCCTTTGCTGTTGTTCTGGGATTGATTTGCACTTTTCCCACCAAAGTATGTTCATCTCTAGGAGACAGAACATTTCTCCATCCTGAGCGGTATGACGGCTGCGTAGTCCCATGGTGTTTATACTTGCATACTGTTGTTTGTACAGATGAACATGGTACCTTTAGGCCTTTGGAAAATGCTCCCAAGGATGTACTAGACTTGTGGAGGTCTATATTTTTTTCTAAGGTCTTGGATGATTTCTTTTGATTTCCCCATGATGTCAAGCAAAGAGGCACCGAGTTTGAAGGTAGGCCTTGAAATCCATCCACAGGTACACCTCCAATTGACTCAAATGATGTAAATTAGCCTATCAGAAGCTTCTAAAGCCATGACATAATTTTCAGGAATTTTCCAAGCTGTTTAATGGCACAGTCAACATAGTGTATGTAAACGTCTGACCCACTGGAATTGTGATACAGTGAATTACAAGTGAAATAATCTGTCTGTAAATAATTGTTAGAAAAATTACTTGTGTCATGCACAAAGTACATGTCCTAACCGACTTGCCAAGACTATAGTTTGTTAACTCTAGACATACTACTTTTACTGATATTGCTCATTCTGATATGTTTAAACTTTTGGGATCAAATCAAATCCAAATCAAATTGTATTTGTCACATACACATGGTTAGCAGATGTTAATGCGAGTGTAGCGAAATGCTTGTGCTTCTAGTTCCGACAATGCAGAAATAACCAACGAGTAATCTAACCTAACAATTTCACAACAACTACCTTATACACACAAGTGATGAAGAACATGTACATAAAAATATATGAATGAGTGATGGTACAGAACGGCATAGACAAGATGCAGTAGATGGTATAGAGTACAGTATATACATATGAGATGAGTAATGTAGGGTATGTAAACATACTAAGTAGCATTGTTTAAAGTGGCTAGTGATACATTTTTTACAACAATTTTTCCATTATTAAAGTGGCTGGAGTTGAGTCAGTATGTTGGCAGCAGGTACTCAATGTTAGTGGTGGCTGTTTAACAGCCTGATCTTGAGATAGAAGCTGTTTTTCAGTCTCTCTGCTGCTTTGATGCACCTTTACTGACCTCGCCTTCTGGATGATAGCGGGGTGAACAGGCAGTGTCGGGTGGTTGTTGTCCTTGATGATCTTTATGGCCTTCCTGTGACATCGGGTGGTGTAGGTATCCTGGAGGGCAGGTAGTTTTCCCCCGGTGATGTGTTGTGCAGAACTCACTACCCTCTGGAGAGCCTTACGGTTGTGGGCGAATCAGTTGCAAGGCAAGGTGGTGATACAGCCCGACAGGATGCTCTCGATTGTGCATCTGTAAAAGTTTGTGAGTGCTTTTGGTGACAAGCCGAATTTCTTCAGCCTCCTGAGGTTGAAGAGGCGCTGCTGCACCTTCTTCATCACGCTGTCTGTGTGGGTGTATCAATTCAGTTTGTCCGTGGTGTACGCCGAGGAACTTAAAACTTACTACCCTCTCCACTACTGACCCGTCGTTGTGGATAGGGGAGTGCTCTCTCTGCTGCTTCCTGAAGTCCACAATCATCTCCTTTGTTTTGTTGACGTTATTTTCCTGACACCACACTCCAAGGGCCCTCATCTCCTCCCTGTAGGCCATCTCGTCTTTGTTGGTAATCAAGCCTACCACTGTAGTGTCGTCTGCAAACTTGATGATTGAGTTGGAGGCGTGCATGGCCACGCAGTCGTGGGTGAACAGGGAGTGCAGGAGAGGGCTCAGAACGCACCCTTGTGGGGCCCCAGTGTTGAGGATCAGCGGGGTGGAGATGTTGTTTCCTACCCTCACCACCTGCGTGCAGCCTGTCAGGAAGTCCAGTACCCAGTTGCACAGGGCGGGGTCAAGACCCAGGGTCTCGAGCTTGATGACGAGTTTGGAGAGTACTATGGTGTTAAATGCTGAGCTGTAGTCGATGAACTGCATTCTCATATAGGTATTCCTCTTGTCCAGATGGGTTAGGGCAGTGTGCAGTGTGGTTGCGATTGCGTCGTCTGTGGACCTATTGGGACGGTAAGCAAATTGGAGTGGGTCTAGGGTGTCAGGTAGGGTGGAGGTGATATGGTCCTTGACTAGTCTCTCAAAGCACTTCATGACGGAAGTGAGTGCTAGTAGTCGTTTAGCTCAGTTACCTTAGCTTTCTTGGGAACAGGAACAATGGTGGCCCTCTTGAAGAATGTGGGAACAGCAGACTGGGATAAGGATTGATTGAATATGTCCGTAAACACACCAGCTAGCTGGTCTGCGCATGCTCTGAGGACGCGGCTGGGGATGCAGTCTGGGCCTGCAGCCTTGCGAGGGTTAACACGTTTAAATGTTTTACTCACATCGGCTGCAGTGAAGGAGAGTCCGCAGGTTTTGGTAGCGGGCCATGTCAGTGGCACTGTATTGTCTTCAAAGCGAGCAAAGAAGTTTTTTAGTTTGTCTGGGAGCAAGACGTCCTGGTCCGCAACGGGGCTGGTTTTCTTTTTGTAATCCGTGATTGACTGTAGACCCTGCCACATACCTTGTGCCTGAGCCGTTGAATTGCGACTATTCTTTGTCTCTATACTGACGCTTAGCTTGTTTGATTGCCTTGCGGAGGAAATAGCTACACTGTTTGTATTCGGTCATGTTTCCAGCCACCTTGCCCTGGTTAAAAGCAGTGATTCGCTCTTTCAGTTTCGCACAAATGCTGCCATCAATCTACGGTTTCTGGTTTGGGAATGTTTTAATAGTTGCTGTGAGTACGACATCTCTGATGCACTTGCTAATAAACTCGCTCACCGAATCAGCGTATTCGTCAATGTGGTTTGACACAATGCGGAACATATCCCAATCCACGTGATCGAAGCAATCTTGAAGCGTGGAATCAGATTGGTCGGACCAGCATGTATTGTTAGGTATTACTGGAAACTAGAAACATAAGCATTTCACTGCATCTACGAAAACATCTGCAAATCTATGAATGCAACTGATAAACTTTGATTTATTTTCAGTGAGAGGTTACTTTGACAGTATTAATATGTTCTGATTTATCACAACTTCCTGCGGGTCACTTCCTCTTGTTCCTCCTTGTTGTGCTGCAGTGAGTAAGCAGCTGCATCTTCATAAAAGTAATGAGAAAATGCCTCTTACTGACAAATGTATTGAAGTACCAATTTACTGGCCAAGCCTGCTGCAGGTTATGTTTAAGATGCAAATGTGTGAGGGGGAGTTAGTGTTTACGACTGGGTCATTAACAAGGAGCACATTGTGCATTTGCATTTTGAGTGTCTCTGTTTATG
Source organism: Oncorhynchus keta (assembly GCF_023373465.1). NCBI lineage: Eukaryota > Metazoa > Chordata > Actinopteri > Salmoniformes > Salmonidae > Oncorhynchus > Oncorhynchus keta. Next base: position 23,799,400 of record NC_068452.1, read on the forward strand.
GAGGCTGGATGACAAACTGAACATCTTCTTACCATCAACGTCCTCCACCTCTGACAGAGAGCTCTATCTTCCCATGACAACATCAACATCATCTGGCTCAGACTGGTTTCAGGTAACAACAAGATTGAAACAGGTGGCTGTTACACTATATATACAAAAGTATGTGGACATCTCTTCAAATTAGTAGATTTGGCTATTTCAGCCACACCTGTTGCTGACAGGTGTATAAAATCAAGCACACAGCCATAGACAAACATTGGCAGTAGAATGGCCTTACTGAAGAGATCAGTGACTTTCAACGTGGAACCGTCATAGGATGCCACCTTTCTAACATGTCAAATTTCTGCCCTGCTAGTGCTGCCCTGGTCAACTGTACGTGCTGTTATTGTGAAGTGGAAACATCTAGAAGCATCAACGGCTCAGTTGCAAAGTGGTAGGCCACACAAGCTCACAGAACGGGACCACTGAGTGCTTAAGTGCGTAGCACATACAAATAGTCTGCCCTTGGTTGCAACACTCACTACTGAGTTCCAAACGGCCACTGGAAGCAACGTCAAATGAAAACTGTTCGTCAGGAGCTTCATGAAATGGGTTTCCGTACCCGAGCAGCCGCACACAAGCCTAAGATCAATGCCAAGCGTCAGCTGGAGTGGTGTAAAGCTCCCTGCCATTGAACTCTGGAGCAGTGGAAACTCTTTCTCTAGAGTGATTAATCACACTTCACCATCTGGGTTTGGCGGATGCCAAGAGAACGCTACCTGCCCCAATGCATAGTGCCAACTGTCAAGTTTGGTGGAGGTAGAATAACAGTCTGTGGCTGTTTTCTTGGTTCGGCCTCGGACCCTTATTTCCAGTGAAGGGAAATCCACATAATTTTGATCATGTAGTGTATATAATCCACATATTCAACAAACATAAAAGCAGTTGGTATCAGTTGCCCTGTGACCTAACATAAAACATGTTGGTAGCAGATAGAATATACTAAATGCTAATTGCATAGGCTGACAAAAGAGCAGTAAATCATTAAAAGTAAGGTTCCAACAGGTCATCTGATAAATATGTAGACTATGAAAGAAATCAAATACACACTGAATAAAATGTATATATTTGTATAATATAAGCAAATAAGAACTCACTTTTGGTCAAAGACCAAGAAATGTCTTCAGATGAATTGTCTGCTGTGTGCATGGTGTGTGTTGCCCATCTTGGTTACCTTATGCCCGCCTGACCTGCCAGCTGATTTGGCAGCATTCTTGCCTAGGCCCCTGGCCACTTTGATAGTTGAATTGATTTTATATTGGATAATTAACAACATTGAGTCCCAGATCTGTTTCTGCTGTCTTACCAGTTCCTATTCTCATTGTCACGATTTTAGAAAACCGTAATCTTATGATGGTGTGTTCTCTATCTCCTTTGGTGTATTCATAGTACTGAATCTTAATAACAAGGACACCTTGAGAATCCAACTTTGAACCACATTTAGAAACACACAGTGTGCAGAATTCAATAACCGAACAGCTCCAGGTAATGGGAAATGGAATCACTTTATTCTGGGTTCCTGTGCCTCCAAAGACTTAACAATCTAGCCCAGGGGTTTCAAACACCCGGGGTCCAATCCGGACCGTGGAGTTTCTTGACAGTTTCCAGCTCGCTAATAATCACCCAAATGAAAGCTAGACAGTCAGGGAGCATCGGAAATTGCTAAACTACGGATAGAGGAATTTTTGGGCAGATTTTGACAGCGAGGAAATATAAGCCATTTTCAGTGAGGACATTCAAACCTCGTTGAAGACTAAATATGGCCCCTGGGGCATGAGTTTGACTACTCTAACCAGTGAGGAAATCTGCTGCTCATATTTAGGGGAAATTCTCCAATTACAGTAGTCATGGAGGAATGGGAAAGACAGAAATAAAAATATGACTTAGTAACACCTTTATTCGTTTGACACGTAATAATAAAGCAACCGAGACAAGGAATTACAAACACATTAGCTCATTCTCCTAAGCCCTGAGAAATATTAGCACAGTTGGAGAACATTCATTTATGAATAAATAATGGTGGAACAGTTTATGAGGAGGGCATCTGGCTTCATATTTTGTACTGCTGCACTTCTACAGCAATGTATCATGATAAAAAGGATTCATGGAGGCAATACGGCACAGCAGTTATTCTAAAATATGGTTTTCAATTCCTCTGGAACAACATTGGAGAAGGAGGGTAGAGGTACGAGCCTTGAGACCATGATCAGAGAACTTAGAACTGACATCATTCATTCGGCAATGGTTGATCACATCAATGGCTGCTACGTTCTATTCGTTTTTCATTAGCCTCAGTCTATATTTGCAGTGCAGCGACAGTGGTTGTCAGGGTACATACTGTATAGTGCTATCCTTTCATACTGTAGATAAGCATTGTTCTCTTGCTCTACCCTTGCCTTGCATACTAACCTTTCAGTGAAACACAAGTATTTTGGTCTGTGCTAAATGTTGATTTGTTTTACAATGCAATACTAATGCATCAAGACAGTGCATTTGTTGTGAATCTCAAAGACAGACTTGCCTGCAAATGCACAAAGAAAAAACCTCCTCATACAGGTAGTATACTGGGCAGAAAAAAGCCTCAAACAATGTGACAGAGTAGGAAAGTTGCCAAGCCAACAGCATCATTGTTTGTGCTGTTAGATTGTTGGCAGAACATAAACTCTGTTGTCATAAACAAATCTCACACAGAGGCGCTGACCTCGCCTCGTCTGATTGGCAGGTCCAGGTAATTCTTATCACCCTGAGTGAGAGCATCTCACACAGCTGTCAAAGTCGTTGAAACCTGAGGTCTGAGCAATTGAAAACCTATTGAGTATCCCATCTGTGGAGATCTGCATCCTCTGACCTGTGTTATTGAGGGTTATCATACCTGTTTGATCGCTCAGCAGCACACGCAGCATGCTCACTACCAACACAGCAGGAAGAGAAACATGGAACGTTAATCACACGTTGTGTGTACCCAGCAGCAGAACCAATACAATATATTTACGGTGTATGACTGTAGTTGGTGTTAAATTTTAAAAAAAAACATTTATTTAACTAGGCAAGTCAGTTAAAAGAACAAATTCTTATTTTCAATGACGGCCTAGTAACAGTGGGTTAACTGCCTGTTGAGGGGCAGAACGACAGATTTGTACCTTGTCAGCTTGGGGGTTTGAACTTGCAACCTTCCGGTTACTAGTCCAATGTTCTAACCACTAGGCTACCCTGCCGTGTTGGTGGTGGTAGGGATCACCAGAAATAACCTCTGAAGCGCTATCTACCGTACCACTTGGTTGCTCCACTAGACTGGAGAGGCCTGGTAGGTATCCAGACAGATCTCCCTGATTGATCACCATACAGCAGACATGTATGCAGGAGAGTAGGTGGGGTGAGCCTTAGCAATACACTGACAAAATACAAATCTGGTCTCAGAACATTTTGTGTTATTCTGTAGGTAAATCCGAGACCCTCCGTTTAGTATATGTTACGATTTAGCAAAATGTACAATATGTTACAAATTTGCAAAACGTACAATACATTACGAATTTGCAAAACGTACAATACATTACGAATTTGCAAAACGTATGATATGTTACGAATTCAAATTTGTTGTGGCTAACGTTAGCTAGGTGGCTAGGTCGCTAATGCTAACATTAGCTAGCTGGCTAACATTAGCTAGGCTAGGGGTTAGAGTTAAGGTTAGTTGTTAGGTTACAGGAAAATCTATCCTGATTGTCTTGTCACTTTTACCTCTAGCTACATGTACATATTACCTAAACTATCTCGTTCCCCTGCACATTGACTAGGTACCGGTACTCCTTGTTATTTATTGAGTTACTATTTTCTATATTTGAATATATAAGATATGTACTGGCTGAAATGCAATCTTACTCTTTGAGAAATATACATTTAAGTGACTGGGATTATTGCAAATTACTCCAAAGATCATTCTATAATTGTGGGGAACCGATTGTGTGAACAGATTATTTTTCTATCTCAAAGAAAACAAACCTCTTGAAAGTAGAACACCATGGCATTGCTATTTGGCCTGTTCATGTGCCAGCAAATCTATATTAAAATCAGTCCATGGTTTGGATGGTAAAGATAGCAATCAGCAACAAACAGTCTGTCTATGTCTCTACGCTGGGTTAATCTTTGTGTATCTGTTTCTTCAGATAACACCAGATAAACTTGTGAAGGAAATTGTACCAAGGCATTATCGAAATGATAATGTTACATGTTGTTTTTTGCTAGTGTGGTAGTTCTTTTTCAGGTGGTATACAGCTTCTGAGACTAGACGTAGAAGTAACATGGTAAATGAGAATCTCACGAGACACTCAAATTGGCATGATATGTTACGTTTGGTATGGTTACATAAGACAGAATGTTACATATGCCAAAAAAAAGGAGGGTGGTTGGGTGGGCGTATAACGCGAACATCTAGCAACCCAAAGGTTGCATGTTCCAACTGCATTATGGACAACTTTAGCTAATTCGCAACTTTGCAACTACTTACTACTTTTTAGATACTTTGCAACTACTTAGCATGTTAGCTAACCCTTCTCCTAAACAAAACCTTAACACTTTAACCTAACCATAACCCTTTAACTTAACTCCTAACCTTAACCCTAAATGTAATCCCTAAGATAGCTAATGTTAGCCACCTAGCTAAAGTTGCATTGGTCACCTAGCTAAAGGTAGCCACAACAAATTGTCATTCGTAACATATAAGAAGTGTAATTTATAACATAAGAATTGCAATTCGTAACATATCATAATAATTGTAATTCACAACATATCATATTAATTGTAATTCGTTACATATACAAAATGGATGATGGACATCCACAAATTAATTCATACCATAAGTAAAATTTCATCCTAATTTGAGAATCCTGGATTTTCGTTTACTATGTTACATATACCCCTGAAACCAGGTTGGAGGATTAGATGAGGGCCTCACCATGCTGGGTGCCATTCAGTGGTCATAATTAGGGATATCACATGGCCTTCAGCCAGGGGTTCCACACCACCACTGGGAATAGTTTTCCAACACACACACACACACACAGACACACAGACACACACACACCAGCAAGGAGGATGTCAGCCATCAATCTGGGAGCTGTCAGCTGTGACCCGCTTGAACCCGTCACAGCAGAGAAATCTTCCAAATGAAATCAAACAGTCCCTCTCTCCATGGTGACATTTTCAATGGCCAGTGTCTGTAGTGATCTTGCTCTGAATGTCAGCCTGTGAAGGGTTGATTGACTAGTGTTGGGGAAGAGAGGCTAACAAACAAGTAGTGTGAGAAAGTACAAGAGGAGAAAGAAAGAATATCCTGACATTGATGTGACAGATTGATGTGGACTAACTAGCAATGACAAGCACTGTTATGGATAGTGGAGATGAGGGAGGAAACAAAAAAAGACTCCTTAGAGAGAAATTACCAGAGAGTTCAAGACTGCAGAAAAAAATGGATTGTACCCAGGGTGGCACATGCTTCCTAAAATCATACATTTTTGTTCAAACTACATTCCCTACAGTAGATCATCTCTATAGACAATCTGCTTTACAATGTTTTACTGTACTTCAGACCAGCTATGGGCAAGACACTTGAGAATCCAATAAAATTGTGACATGATTGCTACTGTTTCTCAGAGTTGTGTGCTGCCCCACTCGACCACCCTACATCACATAAGATGAGCCAGTAGTGTAACTTGGCTTATCTCTGGGCCCTTAGTAACTGTGCGCCCGGTGCGGTGACCGTCTTTAATAATCTATAGCTACAGACAGGTTCATGTTGCTGACCTTTAGCTGAGCTGCCACATGCATATTCAGCCCAGGTTCTTGCACTCCTTCACTACTGCCTCTCTGTCTACGTTTTCCCAGAGCTCTTACCGTGAATTCCTACCTGCTACTCCAGCCCTCAAGAATCAATTACTATCGATTTTCTTACAAAGTTCCCCACACTCTCTAGAGCAGAGTCAAAAGACGGGACAAAGGAGATAAAACCGCATGTGAATTACTAAAGTAACTTGCCCTTTACTGTGGGAGACTGATATTATTGAGTGTGAAGAGTACGACGTCGGTTCCACTCTGCTTCAAAGCACGGAGAATGTGAGTAAATGGCATCCTCTGCTAAGTGTGGGGACATTTTAAATGGCTTGCCTTCTGGAGCACTGCCAAGCCACAAACCCCTTATTATGGCATGGTATGACATGGCGTACAGAAATGCAGGGAGATATGCCTGTGCAAAGACAACCAGGAAGGGCTCTTCTTATACTCATCTGGCTTCACTCTGGCATGGTTTTGGCAACCCACACGTTGTTTATTGCAAAATGCTAATGAAACTAGTGTGCCATTTCTCTTCCAGCAATCTCAGCTAGAGGGCAACAAGTACCCTGGGGAGGGCCTCCATTGATCAATATTCAACTCATTTTCCTGAGTTTCAACGTTAGACCGCCATTGGATAAAAAACACAGCATGACAGATTCTTTTTTGGTCAGCACAGTGATTAGATTACTGGGCTTTTATTTCGATAAGGTCTGGCACTGGTGGGAGTGGGACTCGTTCACAACACTTATTGTTCAAACAACATTTCCAATCACACACATTTTTTCCCTCTGGCTTCACCGTTAAAGAACATCCATCCTGATTCTCTCTCATGCCTACTGCTGGAATCTTAGACAGTGACATCAGTTTAAATGCATCCTCACAACCTGGACTGGCTGACAATAGAAGTGGTGGTGGATGTGTTGTGGGGGGAAATTGAGTAATATCTCGACAGGTACTCCCAGTACATGAAAGGGATGTGGTTTTGTGTTCCAGGGGCATGTAGAGCTGCCAGACAGAGGAGAGGAACACAGCGGGGTGGTGGGAGGAGGTTGACAGATCATCTGGCCTGCTAGGCTCAGCCCTAATGGTCTGCAGATTACTTCAACAGAAGCTCTGGCCATTGGTCTTCATCATTAACTACAGGTTTATACTGGCTGAAAGGTAGAGAAGGCTGGCATCTGACCGCCCTGTAGGGAGAAGTCTCAGTGAGCAGAGCTGGTGAGAAGAAGGGGGCCGGCCTACATAAAGATCCACCACCATATTTTACACTAGGTATGGGGTTATTTTCTGAATATGCATATTTCTTTTGATGTAAAACCCACCACTGGTGTGCGTGGCCAATGAGTTCTATTGTCATGTCATCTGAACCAAAGCACCGGTTCCAATCCAAGTGCCAATGCCTTTTAGCAAACTCCAGAGGGGTATACTACGAATCAGGTTTGAGTTAGCGAGGTCAACTCTGATAACCGGTCATATGAAAGTGGCTCACCTTTTAGCCAGCCATTTCTATGGCAACGCATGCTTCAGAACTAACCTTCTCCAGGGTTCAGGCTAACTAACTTACCCTCAATGAGATGACTGAGCTGCGTATTGTGCACCAATGGAATCAGATTCCCTCACTCACCATCTCCTTAATTTGAGAAAGATGACTGGTTAAATATTATATTCATCAAAAGTGTTTTGTAAAAAAAAATATCAAAATGTCATATTAAAATGCCTATCACATTACACATTGAGTACTGACAGGATACATTTGAAAGATCATGACAGTAAAACTTTTCTATTATTAAAATTATTGGTCACACTTTATTTGGATAGTCCGGATTTTCCATCTGTACGTGCTCTACAGATGATCATAATATCAACAAACTATCTGTTTATAAGCAACTGTTTGCTAAGGTACAGTTAGGGTTCTAATAAGGATTTGGTAAGAGTTACGGTTTGGATAAGGGTTAAGGTTAGTTACTTCGTTGAAATGTTACTGTACTATCCAAATAGGAGCGGGAAAAAAGATTATCGTGTGTATCGATTAGCCAAAGCACAAAGACAGCATTAACAATACATAAATAAAACAAACTTCTAGACCATTTCACATGATAGCCTGCTGAATTTGCAAGATACTGTAACTTATCTTTCATGTTGATTTCGGCAACAATTTAAATGTGAAACGGCCACTCCCATGGTTCGATGGTTGCAGCATTGTCTCAAACAGTTTGGTCCTCGACCAGCCACTTGCAACATGCACGCACAGTTACAAGCATGCTAGAGTTAGCGGCAGGCAGGCGAGCAATTTCCACCCTCATAGTACGAATGAAGCCTGAGCTGGAATGTGCAGCTAACTGAAGCTGGCTAGCTTTATAAAAGCCTGAGTCGATCTAGTTTCATTCGTAGTATACCCCTCAGGCGTTTACATTTGTTGGATGACGTGAAAATAGGTCTTTAGCCTCGATATGGGTTTTGCATCTAAAGAAAGATACAAATGCAGAAAATAACATCATAACTACTGTAGAATATGTTGGTGGATCTTTGTTGTTATGAGGCTATTTTGCTTACACTGGTCCTGGGACCCTCTTAGGGCGCATGAACCGCTAGCGGGACACCTACGACAACATCCGGTGAAATTGCAGAGCGCGAAATTCAAAATACAAAAATCGTAATATTAAACATTCATGAAAATACAAGTGTCTTACATCATTTTAAATATTACCTTCTTGTTAATCCAACCACGTTGTCCGATTTCAAAAAGGCTTTACAGCGAAAACATAACATGCGATTAGCTGAGGACAGCGCCCCTCATAAATATACTTTTCAACCAGCACAGGTGTCACAAAATCACAAATTGTATTAAATAAATCACTTACCTTTGAAGATCTTCCTCTGTTTGCAATCCAAAGGGTCCCAGCTACACAATGACTGGTCGTGTTGTTTGATAAAGTCTTTTATATCCCCAGAAAAGTCTGTTTAGTTGGCGCCAATGATTCAGTAATCCACACGTTCAATATGCATACAAACAAATCCAAAACGTTACCAGTAAAGTTTGTCCAAACAAGTCAAACAATGTTTCTAATTCATCCTCAGGTACTCTAATATCTACATAAATATTATTGTTTAAGACAGAGAATGGTGTGTTCAATAGGGAAGATAAATAACGAAGAGCGCGCACCTCACTCACGCGCTAACAGGACTACTTTTCTAATAAGAGACACCTTGGAAAAACTACTTGGTCATTTTTCAAGAAACAAGCCTGAAACCCTGTCTAGACGGTTGGCATCTAGTGGAAGCCATGGGAACTGCAATCTGGGTCCTATCTATTTGTATATCCTATAGGCTAGCATTGAAATGGTCTGTGACTTCAAAAACTAAATTATTTTCCTCTGGTTTTCGCCTGCCATATCAGTTTTGTTATACTCACAGACATTATTGTAAGTGTTTTCTATCCAATGGTACCAATTATATGCATATCCTAACCTCTGGGCCTGAGTAACAGGCAGTTTACTTTGGGCACGTCACAGTGTTTAACTAAGTCATTCATAATTCCAAACATTGCCCTATATGTCAAAGAAGTTTAGGTCAACAGCATCATGAACCAGTACCAAGACATTTTAGCCAAAAACTTGGTTGCCTCTGCCAGGAGGCTGAAACTTGGCCGCAAGTGGATCTTCCAGCAAGACAATGACCCCAAGCACATATCAAAATCCACAAATGAATGGTTCATTATTAAACACAAAATAAACATTTTGCAATGGCCATTTCAGTCTTCGGACTTGAACCCGATTGAAAATCTGTAGTTTGAATTGAAGAGCGAGGACGAAGGATATGGATAAAGATTATGTATGGAGGAACAGTCTACGATCTCTCCCAATGTGTTTCCAATCTCAAAACATTATTCAAAAAGGCTCAGTGCCATTATCATTGGAAGGTGAGGTATTGAAAGGTATGGAGAATAGGGGTACCAATAATTTTGACAACCATCTTGAGAAAAAAATATTTTACTTATTATAATTAATATATTTAACCTTTCTCTGAGCAATTGTATTAGTATAAAGTCTCATTTTCAAATGTGTCTGAGCATACAATATAGCTCAGTATGTATTATTTATTTTATAGTATTTTTTGCTCATCTTTATCAAGGGTGCCAATAATTTAGGACCCAACTGGAGATTAACACACACACACACACACACACACACACACACACACACTGGACTTAAAATGTCAGTCCAGTTTGGAGTGGAGGACCTATTGCAAAACAATGAACAGAAGAGATGAAGTCAAATTATGAACTTCTGAAATCTATTCAGTAAAAAAGTGTTTTAACTAAGATGCCAAACATTCTCTGAGCAGAGAATATCTGTGAGAAAAGATCCTCCCAAGACTCAATAAAACACACGTGTTAATGTGTGATGAGATGAAAGCTGTACCATTTTCTGCAATGTGCAAATCGATTATACATACAAAACACTAATAAAAACACATTTACAAGCCCCTCAAGCCCTGACACTTCCCTGTTCGCTGCTTGCGATAATAAGCTTCACAAATAGCTGCTCCAGACTTGGTACATAGCACCATCTTGTATCCATCTGTAAGAGCATGAGGCATTGACTTGTGATCTCATACACACTCACCAAGTCCATACACCACCACCACCACCACCAACATAATCTATAATGGAAGGGGGTGGATGGGAGATACGTATTATTATTATTTTTAAACGTATCACGCAAAAAAACACCATCAAATGCCGTTCATGCTGTCAACGTTGACTGTTGGGTTCTGAGTAACAAAAGGCTCTGCATAGACTCTGGATGGCTGCGGGAGGAGTGTGTACAATCCTGACGATCTGGTTGGAAATTTAACTCCGTGCCAACATCAAGCACTACTGTAGATATTTAGCAGTCAGCACCTTGCTAAAGGCTCAGGTTTTTCTGACTGAATGGAATCAGCACTTTCAAATTAATTGCGGTACATGCATTTGATTTGTCCTAATGCAATGTAAGGCGGGGTCAGGGGTGGAGGAAGGAACCAGGTATACTCTCACAATGAGAAAAAAAACAATTATGTAAATAATCCCACAATTAAATAGTAGGCTAATTACATGACTCTGTAGAATTATACCAAATAAATTTGACCCGTTTTAGGATATTCAGTTGGACAACTGATGTCCAATGATCTGGCTTTACAGTGCAAAGCAAAAACATTCACAGGAGACAAGCTCCCTCTAGTGGGTCACAGTGGACAACATTATTTCATAATACTGGAGATGTGTATTAAAAGGGACCATGTACAATATAACACTGCTTTACATATTTTTTATTATTACATTTTACATGTTGTTTTTGCATTGGTAAACCAACATAATGTCTCTTTCAAAGAAATGCATTATTTTTAAAAAGAGAAAAAAATGCATATTAAAAGTGCACATACGTCATAAACAAAACATACAAATAAATTAACATAAAAAGGTTTGACGCAGTCTCATGCACTTTCCAAAACTTATTTCATCGTCAAATATTTTCCCGGACTCTTTTTGAACAACTTCCAGAAGACTACAACTGTATAGATAACCACTAAGATAGTGTTATTGTAGTATTGTAGAAACGTGGGCTGCTGCCTGGTACTATTAGGTAGCCAGTATCTACAGTCCAGTGTGTCAATCAAGGAGAGAAGAATGAATCAAATTCCATATGACTGATTAATGACATGGTCTTTACATGATCAGCTAGCTGTTAGCAGTTAGCTACCACTAACTATGTCAGATGACCAAGACCAGGGCTCTCCAACCCTGTTCCTGGAGAGCTACCATCCTGTAGGTTTTCCCTCCAACCCTCATCTAGCACACCTAGCTGGTTGATAAGCTGAATCAGGTTACAACTGGGGTTGAAGCAGAAACCTACATGGAGGTTAGCTCTCCAGGAACAGGGTTTGAGAGCCCTGCCCGAGTAGTAGTCTATGCCACAACAGGTGTCTTTATGGCAACTACAACAAGACCAAAATTGTTCTTTAAAAACAAACAAAAAAACAATGGGAAACACTCCCATTGCTTAATAATGACATTCATCCATTAACTGACATGCCTTTCATACCTAAATCAAACAGTCAACCAGTTCATAGAAAAGTGAAATGAGAGCAGAGTGCACAGGCAACACATGAGATGACTGGGCTAAAGATGGAGTCCATCTGTAGTGTTAATAATAAAGTCCTTGCTGGTGAACAAGAGGGCAAGAGGAAGACTGATAACCGGCTCTTTAAAAAGAGAGCACCCTTTGAACACGTACTCCAGCATAGTGGAAAACAATTAACATTTATTGACATAATGAACATGAATGTAAAAAAAAAAAGAAAGGTAGAGACAATCCCTTAAAACAATCTTAAGACTAATCCATTTAGTGTAAACTTAAGTTAGAAAACAAGACACATACAAAATGTTCAGCATCTTAAAGATTTTGGGTTACATCCATTTCGCAATGTGGTAACATTCTCACATGTATAAAAAAAATAAAAAATAAAATCCTAAAACATACGTGTGCAATTAAAGCAATGGAAGACACAAACCATGCTCTCCATTGCTGGCATTTGGAAGATAGGATATATTGTACATTTACTCTCTGGTTCACATAGCAACAATCTATTGCATAGTTAAGGACATGCATGCGTTAGAGTTATCATGCAATACTGCTTTCCACAGTGTTGAAATGGTTGTTTCCATCGATTGACATCACAGTGGCACAACCATCTATCTACTTAAAAGCCGAAAAGGATAATATTGTTGCAGGCAGCTGATTTCTCTGTGAAAGATGATTTCACAAATAAAATATATTCAAAGATGAGGATGGGCCATAAAATAAAGCTTTTCATCACCTAAACGTTGACAATATTTTTTATGTCCATTTTGTGAAAGATGTGGTAAAATGTATTCGTAACATGGCAACAGGAGAATGTAACCGAACAGGTTTGCAACCCGGGTCATCAGCGAGACTCAAGATCATGATAAACTAGTCTAGGCCAAGACATTAAATCTGGAAGTCAACACAAGTCTTCAGAAGGGTAAAATACAAAGCAGGATCATGGAGTTAGCCAGCTAACTTGTATAAATATTCTGAAATCTTTCTACAAAATATAAAGTTACGTTTGAAATGGGTATGCTCTAACTAACCATAAAATCAAGTTATTTCTGGTTGCTTATCAAAGTTAGCTGGCTAATTCATTGATTCTGTTTTGTAGTATACCCCTCAGGTCAAGGCAAAGTAATTCAGTGAGCTAGCGCTGTTATTGGATCAAAAGCCCACCATTTCACCAGTGTTTGCAGCAGCAGCTCACTTAATGACAGTGTAGCCATGGGCAACAATAACAAGTGACAGGTTGTCAGGCTGTTGCTGAGCCCCTACACAATCATTAATATGTTAATATTTCACATGTAACAGTGGGGGTTTCATTTTCAGACAGACTGTAGATTTTGGCAGCAAAATGTCTGCAGTGGGGTTTAATATTAAACTTGGTGCAGTAGGTTAGAGATAACAAATCTCGAGACCCTGGAGAAACTGGGTCTCTTACATTGTCGGCAAGCGAAATATTACAAAATGTGTTAAATGCCATTTCAGTAGAAGGGTATCTGAAGATTTCAATATGTTACAAGCAGACCACCAAAAATGTTTACCCTGGTATCTTAAAATCATAATTCAAGTTATCATATTTAACATAGAAGGTAAGACTGATGAACAGTCTTGAGAACTATTGCACTGAAAGGCTTGGGCATGGTAGATTACCAAACGGGTTACAGCAAGACACAGGGAGAGTTCAGTAACAGGTCAAAAGCTACAGCTAGAAAAGCTTTGCAGATATGGGGGTGGCACCAGATCTGACTGAAATGACTATCATTCAACTAAGGAGAACATCCCCATGCAGGGCCTGACAGTTGTACAGTTACGTAGATACGCTTCAAGTAACAGCAAATAGCAAAACATTCAGTGCAGTGTGTGTTATTTAGATTGAATTGACTTCATCTGAAGACCGGACAAAGGCAAATAAGCACAAATGTTCAACTTAAATGAGCGGTGTTGGATTTTATCAGTACTATACAGCAGCCTCTGGCTGCTTTTCCATACATGGCAGAAACGTTAATCTCTCATGAGGTACCACAGGTTGAGAGGTGCTACCAGGACAGGTAACTGGACACATAGATCAGGGGTAGGCAACTAGATTCAGCCGCGGATGGCCGGGGGCCGGAACATATTTAGAATAATTTGTACACTGCAAACTGACCATAACTAAGCCCAAAAACAGATTGTATTTGAGAACAATCATTTCATACCTTGATTACATTGAGACACGAGCACGTCTCTTTTTTTTAATTCAAGAGAATACTTGGAAACAGAGTTCGTAAACTAAACCCATTTTTTGACCAAAAACAATTCCCAAAATATATACATATATTTGTTTATACTAAAAACTTTGGGTAGTCCCCCAACCCCCCCCCAGAAAATCACTTCCTGGCTGGTTTCGCGCCACAGGACGCCTGTTGCTGACCCGACATAGATATATATATATTTTTTTCAGAACCTCAGCATTTTAAATATTTCAAACAGTGCCAGTATTGCCCTTTGAACAGCACCAGGTGTAGAAAAGGAGTAACATTTTAGACTACTCCACAAAATATCTTCAGACTAGTGTACCCTTACAGCCTTAATAAATGTCAAGTCCTAGACCCGTTACTCTAGTTTCACATAACCTTTTTAAACCAAGTAAATGTAATACATAAAAATTGACAGTAATAGATTTTTTATTAACTATGTTACTGTATATAGCTTTGTTCTGGGGAAAAATATTCCATACTCTATTTACAAAGTGCTATCTTAAAACATTCCTATTCAGTTTTGTGTACAGTAGTAGACTTATACCATACTTTGCCGAAGGCAATGATTTGGTTCCATGACAGGATAGAAAGGCGCTTTTGATCATTTACATCTTGCTTATGAAAAGAAAAATACAAGTATATATATATATTATATACTCTCTCAATCTATATATATTTATATCTTAGGCACACAGGGAAAAAAATGCTGCATACATAAAACAATGAGACTGCTATCGATATATGATGTCATTGAGGCTTCTGTGTTGGGCGTGCAGAAGATTGCATGGCAGAAAGCTTTCTGGAGGACGCCTGCTTCTCAAGAGGCTTTTTCCCATTGGGGGGAGAATAAAGACTGGATTCAGAAGTGGAAGACTTAGATTTGCCTATAATAGGTAACAGAGAGCGTCTGACTGGGGTGGAGGGCTTGGAGGACTCCTTTACCTCAGTGACGACCTCGTTCACATGATGCCCTGAGGCATTGGCCGACCCATCCTCCTCCTGAACGCTCAGCCTGGCTGTCCTCTCAGAGGCCTTCTTGGCCAGGATGCTGGTCTTACCCAGATCGGCCGACCGGCGGGACTCTCTCTGGCGCAGGGCGTTCTTGAAGAACGACAAGCCCTTGTCCTCTGACTTGTTGCTGTGCCTAGGGTCCCTGCAGGAGACACTGGGGGAGCGCAGGCTGGTGACAGAGGAGCTGCTGATGGAACTCCGCAAAAACCTCCTCTCTGGACGGACCCCCTCCGCAGTAGTCTTGGTGGGGGTCCTGGCTGCAGCGTTGCTGCCCCAGCGTGGTCTATCAACCAGAGGGCTTACTAACCCCGAGTCCCGACTGCAGCTTCTCTCCAGCAGCTTCTTCCGACCAGAGGTGGTCTTCTCAAGGCTAGAGGCACTCTTCTTTATGGTGGGGGAGGGGGAAGCGGAGGACAGCGGTGTGGAGATGCGTTGCTTGCGCTGGGGGGTTCCATCTGCCGAGTCAGGACCCTTGGAAGACAAAGACTCTTTCTTTTTGGACGGGGTCTTGGCGGGCGTAGCACTGCCGCTGCTGGTGGTCTTGTCTTTAGAGGTGGTCGCCTTGGGGCCCTTTACCACAGGGCTGGAAGACATTTTGGATGTAGAGGATTTGGGGGTGGAGGACGAACACTGGCGCTTCTTGGAGTTTTTCTCTGGCTCAGACTTGATGGAACTCTTTTTGGACCTGGCGCTCTCTAACTTTGGGGCAGATCCGGCAGTGCTGCTCTTGCGTTTCTGCTCTTTCGACAGGGGGGCTTGTGCGTTTTGGTTCAGGGCTGTTATCTGGTTGTTGTTGTACGTCGGGTCACTCTTGGAGCTCTTCTTATCGGCCGGCGTGGGGGCCCTGCAGTAGACTTCGTCTAGGATCCTCCTGCCATGGTCCTGGTCGGTGCTGTTCCCCTCCATCATGGCCAAGGGGGCCCTGCCACCAGGGTAGCGCTCATGCCGGCTGTAGCTACCGAAGCAAGACGTGGATACCTTGTCATCACAGGCCTCCCCCCTTTCTCCTATCCTCTCCAAGGGGGGAGAAGAGCGTGAGTCCAGGGAGAAGCGTGAGGGGGAGTTGGACCTCATATGGAGCTTGGCAGAGAGGGACCAGGAGGGCTTCATGCTGTTCTCACTGAAGGCCAGAGGACTGGCGATGGATGACCTGGAAGACAAGCTCTGACGTTGGATGCTCCGAACAAAGGGACGGGTCGAAAATCCACCTAAATAGATACAAATAAATGAGTTTACACTAATGCACTAGACTCACTGAAAGGATATTTTAATGCCCCTTTCTCTCAACTGGGCATAGTAACATATCCTGTAAGGTTAGAAATAACTAGCTAAAGGAGGGAGAGAGGAGGGCAAAAGAGGTGAAGATGGAGAAAGAAGACAGAGAAACCCAGTGTATCTGACCGTCATCTTCACTGCGGTCCCCTGTGGTGAACTCCACCGACTCGCCCAGGGAGGCCAGAGAGGTGCGTCTGGAGGAGGCCCCGGAAGCCAGGCTGGCCGGCCTGCTGCCTTGGAGACGGTTCACCCAGTGGTCACACAGAGATGAGCTGGTGGAGCCTGGCACAGATAGACACGACAATCAACCCCTCAGGTCTCTCAAAGATAACCAAGATGTTGATGCTACTGTCCAACTAAGAGTGGACAAACAGTTTTAATGTCACTTAATGGCATTTCTCCTGTAGCACCACGTAATACACCATCTTAACGAAACATTAGTGTCAGGAAAATCCCACACTCCAAGTCACCACTGACCTGCTACGGAGCTGTTGGCGGACCAGGAGGGGATCGTGTTCCTCCTCTGGTAGAACAAGATGTAGGCCGTCTGCTGACACACATCATCATCAGCAACGGGCTGGACCTCACTGTCGTCAAAGCAGTACCACTGGCCGTCAACAGAGTTCTTACAGTAAGCTGGGGGTTAGAAGAACAAGAGATTTAGGGTGATGGTGAAGAAGCTGTCAGAATGTAGTGTTATTTTCCTATCCATCTACCTCCAGTCAGTGACTACTACCACCTTACTGCTAAACCACCGGTCTTACCTGTGTAGTGGCCTCCATGCATGTTTCCGTGGTGATTGCAGACGGCGTACAGGTCGTACAGGTAGTCGTCAGGGTTACGCCCCAGGCCGTAGGGTCGTCTCCATGGTGACCAGTGAGAGGGCAGGCTCCAGCTGCTCTGGGACCTCTTCACCATGTGAGGAGCCATGTCCATGCCAAGCAGAGGGAACCGCACCATGTTCTGCATCTTCACCCTCCTGTCAGCTTCCTTCAGGACACAGCAGTAAACACAGTACCCAGTAAACTGAACTGTCGCTACACATGCCTCAGACAGGCAGGTGACAGGTCACCGGGTAAGACTGAATAGTAGTGACTGAACATGGACAAGACAGAACAAGCAACACTGACTGAAGGCAAACCAAGAATAGGAACCAGTCGGGCCACCCAAAGCATGAGCAACTACCGTTACAAAAACAAAACCGGAATGATTGGACACAATTCTCAGTGGGGGAATTGGAAGGGGTGCTGAACGCTTTGTTGTTGCTGCAGTACCTGTCTGAACCTCTTGAGGTGCAGTATGAGCACATCAGGCAGGGTCCACAGGCTGAGCTTGATGCGGCCTTGCTGCAGCTGCTTGCAATGTGGGCAGCGCCAGGCATCATCCGGGGCCAGCTGGAACAGAGACAGACCACCCACACACACACATCAAGGAAAAGCTCCCCACCACAGTGCTTTTAAAATCAGTCTCACTCACAGAGGGAGTTCCTGACTGATCTACTCCATGTTTTCACAGCACCTTCATTTCTGTGACCAGTGCCAGTTCTTAAACTGACCAACTCTGGCCTCTGCTAACCACAGTGTATATTCAGTCTATCTGGTGTCCTTCCAGACAGAGAGAAGCCATTATAAAAATGCTGTATTTCAAACATAGAATTAGGGGCAGAATATCCAGCACCCTCAGCATTTCAACAAAATTAAAGGCTATTGGATATTCAGCTGTGGAATAATAAACAAACCCTCTGGTAAGAAGAGAATGTTCCTTTTTCCAAGTCTCTTTTCTTGTTTAAATACATACAACAGCATATAAATGCATCGACAGCCATTGTGTGTGGCCTTGTGATACCAACACAATGTGTGTGTACTCCAGTGTTACCTGCTCCTCTTTGGTGTAGAGCTGGAGGCACTGAGCGAGGGTGCAGGCCTGGGGCTGATGGTGTTGCTCTCTGTGCAGATACACACTCTCAGCATCAGGGATGTACTCTTCCTCAGTGAGCCCAAACAGACTGCATGGAAGGAGAATCACAGTCAGCCAATCAAATCACTCAACACACTGCCTCCTAACACACAATACTAAATCTGACACTTCCCAATATGTGGGTATTGCTTAGGTAGTCTAATACTTAAGGATTTCATTCCTTTTATGTTATCCTGTCTCCAAATGTCTAAAGGCACCAGCATGCTTCCCAGCCGAAACAGTTCCTAAGAGTTTGTGCATATATTATGATGGCATTATGTGACGTTTCTGTTAGTTTTGGAGTTCGGTAAGGGTTTTTTCGGATGTTCGGGCACAGTAGCCGAACTGACCCGAAGTCGGTAGGCGAACAGAGCCGAAGTCGGTATGCGAAGTCTACACCCCTTCATCGGTGATTGGTCAACAGTAAGGATTCTTCAACAAAGCGTTTGTCATTCAACGAGAGACGGCTTGTTTTCATGCACATATTTTAAATTCAGAAATAAATAATGCACCAGACATCTTAGTTAAATGTAAAATTGCTTGACTATGAACTCCTCGGCAAAAACGTCAAAATGAATGACAGATTTCTTGTGTTATCTTCGATTCATTCTGACTATTTTGTGGAAGTGTATAACTAGCTTCGGCATCTCAAAATGGACAAACAGTACTATTGCTGTTTTTTTCTTCTTATTTATCAAGCGACGGTATTTAAAAGAGTATGCAAGCACACTCGTTCAGGTTTGCCAAGCAGAGTTCGGCAAGGCGCCCGCCAAACTGAAGCATGCAGACTTTTGCCTTAAAAAAAGCAAAAACAAACATCAAAGTGCCTCGTCTGCTATACTCTCTCACCCCTGTCTTTAGACAAACAATATATTTTGTTGAAATTAATATTTTTTGGCTTTAAGGGATGGGCATTTGACATCTTTTCACTATTCGAATATCTGGATAATCAAAATACATACGTTTAAAAAAACACACAACAATTTCAACGATTTTACAACATTATAGTTAGAAAATCAGTCAATTGAAATAAATTCATTAGGCCCTAATCTATAGTTTCACATGACTGGGCAGGGGCACAGAGGGTCCCTGGCCAGTGGGTCTGGGAGGGCATAAACAAACCCACCCACTTGGGAGCCAGGCCCAGCCAATCAGAATGAGTTTGTCCCTGACAAAAGGGCTTTATTAGAGAAAAATACTGCTCAGTTTCATCAGCTGTCCAAGTGGCTGGTCTCAGACGATCCAGCAGGCGAAAAAGCCGTATGTGGAGGTCCCGGGCTGGCATGGTTACATGTGGTCTGTGGTCGTGAGGCCGTTTGGATGTACTGACAAATTATCTAAAACGACGATGGATGCGGCTCATAGCGGAGAAATGAACATTAAACTCTCTGGCAACAGCTCTTGTGGACATTGCTGCAGTCTGTATGCAAATTGCATTCTCCCTCAAAACTTGAGACATTTGTGGCATTGTCTTGTGTGATAAAACTGCAAAGTTTAGAGTGGTCTTTTATTTTCCCCAGCACAAGGTGCACCTGTGTAATGATCACTCTGGGCACAAAATTTGAGAGAAATAAGCTTTTTGTGCATATAGAACTTTTCTGGGATCTTTCATTTCCTCTCTTGAGTAGGGGATGAAAAGCGTGCCCAAAGTAAACTGCCTGTTACTCAGGCCCAGAAGCTAGGTAGATGTGGATAGAAAACACTCAAGTTTCTAAAACTGTTAAAATAATGAGTATAACAGAACTGATTTGGCGAAACCCCGAGGACAAACCATCCAGGGGAAGAAATAAATTGAGGTCATAGGATTTTCCAATGGTTTTCTATGGGATACCCTTATTATTAGGGACCTGGTTTCAGTTCCTATGGCTTCCACGAGATGTCAACAGTCTTTAGAAATTGTTCAATGTTTTTCTTTTGAGAATTGAAGAAGTAGTCCTATTCATTGTAAGTGTCACTCCAGGTAGACTCTACTGTTTTGGTGCACGTAAACTGGAGCGTGCATCACTTTGTTTTTATCCGGTATTAGAAACAGTTTATTCAGTCTAAAATTGTATCTATTATTTACGTTTTAGGGTACCTGAGGTTGGATTAGGAACGTTGTTTGAAATGTTTGGACCAAGTTTACAGGTTAACTTATTAGATACTTTGTAGGCATGTTGGGCGAGTTGAAACCGGTGTATTTCTGAATCAAACACGCCAAATAAATTATTCATTTTTGGGACATAAAGAAGGACATTATCGAACAAAATCACAATTTGTGATGTTTCTGGAATAGTTTGGAGTGCCAACAGAAGAAGATCTTCAGAGGTAAGGCATTAATTATATCGCTATTTCTGACTTTTGTGGCACAAAAGTGGTTGAAATATGATTTTCATGTGTTTGTATGCGGTGCTCTATCCTCAGATAATCGCATGGTTTACTTTCGCTGTAAAGCCCTTTTGAAATCTTACACAGCAGCTGGATTAACAAGAAGCTAAGCTTTATTTTGATGTATAACATATTTTCAAGAATGTTAAATATTTGAATTTGGTGTTTTTGAATTTCGCGCTCTGCAATTTCACCGGATGTTGGCCAGGCTACCGTCCCACCTGCCCATCAGAAATTAAACATGCGACCAACAATTTACATGTTGTGTTTATATTTTTGTTCAGTATAGATTTTTTCCCAAAAGTTATGAGGTTCAAAATGTACCGCTCCAACTTCACTTGGTACACATGGAGCCTTCTTTGATGGTAGTGCTTCTTTGATGGTAGTGTTTAAACATGGCGTTTATCAAAGAAATGCAGAGCACCAGTAATATTGTTGTGCAGCGTTCACTCACTAATCCTTGGTCTCTTTGTCCCACTCCACCACTATCTTGACGTGCGGCGGTCCCCCCTGGCCACAGGACTTGTACGCTCTGCCAAGGAAAGATTATGTTGAGGAAAAATGAGAACAAGACAGTTTCACAACTTAAACACATATCAACCAACAAGCTGTATTTCTCTTATCTTCAAAACACTACAAATCTAAGTAAATTGGATTTACATTACCCGTGGGGCTGTCTTTTTGTATGCTGTACACATATCTACCCAGCTTTTTAGTGTGTGTACTGTGTGACAAACTCCCATTCTGTTCAATTGAATCAGCAACTGGGACAAACTATAAACCAAACCTGCTGAGCAAGCAGTGTGTGAAGAAACAGATACCAAAACATGTAAAGGCACGCCATTTAACTGTTCTGGTGACATCAGAGCATCTGATCTGGCATTCAAGTGTGGTTAAAGGATTACAAGGAGGCAGTAAACTGTAAACAAAATTGTGAATTGGTGAGAGGAGGTGGTGTTCAGTAGGAAGATAACATTTTGAAAAGGGGAGATAATACCTGAACACAAATGTCCTTTTTCTGGTGAGAACCGTTTTGCTATGTGCCCTACTGAACATTACCCTGGTTGAGAGCTACAGTTGAATAATAATATAAAATATTCCATTTAGCAGACACTTTTATCCAAAGCGACTTACTGTCATGAGTGCATACATTTTTTTACGTACAGATGTGCTTTCTTAATTTGACCACTGTTGCTACAGATAATTTTCCTGTGCGTCAGGAAATGCAAACTTATTGCATTTGAGGTTTAATGAAAAATGTATCAACCCCTACAAAAATGTCCATTAATTAATAAGATCCACATAATATAGAAACTGGTCAAATTAAGATATCACATCTGTATTGGTGGTCCCGGGAATCGAACACACTATCCTGGAGTTGCAAGCACCATGCTCTACCAACTGAGCTACAGAGGACCAGGAATAACAAGGAGACTGACCTTTCCACTGTCGGGTGACAGAGAGGCTGCTCCTCTTGGGGCAGGAGGTACGTGATGCCAACCACACCAACCACTCGTAGGCTGAAGGGCCCCACCTGCAGATAATACCAGGACTTTAGTTACTCACTATCCCTATTCCCACCACCTGACTGCTACGTATAGACATGTTGCCACGGCCGTGCTTTTCAAACCAGACCAACAACATTCTAGTCAATGAGGCAACTTAAACGTCTAACATGCCATTACATGGGAATCAACTGTTTATTTCTTTAGAGTCTAAGACATAGGATAGGGGGTGCTAAACTGACATATGAAATTGTTTTAAGATGGTCATACTATGGATCATTTAGCTATTTGATTTTGAATTTTAGGACCCTTTTATGTATAAAAAATATATAAAAAATGTATTTGACAAAATTATGATTTTGGCCTTTACTACTAAAGCTCATAGAAATGCATTGAATAACACATTTAAGAATGGCTAAAAGGAGAGTCAAGCCTACCGTTCAAAGGTTTAGGGTTATTTAGAAATGTCCTTGTTTTTGAAAGAAAAGCAGATTTTTGGTCCATTAAAATTTACATCAAATTGATCAGAAATACAGTGTAGACATTGTTAATGTTGTAAATGACTATAGTAGCTGGAAACGGCTGATTTTTAACGGAATATCTACCCAGGCGTACAGAGGCCCATTATGAGCAACCATCATTCCTGTGTTCCAATGGCATGTGTTAGCTAATCCAAGTTTCATTTTAAAAGGTTAATTGTTCATTAGAAAACCTTTTTGCAATTATGTTAGCACAGCTGAAAACTGTTGTTCTGATTAAAGAAGCAATACAACTGTCCTTCTTTAGACTAGTTGAGTATCTGGAGCATCAGCATTTGTGGGTTCAATTACAGGCGCAAAATCACCAGAAACAAAGAACTTTCTTCTGAAACTCGTCAGTCTATTCTTGTTCTGAGAAATGAAGGCTATTCCATGAGAGAAATTTCCGAGAAACTGAAGATCTCGTACAGCGCTGTGTACTACTCCCTTCACAGAACAGTGCAAACTGGCTCTAACCAGAATATAAAGAGGAGTGGGAGGCCCCGGTGCACAACTGAGCAAGAGGACAAGTACATAAGTGTCTAGTTTGAGAAACAGACGCCTCGCAAGTCCCCAACTGGCAGCTTCATTTAAAAGTATCCGCAAAACACCAGTCTCAACTTCAAGAGTGAAGAGGCGACTCCGGGATGCTGGCCTTCTAGGCAGAGTTGCAAAGAAAAAGCCATATCTCAGACTGGCCAATAAAAATAAAATATTAAGATGGGCAAAAGAACTGACACTGGAAGATTGGAAAAAAGGAAGATTGGAAAATAAAGTGTTATTTATAAAAAAAAGTTTTATTTACAGACGAATCTAAGTTTGAGGTGTTCGGATCACAAAGAAGAACATTTGTGTGACGCAGAAAAAAATGAAGATGCTGGAGGAGTGCTTGACGCCATCTGTCCGGCATGGTGGATGTGATGGTCTGGAGGTGATTTGGTGGTGGTAAAGTCGGAAATTTGTACAGGGTAAAAGGGATCTTGAAGAAGGAAGGCTATCACTCCATTTTGCAACACCATGGCATACCCTGTGGATGGCGCTTAATTGGAGCCAATTTCCTCCTACAACAGGACAATGACCCAAAGCAGAGCTCCAAACTATGCAAGAACTATTTAGGGAAGAAGCAGTCAGCTGGTATTCTGTCTATAATGGAGTGGCCACCACAGTCACCGGATCTCAACCCTATTGAGCTGTTGTGAAAGCAGCTTGACCGTAAGAAGTTCCCATCAACCCAATCCAACTTGTGGGAGGTGCTTCAGGAAGCGTGGGGTGAAATCTCTTCAGATTACCTCAACAAATTGACAACTAGAATATCAAAGGTCTGCAAGGCTATGATTGCTGCAAATGGAGGATTCTTGGACGAAAGCAAAGTTTGAAGGACACAATTATTATTTCAATTAAAAATCATTATTTATAACTTTGTCAACATCTTGACTATATTTCTTATTCATTTTGCAACTCATTTCATTTATGTTTTCATGGAAAACAAGGAAAAGTGTCCCTAAGTGAGCCAAACTTTTGAACGGTAGTGTATATATATATATTTTTATACACATATTTAACCCCTTTTTTTGTGTAGGCTCAAAACTACCTTCATACTTCCATTAGTTTCTTTGAACCAGTACCTGGTTATCTTCAGACGAGTCCTGAGACATTTGTGGGGGTCATAGAGCAAAACAGTTTGTGGGAGTCTTACTTTGCATAGAGTGGTCATAATAGTTTCTAGGTCAAACTGTTCAGATGCTACAGACCTTTTTGTGAGAAGAACAATTTTCGCGAAGTCTCATGGTCTGACAAACACCGCTCTAGCTCTGTCACCGTTCACCGCAGATGGGGAAGTGCGACACTGGTGGATACAGTGGATTGAGAGGCATCCAATGCAAAAAAACATCTCTAGCTTAAACTGACGGATTTTGATGGTGATTTTCTTGGTTTGTAATTGATCAACTCTAGGGGGTTAAATGCAGTAAACCACAGTGCCTACTAGTGAAACTCTTTTGCCATATCGTGATTTTTTTTGTTGACCTGCTTTCTGTAGGGTTGTGTTTCCATTCACTATCCTCCACCCACCTGAATGTAAACTCCTGGCCTGAGCAGGTGATGCATCTTCTCCAGGATCTCCTTCTGCAGGATATCCCAGGTCACAGTGCGATCCATGTACAGAACAAATGGAAGACCAAACCTGGAACAGAGGGAATGATATTCTCCTGTTAACAGACTCCCAAGTATATTTTAATATAACAAAATGTCATATGACCTGCATGGTGTACGGTTTCAGAGGATAGTTGAAAACACTGGGCAGTAGTACCCATAGAAATACAATTCCAACATCGCAGTCAATATTATTAATATTTCATCTCTATAGTACCTCCTCCCTTGGTGACCGGTGCAGGCTCGGTTACAGATCAGCAGGACCATCTTGTCGGCCCCTGTGTTCTTATTGGCTGACGCAGTGGCAGGAATCATGGCTCCTTGCATGAAAGATGGAGTCCTGCTCATCTCATTCCCAAACTTTAAGTTGTTCTGGTTCAGGTTGGCAAGGAGACTCCCTGGATTTCAAATCCCAATCGGTCATTGATACTCAGTCAATATTTCCATATACATTACAGAGAATGCATGACAAGTACACTACCAAAAAAAACTTCCATTGAGAAATGCCCAAAACGTATTGAATAATGTGATATCAACAGTAGATGAATAGTGAAGAGGTACCTCTCTTGGTTCGAATGTTCTCTAGTCTGAACATCTCAGGCGTCTCAAAGGCAAAGATGGAGTCGCTCTCCTGAATGATATCGAGATCGTCGTCGTCATCACAGAAGGA